>NC_143402.1:77821685-78123339 GCF_052110815.1 Crocodylus siamensis | reverse complement strand
AGTGGGCCACGGTGAGCGCCGAGCTGCTGCTGCTGCTGCTGGAGCGCTCCGACCTGGTGCTGCACAGCGAGCTGGAGCTGTACGGCGCCGTGGAGGCGTGGCTGGCCCGCCGGCAGCCCGAGGCCCGCGTGGCCGAGCGGGCCCTGCGCGCCATCCGCTACCCCATGATCGCGCCCAGCCACCTCTTCCAGCTGCAGGTGCAGTCGCCCGCCATGCTGCGGCACCGCGCCGCCGTGCAGGACCTGCTCTTCCAGGCCTTCCAGTTCCACGCCGCCTCCCCGCTGCACTTTGCCAAGTACTTCGACGTCAACTGCAGCATGTTCCTGCCCCGCAACTACCTGGCGCCCGCCTGGGGCTCGCCCTGGGTCATCAGCAACCCGGCGCGGGACGACCGCAGCACCAGCTTCCAGACCCAGCTGGGCCCCAGCAGCCACGACGCCGGCAAGAGGGTCACCTGGAACGTGCTCTTCTCCCCGCGCTGGCTGCCCGTCAGCCTGCGGCCCGTGTACGCCGACGCCGTGCCCGGGGCGCTGCCCGCCGCCCGGCTGGAGGACGGGCGTCCCCGCCTGGTGATCACGCCGGCCATGTCCAGCTCCGACTTCGCCGGCGTCAGCTTCCAGAAGACGGTGCTGGTGGGCGTGCGGCAGCAGGGCCGCGTCTTCGTCAAGCACGTCTACAGCTTCCACCAGAGCACGGACGAGGTGCCCGACTTCCTGGCCCACGCCGACCTGCAGAAGCGCGCCTCCGAGTACCTCATCGACAACGCGCTGCACCTCCACATCGTGGTCAAGCCCGTCTACCACTCCCTCATCAAGGCCAAGAAGTAGCCGGGCGGACGGGCCCCATGCTCCGGATTTGGGGCGGGGGCAATTCCCGGGGCTTTTCCCTTCTAGATAGAGGTGTGTTCGAGATAGTCTCTGGGACGGTGCCCGTGACCCGGCCCCCAGGCTCTCGGGGGGCGGGGAGGGGGCGATACGGGCAGAGGAAGAAGCCCCGCACCCAGCTGCCCCCGCTGCCCGGGCCCCTTCTGACCGTGACCCCTGTCCGAGCTGGGCGGCCGCGCGGGTTGGCTTCGCCTTGGCTGCCCCCCCGTGACTGTGGCCCCAGCTCCTGGGTCCAGCTGTGGCCGGCGGGTGCTAGGAGCACCCACTCCCTGTGCCGGAGGCTGGGATCCAGGTGGGGCATCCGTGCTGCCGGGCAGGTGCGTGCCCGCTGGGTGTGCGAGCACCAGTAACGGCAGCCCGGGGTGCTGCGGGGGTGCCCAACTGCCCCAAGCCCTGGCACGGTGACACTAGCCGCCCCTGCCAGCCAGACTCCCGGTGCTGACCATGGCCACCCCACGGCAGCTCCTGAATAAAAGCAGGAAACGTGTCCTCTGCGGTGCTGGTGCCTTCTTGTTTTGCTTCCTCCCGAAAGCCGGGCATGTTGGCCAGCTGGCCAGAGAGCCACGAGCCCAGAGCTGTGTGCCGGTGCCAGGCCCTGCTGGGCTCCCGGCTGCCGTGTCTGCGCTGCTGGCAGGAGCCCGGCTCGGGTAAAGCAGCTGGGGCGTGCCTGCGGGCACGCGCCATGTGCCGCCTGCTGCTGCGCACGCCTGCCACGCGCCCCCGCGGCTTTGGGCACAGCCGGGAAGAGGTAGGTGTGGAGGCAGCCCCCCCAAACCCCAACCCCAGGGAGCCAGCAGGGCTAAGTGACGTGTCCAGGGCTGCAGGGCCAGTCGGCGGCAGAGCAGAGGGACAGACTCCATCGCTTTGCCCCCCCAGCCTTGGCATTGACCCCTACCCGCCCCCCGCAAAGGACAAAGCAATGAGGTGCCATCCCGGGCTCTCGGCCACGGTGTTTAATGCAGCCTGACCGAGCAAAGCAAACCGCGGTGCTGCCTCCGTGCCCTGCGCCCTGCCCCCGGGGGTTCCCAATCCTGGGCACCGCAGCTCCAGCCGGCTGCAAAAGGGTCAGGATTGGGCCCCAGTCCAGCCAGGAGTTTGGCAACGTGAGTCATGGCCAGAGCAGCTGCTTGGAAATGCAGAAGCCCCCGGTCAATGGGGTGGGAGTCTGCAGACACCCCAAATGCCACGGGTCCTGTGACCCCTTGGCAGGCAGGATTCCCCAGTGCAGGAGAGCCTGATTTCAACCCCTGTCCTCCCCGGGTGCCCCAGGCCCTGTACGAACCCCACAGCGGGGGGTGGCCCTGAGCTTCCCAGCACTGTGGGGCAGCGAAACCTGGGCTGTTCCAGCTGGGCTCAGCCCCTCAGTATCCGCGGCTCCGGCCGTCCTTGCTGCCAGCGTTCCCCGCGATGCAGCCGGGCCTGGCGCGCTGGCCGGTGGCGGGGCCTTTCTTCAAGCCGCCGGGGTGGGGCAGGGCCAGGAGGAGTGCGGGCGAGTCCCCGGGACCTGGGGGAACAGCCACCAGGAGCGCTGAGAAGCGGGACCTCTGCTCTGCTCCAGCACCCAGCCCTCTCCCCTCCCTGGCCCATGGCGGGGCAGAGGACAGGGCACCCGGGCCAGGGAAGGTGCAATGCAGCTAGTGGGTGCAGCAGGGTCCTTGCGGCCTCTGCCTCGGCCACGCCAGGGAAGGAAAGTCCCTCTGCCCAGGCTGGGTGGGCAGGGGGCTTTAGTGCCAGCCCCAGCGCCATGCACACGCATCCAGCCTGCATGGACCCGACTCCCTGTCCCTGGAACCGGACCAGGCACCAATGCCCAGTGGTGCGTGCCCGATGCCCCCCGCCGCTCACCTGGGGGCTGGCTCTGCGGCAGCCGCACCTTGGCCAGGTGCAGCGGGGCTTTGCTGGGCGCCCGGGCGGGCGGTGCCAGCTGGCTGCCTCCCAGCAGCCGGCGCTCGGAGCTGGTCTCCAGGGGTCTGCAACGCGGCACGTCGCTTTTCAGGCCAGAGAGCTGTGGGGGGACATGATGCATCACCGCAGGCGGCTCCAGCACCTCCACCCTTGCACCCAGCGCAGTACCAGGGTCCCGGGCCAGGCCATGGGCACACTTATGCCAGCATGCACACGAGCGTCCCTGCCACCCCTGGTTCAACCTCCCCTCCCCCCGCCCTGGGCACTGGGGCCGACGCTGCCAGGAGCGGGCACTGTGCCTAAGCCACACATACCCCGTGGCCGGTGACCTCGAAAGACCGGGACCGCCGCTTCCTCCGCTTGGCATCCAGCGACTCCTCCCGCCTCTCCAGCTTCTTGCTGCCCTTCTTGTGCGCCCGGAGCCAGGGCCTGGGCGAGCGGTTGGGGAGTGTGCCACCAGCCCGCGAGCCCGCTTCCCCGGTGCTGCTGGACAGGTTGTCCTCGCTGGCGGCGTGTGGCAGGCTGGGGCTCGGTGCCCGGTGGCCCAGGGGGGTGGCGGGGGACAGGGGGTCTTCGCTCTCGCTTAGCGAGTGCAGCGACAGGCTGCTTGGCTCCTTGGCCGGCTCCAGCAGGGGCAGGCGGTCACACTCCAGGGCCCGGGAGCGGCGCCGGGCAGCCTTTACCGCGATGCTCTTGGTGCCACTCAGGATCTCCTTGCGCTCTGCTGCCAGGGACATGGGGGTAAGGGGAGCAGGGATGGGTTCTCCCCTGCTGGGAGGGGATGCCAGATCTGGACGTGAGCACAGAGACCCTCCTGGACCCGCCGGAGGCTGCAAACCCCAATGCTCCTGGCATGAACCTAGTGCCCTGGGCAGCTGCCCCGTGGGAGGGACGGGGCACCTCGGCAGGGCAGGAGAGCACAGGCACTGCATACCCTGTGTACATGAGAGGCAGCAATGCATGTGAACGAGTGTGCAAAGGCATGCTCGCATGTGACAGCACATGCACACGTGTGATGATATCACAGCGGCTGCCAAAGGTGTCCATGACCTGCACGGAGCAGCAGGTGCTAGGGCACACGTGCATGCTGGGGCGTGTACATGCTCACGTGTCCTCAGGCGATGCTGCAGCAACTGTGTGCATCCACTTGCGTGTGGCCAACCGGTGTGGCAGCATCCCTTGCAGGTGCATGGGGCCTTGATCGCACCCAGCCCCCCTGGGACCCTAGTTTGGCCCTCACCCCGTTCCCCTGGGTGCCCAGGTCCTGCCGGGGCGGGCAGTACCTCTGTGCGCAAGGGCGAAGTCGGTGCAGAGCTCGCCGCTGTCCGGGGAGGAGGTGCGCTGGCTGCCCAGGCTCACCAGGCTGTCCCGGGGCGGGCACTGGGGGCAGAAACACAGGTGTGTGTGTGCCCAGCGCCATGGTGGAGGCAGCCTGCATGGACTGTGGATGCTCCCAGCCGGGCCCAGGAGTCCTGGCCCTAGGTGCCACCCAGCTCCCGCGGCCACGCTCACCTCCTGGGTCACCAGGCCGTTGACGTGGATGGGGGGCGGCGTCTGCACGGCCGAGCTCTTGAGCAGCTGTGCCCGCGGGCTGGCCTTGAACATCTGGGCTGGGTCACTGGCGAGGGGAAAGGGTTGTGGACGCCCACCTCACATGTGCACGCATGCAGACATGGGCGCGCACATGCGTGCAGAGCTCAAAGGTGCTAGCAGCCCCGGCACTGCCTTGGACCCACTGCTGTGGCTCTCCGGCCCCAGTGATATGGGTGGGCCAAGCCCCATGGATGAAGCCCCGTGGCCAGGTCCCCCCCAGCACCCCAGCACGAAGCCCCTACCTCTCTGCCTCGCCAACCAGCGGGGGCAGGGTGCTCCTGCGGGAGTCCCGCAGCGCCAGGGGCTCCGAGCCCAGCGTCCTCACGCTCTCCTGGTCTGAGTCCAGCACGCCGTCGCCCGCTGGGAGCTGGGGGAGCTTGGACAGAGACATGTCTTGCTGGGGGTAAGCCCAGCCCAGGTGCTTTGGGAGCCAGACAGCCCTCACCACGCCAGGCCATCCCAGCCCAGGGACGTGCAGCAGCCGGATACCCCCTGTGCCCCACGTGGAGCCCCTGTCCCCTCCCGGGCGGTCCTGGGCACGTGAGTGGAAAGCCCCCCTGCCGCTGCAGGTACCTTGAGGGTCTTGCTGGCCACGCGGTCCAAGCCGGCCTCCTCCAGCTCCCGCATGTAGATCTCATACAGCTCTTCCAGGTGCCGTGGCACCGACAGGTGGTACTCTGTCGGGACAGCGTGGGGGTCACGGGCCCACAGAGGTGCCCCAGGAGCCCTGCCGGCTCCCAGCCCTTGGGACAGTGCCCGGGGCAGGGGGTTGTGCCAGGCTGGGCTCGCCCCGGCTCCTGCTGCCCACCCCCACCCTCCACAGCACCATCTAAGTGGGTTTGTGCCCTGCCCGGTGCTGGGGGGCTGGCGTGGCATGATGTGATGTCACTGCATTGTGGTGTGATGTCATGGCACCATGACGTGCTGATGTAAGCCGTAATACGGTGGCACAGCCTGGCACTGCAGGACCGAGTCGGGATGGGGCCTCCCCATGTCATCACAGCACACGGTGACACAGGCTGTGAGATCACGGCATGACGTCGCACTGGGACCTAGCCTCATTGCAGGCACCCTGGGAGGATTGTGTCATGTCATGGACCCTGTGCCACGACAGTTGTGTGCGGTGACAAAGGTTCATCTGGTTGTGACACAGTAGGACAGACGTGCCTCATGCCAGGGCATCTGGACACTGCCACAGTTTAATCACGTGACCCAAATAGAGACAAGCCCACAGCACATCCAGTGTCACATGGACAATGCATGTCACGACATGGCCGGCACAAACCCATCCTGCTGGAACATGCCAACGCCATACTGAGACATGCCAAGGAGAGGCTTGTCCCAAATGGATCCTGCTGGAACACGCCATCGTCATGCTATGACCCACCGAGTGTCACACAGCCATCTCATATCACGATACAGCTGTCCCGAATAGATCCCACTGAGACACACTCATGCCATGAGACATCAGGCGTCACACAGACAACCCATGTCGTGACACGATGGTCACGAACAGATCCCACCTCGACAGGCCAATAGTGTCATGTGGCCAACTCATGTCGTCACATGAGGGTTAAAACAGATCCCACCTTGACATGCTAATGGCATCACATAGCCAACTCATGTTGCAGTGTGACAGCTACGACAGGGCCTGGCCATGCCCCGCCATGCGGCAGCCCCTCTGCACCAGTGCCGGAGGTGTGGGGATGAGCGCATACCACAGATGAGCTGGCGCTGCTGGCGGATGATCTGGTGGCAGAGGCGACGATGCTGCTCGAAGCGTTGCGCCGCGTCGTCCCGGTGCAATTGCAGGGCCGTGCTCTCTGCCTCCAGCTGGCGCACGTGGCACAGCAGCCCCAGCGCCTCGCGCTGCTCTTCTGCGCCCACGGGCCGTGGCAGCGCCTCCTCCAGCCGCCGGCCCCGCTGCTGCAGCTCCCGCAGCCGCCGCTCCAGCTCCCCCTGCGCATGGCACCGGGTCACCTCCAGCCACGGACTGCTGGGGGGGCCTCGTGGCCTGGCCTGTGCCCCTGTCCTGGCCATGGCCCTTGCCCATGCCCCCTGCCCACACCCAGAGCCCAGCCCCTGCTTCCCCTCCTCCTAGTCCTGCCAGGGCCCCCTGCCCTGCCCTGCCCCAGCAACCATCCCTGGGTCATTTCTGACTCGGGTCTGATGCCCCTGCTGAATGAAGAGAGACTGCATGTGTGTGTGTGTACATGTGCATGTGCAGTGGGTGTGTGCTCACATGTGCAATGGCTGTATGCAGGTGTCCAAGTGTGTGCGCAGATGCAGTGACTGCGTGTGCGTGCGTGCACACACGTGTGCATGCATACTTGAATGCAGGGGGTGTGTGCGCTCACATGCAGTGGCTGTATAGGGGGATGCATGTGTGCAAGTGCAATGGCTGTGTGCGTGTGAGCAGTGACTGCGTGTGTGCACGCGTGTGTATGCACACATGCAACAGCTGAGCGTGTGTGTGTGCATGTGCATGCGGTGGCTCTGTGCACACACACGTATCTGCACGTGCAGCGGCTGTGTGTGTGCACGCACACATGAAGTGGCTGTGTACATGTGTGTGTGTGCATGTGCATGTGCGTGTGCGACTTCTGCTTCTGTGGCTGGAGACGCAGGCCTCAAGCAGCTGCCCGTAGCATCGGCACCTTCTGCTTGTGCAGCTTCTTCTGCTCGCCCAGCAGCGTAGCGATGGCCTCACGGGCCGCGGCCACCTCAGGCGCGTCAGACTGGTCGTCCCCTGTGTCCGAGTCCTTCTCGCTCTCGTCCTTGCCCCGCGTCTCCTTCCGCCGCTCTCCCCGCCGCTTCTGGGCACGCCGCGTCTTCTCCTGCTCCCAGCTGCAGCCACGCACCCCAAGGACGGAGGGCATTAACCTGGGGCTGTACCCCCCTGCAGCACCCACCCCGCTAGCAAAGGGCACTGCGTAGGGGGGCAGCACGCTGCCCCTGTGCCACGGCGCATGCAGAAACCAAGCCAAACCCCAGCTGCCCAGGCAGAGCTGGGCACGAACCGAAGCCCTGGGGCTGGGGTATATGGAGCGGCCTGTCTCCGTCTCCACTTACTCGGCCACGGTGAGCAGGTGGCGGGAGCTCTCCAGCTGCACCTCTGTGCAGGCGTTGTCCAGCGTCAGGAGGTGGCGTCGCACGTCCATCTGCTCCTGGAAGGTGCCCACCAGCTGTGCCTGCATCTGCTCCGTCTCCCTCCGCGGGCACTGGGAGCTGTGCAGCTGCACCTCGGCTGCGGGGTGGCAGAGAGGGGCATCAGGGCCGGCGCGCACCCCAGACCACCAGGACCACCGCCAGACCCCGTACCTTGGATGTGGCGGATGTTGCCGTGGTCGGGCGGGCCAGGGGCAGGGGTGAGGGCCGGGCGGGAGCCCTGCTGGTCAATCTTGCCTTTGAGGCGTTGGATCTCGCGGCGCAGGTCGGAGATGATGCTGGTGTACTGAGCGATGTGGTATGAGACGTTTAGTAGGTTCCTCTTCACCTGGGGGGGCAGAAGGGCCGGGGTTGGGTCGTGACGTGGTCGCACCCCGCTTCCAGGCCCACTCCCCACAATCACTAAACCCTGGGGGTGGGCAGGCAGCGGCCTTTGTAATTCAGTTGACTTCATGGCTTATCATCATCTCCCAATTCCTGCTAATCTCTCTTCTGCAAAGGCGTTAACGACCTCCTGTCCTTCTCATTGATCAGAAACTCTCCTTTCTTCTGCAGCTGCGCTGTGTTACCCATTCCTGACCTAGTCTCTGCTATTTCACAGCCCCGCCGGCTGCTTTACCTCTAGCAGCAAACCTTAACTCAGGTGTGGTCGTATTAGAAACAACGGACAGTGAAGTACTGGGGGCTGCCGAGACACTCGGGCTGAATAAGAGATGTATGTTTAACAATAACGACTGTAGGACTAATGACACAGCACCCTTGGACTATGTTTGCCTAGTTGGTTATGGGTTTTCTTTTAAACTTTATGTATAACTTAGTAAATGAGTGGATGTTCCCAGAGTTAAACGAAATAATCTCATGCCGGCCCCCAGGCATGCAAGTAAAGTTAGCTGAACTGGAGAAAGAGGTGTGCTGTGTTGCACGGGAGGAGGCACCGTGCCATTTGCACACCCTTTTCACAATCCTAGACCCACCCATGCAGCCAGGTATGCTCACAGGTATGCCCTGTGCCCCTGCCCCTTGGGGCGTGGGTTGGAGGCGCGCCCCGGGCAGGGCCGTGGCTGTACCGTGGTGCGGATGTTCTTGGCGCGGTCGGCGTAGGTGAGGGTGCTGCGCGACTCCTCGAAGGCGGTGCTGGCCGGGCTGATGTGCGCGATCATCACCGTGCGGCTGTTGCCCCCCAGCGAGTCCTGGCGAGGGAGAGGATGGGGGAGTCCACGGGCCACCTCCCCACCCCGGGCACCGCGGGTCAGAGGGACCTGCCTGCTTCCCAGCGTGGGGCTTCCCAGCTCACGAGGCCCCTGTGCCGTACCTTGAGCAGGCGGGTGAGCTTGCTGTCGCGGTAGTTGACGTACTTGGCGCCCGCCCTGTCGCTCAGGGCATTGATGCAGTTGCCCAGCGCCAGCAGCGAGCGGTTGATGTGGGCGCCCTCCTTCATCCGCTGGCCCCGGTTCTGCGTCTGCGGAGGGCGGCAGGGACCTCGTGAGGCACCCCCCTGCCCCGTGCCCCTGCCCCTGCCTCAGGATCGACCTTGGACCCTCCCTCTGCAGTGCCACGGGGCAGCTGGGCCTGGCCCCCCATGCAGCACTGAGACCCTGGGGCACGGGTCCCGTACCTGCGAGGCCCGCTCAGAGCCGGCCAGGTCGATCATGAAGAGGCGGCCGAGGCGGATCTCCTGCAGCACGTTGCGGACGCGGCTCTTCTGGCGGACGGTGACCTGCAGCACGGCGTGGGAGCGTGACGAGGTGAGGTTGGCGGCCGTGGGCTCCTGCGTCCGCTGCTTATTGCCCTTCGTCAGCAGCTGCATGACCTGCGGGTGGCCAAGGGGGCACGTCAGCTTTGCACGCCTGTCCCCCCTGTGCCCGGCACCGGGGGCTTGGCTGTTATGGTGCCACCTACAAGACCCAGCAGGATGGTGATGGAGACCACAGGAGGTGACACCGGGACCTGCTAGGGCCGTGCCGTGCCCACCTCCTTGGCGTTGATGGTGGAGACCTCAGTGATGCCGGCCACCTGGATGATGCCCTTGGAGTCCTCCCGCAGGTCCAGGTAGCCCAGCGCCGGGTTCAGCAGGTCCCGGATCATCTCGTTGTAGATCTGCCAGGGCAGGAAGAGGCGAGGAGTCAGGGGGGTGCAGAGAGCCGCCCTCCGCGCTGGCAGCTACCCGGGGCCAGCTGGCATGGGGAGCACAGCCACGGTACCCCTAAACCATGCACTGCCCTGCCTCTCCCAGGTGCTGGTAGCCCCGATGCTCGGGGGGACCCACGGGCACGACCACGTGGGCTCTCCCACCCATCCCGTGGTTGCCCGGCTCCGCCGCCTCCTCCCGGTGCTGCCTGCCTGTGTCAATACCGCGAAGCAGAGGCCCCGCGTTGCCAGGCGACTCTCCAGCCGACCGAACCCAGGCGTCCGGGAGCCAAGTCCAAGCTCTTTGCACGGCCGCCAGGCACATGCATGCCCGGTGTGTGCCCCCACGTGCTCCAGGCTGGGGGGATTTGCTTTGCCGGTGCCCCTCGCTCCTGATCCGCAGCCCCCAGATGGACCCGGGAGTTCCTGTAGGACCTACTCTATTTTGTGCTTGGCTGCTGCCTCCATCCAAGGAAAGGAGCCAGGAGCTACGTCCACCCCGTGCCCTTCCCGGGCTGCTGGGTTAGGCACCCCTCTACCCCTTTCCTGCTGCCCCGGGCCCTACCTCGAGGTAGGACATGGAGACCTCGTACTCCATGTCATCACTGGTCTCCTCGATGGCGCGAAACAGGTCGTTGAGGGTGCGCACGTAGATGCCCGGCTCCAGGTCCGTGCCCAGCATCGTGTACGTCTTCCCGCAGCCTGGTGGGCAGGGCAGGGCAGGGCAGGGAGTCAGGGCCCTGCGGGGCAGCAGGGTGGGCGCAGGGTGAGACCCCCTGGCCGTGGCTGCTCAGCTCTTACCAGTGGGGCCGTAGGCGAAGACGGTGGCATTGTAGCCGGAGATGACGCCCTCGATGAGGCCCTTGGTGGTGGCGCGATACACGACCTCCTGAGGGTGGGAGATTGGGGTGGGGACAGCGTATTGCTCTCTGCCCCCTGCTCATCCTCCTCCGCCCAGGCCTGGGAGCCCAGGCTGGGACCCGCTGGGCACAGCATGCACCCACAGCCCAGGGGTGCTGGGGGGAATCTCCCCTGGTGGGGAGCAGTATGGTGCTGCTGACACGCAGCTGGGCAGTCCTTCCCGGAGCACCCAGGGCAGACACAGCTCCCCAGAGCTGGCTGCACTTGCTGAAAAGGGAGGTCTCTGCCTCCTGGGGCTTTGAGGGACAAGACAGGCCGGTGGGGGGAGCGGAGAAGCCGCTGGGGCGTGGGTGGGGTGGGGGGGCAGCTACTTTGGTTTCACTTAGCATGAAACGGAGCTGCTGACACCGGAGCCAGGCTGGCCCAGCCTCCCCCCTCTCCCGGGGCACCAGCTGTTGCACGCAGACGGCAGACGGTGCGGCCAGGCCCGGGGGATGCCGCCCGCTCCGTGCTCACCTGGGTGGCCGTGAAGTCTAAAGCCACGTCAAAGACGTAGGACTTCTCGCGGGAGCGGTTGGCGCGCAGGATGTCGTCGGGGTCTTCCATGGGGTCCATCAGCACCACCACCTGCGGGTGGGCGGGCACGTGGGTCGGGGCATCTCCTGCCACCCTGGGGGCACCAGCCAGGCCTGCGCGGGCAGCACAGCCGGCCCCCTTTGACCCTCTTGCCTGGGGATCGTACCCACTCCTCCGTGACGAGCCAGGAGCCCGGCAGCGAGGAGCCCCCAGGCGAGAGGGCAGAGCTGGGCCCCTGGGCCCTCGACCTCTTGCCCCCACAAAGAAACCCTGCCAGCCGCAGCCGGGCTGGTGCCACCTCGGGCGCCGCGGGCTGGGGATCGGGTTCCCGGCGAGCGAGCGGAGAGGAGCCCGGCTTGGGTTTCAGAGCCGGGAAGGAACAAAGCTGGCGACAGTGCCCTGGATGCAGCCCAGCGCCACATCTGGGGTGCAGCTAGGGGGGCAAGCTCAGGGTCTACCCCCTCTCTGGGCATCTCGGCGGCCAGTGCCCCACCACAGGGCAGACAGCCTGGGGCCGGCACGGGAACTGAGACCTCTGCCTACACCTTGCAATGCACCTGCAGCTCCTCCATCCCAAGTTGTGCCCCAGCCATCCTGCTGCAGGGAGTCCCGGAGGTTAACGCATGCTGGCACCCAGCCTGGCAGACCTGGGGCGAAGAAGTGGGTGCACAAAGGGCTCCCTGCCCCATCCTGGGAGGGTCGCCAAGGTAGTGGCGGGATGGCTGTTAGAGATACAGGCCTTGCATGCCTGACTCACTTTCCCCTTGGTGGGGATGGGGTGCTGGGAGCCTGCCGGAGGGAGCTGGACCTATGGACCGGGGGTGAGCTAAGCAGGGCCCCCTGTGCTGATGGGGAGGTGCAGGGCTGAGGACACGCGGTTGTGCTGGCTGCCAGCCCGAGTGAACCGGCCGTGCCCAGGTGCCTCGGCTGCCCAGGTGCGCGGGGGGGTGGGTCTCTCATTGTGCTCCTGAATCGGGACATTGTTCCCAGGCCGGTATTAACGAGGCCTTTGTGCTCCGTGCCAAGGAAGCCGGACCATCCTTCCACCGCCTGCAGCAAAAGCTGCCCGGATGCCCATGAGCTGGGGGCGCCTGGGCTGGGCATGCCCTCCCCTCCTCTCTCTCCTCGCTGGTGCCCGTTACGGTGGCATCAAGGCTTGGGCACCCCATCATTGCTCCCCCACGGTGCCAGCAGAGCCTGGAGGGGCTAAGGGAGGTGACTGAGGCCCCCTGGGCTGTCTGGCAGAGCCGGGCCCCCGGAGCAGTGTGGGGAAGTCGAGGTAGGATGGGCAGAACCTCGCTGCGGCGGAGGGGAGGCAGGGTTGACCCCCTGGCACTGGAGGGGGAGGTCAGTTTTGCAGCTGAGCCAGTGCCGACGTCCGCTGACCGCCCCCCGCCTTGCGTGCAGCCCTTGCCATGGCAACGAGGTGCTCTGAGAAACCACGCCAGTGCACCGTGGCGATAGCATTGTCCTGCGGGCCGCAGCACCAGGGGCACGGCCCCCCCAGAGCTGGGCAGGATGGGCACAGCTGCATGCACCGATCCTGCCTGGGCTGCAGCCGGTGCCCCTCTACCCCGGAGACCCTAGCCTCCCACTCCAGGGTAGAGGAGACACCCCCTGCCCAGGATCCTGGCTCCAGGATGGAGGCCCCTGCTTTGGGCCTGACCCAGCCGAGGGATGCCAGGTCAGGCCCAAAGCAGAGGCCCTGATCCTGGAGCTGCACCCTCGGCACTGGGAGCCCCAGCGAGTCTCTAGGCCTCGTGCTTGGAAGGAGATGCTGGGAAAGGGGAGGGCAGGGTGCAGCCCCTGCCCCTCGCTGCAGCCCTGGAGCCAGGCGCCCATCTGGGCACCTCCATCCCGTGCCACCGGATGCTTCCCATCCCCGCTGGGTCTTGGAGGGGGGCCCTACCTGCTCATCCACCCGGTGTGCAATGAGTGTGGCGCCCTCCTCCAGCTCGGCCACGCTGATCGGCCGGATCCGTAGGGCTACCTGGAAGACAGTGGGGACCAGCGGGGAGCCTCGGCGGGCACTGGACCGCTTACTGCGGTGGGCATCGCGCGCACATCGGGCCGTCCCACGTCCCACCCTGGCGCAGCAGGCATAGCCCTGGCACACTTGCCTCGTGGCTCTCCCCAGGCCACGGCTAGCTTGTGACCCCTGTGCCCATGCACCGCAGAGGCAGGCTTCAGCCAGCAAAGTGCCAGGCTGAGACATCAGGCGTGAGTGTGACCCGCAGGCCCCGGGGACGCCTCGCAAATAGAAACCTTCCTGGCACCTGCGGGCACCTTGGGGAGCAAGCTGGGCCCAGCTCGGCGGCAGGAGGCCAGCTGCAGCACTCCCCCAGTGTGCGGACGTGCCCTCCGTGATGCACGGGTGTGCGGCGGGACCTGGGGCCATGCAGAGCCCAGTTTCCCTGCTGCCACGAGCAGAAGAGTCCCGGGGGCGACTGGGTCTGGGCCTAGGGGGTCTGCCACAGCTCGGGGGCCAAACAGGCAGGAAGCGAGAGAAGGACTTTGTGCTTCGCATGCACGCGTGCAGGCCACGGTGCGCTGTTACACTCATACACAAGTGCACAGTTGCATACAGGTCGTACAAACCATGCAAGCCACACACACACACACACACACACACAATATAGTACACAGTTACACACAGACACACTAGTTACACATGCACTATGCAGTACACAGTTACACACACACTTTAGTTACATACGCACTATACTATACAGTTATACACACAGACGCTGCAGTACAGTTACTCACACACTAGTCCAGTTCCACACACACACACTAGTTGTACATGCACTATGCAGTACAGGGTTACACACACTGTACACTACACAGTTACAAACACACTGCAGTACAGTTACACGCTATAGTTACATACACACTATACAATATAGTCACACACACACTACAGTACTTACACATGCATTATACAGTACACAGTTACACACATGCTATCCACTTGTTACATACACACTCTACAGTACAGTTACGCACACACACTATAGTTACACATGCACTATACAGTAGTTACGCAAACGCTGTACAGTAGTTACACATACTGCACAGTTACACGAATGTTGTACAGTTACACACACTACACTGAACACAGTTACACACATTACACTGTGCATACAGTTCCCCTTGCCCACCATGTAGTTACACATATGCGCTATGCTGTACATACAGATACACACGCTATACTGTGCATACAGTGCGCATGCAGTTATGCCTGCACACTTCTCAGTGCACACATGGCTCCATTTGCTGTACAACTACCCAGGCGCAGCCCCCCTCTGCCCTGCTCACCTGCTCCCCCACCCCCATTTCGACAGACAAAGCCGCTATCAGCCGAGCCCCCAGACCCTGGGGATGAGGGCACGGGTCATTAGGCACTAGGGAAGCCGGCAGGGGATGGCCCTGATGGAGCCCCCCGGTGCCAGGGACTTGGGCACCTCCCTGAGCCCAGTGCAGACAGGGCTGGGGCAGCTCCCACCCGGTGCTTAGCAATCAGGGAGCAAAGTCCCTGCTGGGAAGGGGGCTGCTCTGCTCTCCGGTACCCGCATGTGCCAGCCTGCCCTGGCAGCGCCTGCCCGCACCCCCAATGGCCCTGCCGAGGCCAGACTCACAGTGAGCTGCTGGTCCTTGGAGTCCCCCGTGTCCTTCATGGTCCGGCCGGTGCTATGTGGTCTAGTGGGGACGGGCGGTCGATGCCACCTGCATGGCTCTGCCAGGCTGCGCTCGTCCTGGCATCAGCTGTTTCCCAAACACCCTGGATGCACTTGAGCCCTGCCCAAAGCAGGCTCATGGCCCGCCAGCTGCCCCCCATCCGTGGGCATGGGGCTGTGCCTGCTTCCTGCGCCCCACGGGGCTAGCGGAGCCAGCAGGAAACGGGGGGAGGCATTGCCCTGCTGGCACTGCCCTCCCCGGGCCCGAGGCTGGTAAGGAAACGAGCCTGTCTCTGCCTCACTGCCGCCTGTCCCGGCTGCCAGTACCCTGGAGATCCTCAAACTGTACACAACAACCGCCAGGCAGCCGGCTCCTGGTGATACAACCGCTCTGTGTGTGTGTGTGTGTGTGCCAGGGCTCAGCCGCCCTCTCCCGGCCTCCAGCGCATTGTTCTCTGCTGGGCAGGCGGGTGTGGGAAGGCCGGGGAGAGGGGGGCTGATGGGGAGGGGGAGCTGCTCTGTAGCAGGTGGAGCAGGAGAGCGTGCGCATACGCATGTGCAGCAGGTGTGTCTGCGTGTGTATGCATGTGTGTTCATACAGGAGGAGCATCTGCACAGGTAGCAGATGAGGTGGCATGCGTGTCTTGTGTAGGTGTGTGTGCATGTGCGTGCATCAGGAACACGTGTGTGCATGTATGCACCGGGGTGTTGGCATGTGCCTGTGCAGGAGGCGTGTGCATATGTGTGTAGCGTGTCTGTGTGTGTGTCTATGTGTCCATCTTCAGCAGGTGTGTCAGTATGTGCCTGTGTGTGCGGCAGCCACATGTGCATACAACAGAATTGTGCATATGTGCCTACATGATCAGCAGGCACATGGATATGTGCCTATGTGTACATGTGCAGCAGGTCTGTCTGTGCATGCAACAGGTATGTGGGCATGTGCCTGCATGTGTAGCAAGCATGTAGGTATGTGCCAGTGTGTGTAGCAAGTGTGTATGTGCTTATGTGAAGCAGGTGTATGTGTACGTGCCTGCACGTGCATGTGTGCAGCAGGCGTGTGTGCATGCAGGTGTTGTGTGCCTATCTGCCTATGTGTGCAGCAGGCATGTGGGTACTTGCCTATGTGTATGCCTGTTCAGCAGGTATGCGTATGTGCCTGCGTGTGCAGGTGTGTATGTGCCTATGTGTGCCTGTGCAGCAGGCACATGTGTGCAGCTGGGCCTGGCTGCCCACCCCGCTCTTGCCCCTGAGCCCTGGCATGTGCTCCTGCCCCCCTGGTGCCCAGGGATTCCCCTGGCAGGGAGATCCCTAGACAGGTCCATGTGCCCCCCAACTGCTACTCACCCTTGCCCTGCGAGGCAGGGGGGGCACAGCCCCGCTCTGCCTGCCATTGCCTGCCAGGCTTTTCGTGCATGGTGCTTCCTGCAGAAGCCCCCCATGCCAGGGCGGGTCCAGAATCCAGCCATGCATCACAGCATAAACCCCCTGCTCACCAGGGGAGACTCGGTGACCCCAGTGCTGGCTGCAGGGAGGCAGCGGCTGGGATTCCAGCCTCAGCCTGGGCAAGGGGGCTGCTAGCGTGCCCATGTTGCTCTGACCAGCGCCAGACACCCAGTGCTCAGCTGTGCCATGGGTCACTTGGCAAACTACCCTGTGTGCTCAGTGCTGGGCATGTGCAGGGGGCACCGTGGGGTGGACCCTGGGCTTGACAGCCACTATTGCATGGGCACCCAGAGCAGCATCTCAGCAGCCTTGGGAGCTCTCTGGAACAAAGGAGAGGGGCGCTTGGCCCCGTCTCCCTGCAAACACTGAACAGGATGAGAGCGGGGAGGGATGCAGGAGGTAGGGGGGAAGCCCCCCAGGAGATGCCTGGCGTGGTTTGGTCCCAACGGGAAGGCTCCAGATGGTTTAGCATTGCCCACCTGTCGCACCCAGCCCGCCCTGCAGCACAGCTGTGTGGGGCTGCCACCAGGCTATCAGTGCCATTAATAATTCACCTGCTGTGAGCAGCCGGGCGCACTGCTAGCGATAAGGGCCCCGGATGCATTTACACAGCTGAGAACTGGCAGATAAGAAGGGGCTGCAGCCATCCTAAAAGCAGTCTGGAGGGTGGGAGCTGGATTCCCCTCTGTGGGCACAGGCAGGGCATTCAGTGCCCCCCTTGGAGCTCCCCAGCGCATGCCTGGGCTCGACAGGAGCTGCAGGAGGTGGCAAGGGCACAGACAGGCAGGGCAGAGCAGGACTCCAGGTCACAGCCAGCAGCAGGTCCCTGGCCTCCGCTTCCAGCCAGATGGATGGATCCCGAGTGCCCATGGGACCAGAGCAGCGACATGGGGTTGGGCACAGCCCTGTTTATTATTTCCATCTGTTCCACGAAGAAGGGGGCAGCCTTGGTGTCCACATGCGGCCTGCGGGTCCCTGCGCTCCATGCTCAGTCCTGTGGAGAGAGAGCAGGAGGGGGCGTGGGGCCCTGCCCTCCCCCAGACCCGGGGGACTGGGCAGCACACGGGACCTCAATGCACCTCCCCAAGGCTCCCATGCAGTGGCTGCTTGGGGAGCGAGCGTTTTTTCCGCAGGGGAAACCATTGGGAATCAAGAGCTGGATGCAGACCCCCGACCCCAAGTCAGCACAGACCCCACCAGGCCCTTCTACCCCGCCATGCCGGGGCCGGGGCTCAAATACAGTCCCCTCTCCTGGGGGGTGAATGAGTCCTCAGGCTGCGGCATGGACGGCCCTCGCCTCTACTGCGCTGTGAGGGTCATGCGGGAACATAGGAGTGAGAAGCCAGGGAAATGGGGACACTGAGATCCCCCTTGCCCCTGGGGGCCAGGTGGGGTGAGGAGGTGCTGTCTGTGCCAGCCAGAGGGTCCCCTCACCTTGTAGAGGTCCTCCTTGCCCTCCTCCTCTTCGTCTTCCTCCTGAAAAAGGACAGGGAGAGCGTCACAGCCCAGCTCCCAGGGACACAGAGACGCTCGCCCCTCTGCATGGCTTGTGCCTGAGGTGGGCCCCGAGGCACGGCGGCCTTGGCTGTGACGTGGGCTTCAGAGAGCGGAGCTGCTCCCAGACTCTAGTGCCCGTGGGGTGCCTGGGGGCACAGGCTGAGGGGTGTTAGTGAGGCTGGGACTGCCCTGCTGGGAGCAGAGGGGCTTTCTGCAGAGCAGCCCCAGCACCGCAGTCCTGCACCTGTGGCCCTGGGAAACCTGGTGGGGCCCATCCAGCCAGGTTGCAGCTGGCTCCCCTGGGCATCATTTTCAGGGGGGCAGAAGGACCCCACTACTCCAAGCTACCCCCCTGGAGAGGACAGGAGAGTACCACGTCGCTGGGGCTGATGGAGCATGATGGCTTTATACAGCTGGTCTCAGCTCCTGGGGGCATGGGTGGGCAGCACAGACCCCAGCCCATGCCAGTCAATCACCAGAGGAACCAGGGTAGAGGGGCATGGCCCTAAGAGAGGGTAAAGGGGGCCCAGCAGCCCGGTGCTACCTGGGTGGTGGGTCCCTTGGCGCTGCCCTGCTCCCTCCGCCGGCGCTCGGCGTCGATGATCTCAAAGAACTCCTTCTGCACCTGGGCCAGCAGCTCCTCGTGGTTCTCGGACGGCCCATCCTCCTTGGCCGCCTCCTCCTTGCCCTCCGACCTGGTGCGCTCCTTTAGCCGCATCTCGCGGTGCCGCGCCTCCAGGATCTTCTCCCGCTTTGTCTCGCGCTCGAACATCTGGGCGGCACAGAAGTGGGACTCAGATGCCCAGGCCCCGAGCAAGGGCACCCCAAGGTAGAGCGCCCCGGAGATCCAGGCATGCAGCCGTACACAGCCAGGGTGGCTTGGTGCCAGCTGTGCCCCCAAAGCCCCTCGCCATGGAGCTGTCTGCTTTGCATCAACATGGTTTGCAAATGGCTCAAAGGGGGCAACCGGGGTGCGTGGATGTGGCCTGGTATCCAGCAGGCTCCTACAGAAAAACCCTCCAAGGGTGGCATGGAGCCATAGCCCCACCCCAGCTGACTGTGCCCTGCCACATGCCAGGCACTCACGGCAGTGGCCAGGGTCTTCTCGTTCTTCTGCAGGGTGCAAAACCCCGAGGAAATCTCCAGCAGCGTGACGGTGCCCAGCTGGGAGCCGCAGCCGATGAAGCGCCCGTTGTCCTGCAGGCGCAGGCTGAAGAGGGGCTCGTCACAGACCTGGGGATGGGGGAGCTCACTGGCTAGATGCTCACACCAGGCCTGCCCGGCTCTTGGGGCAGCTGCCGTGCTGCCAGGAGCCGGCCCAGTCCCTATGTCTCATATGGAGACAAGTCCTGGCAGTGGATGTGTTTAAAGCACCAGCCCTGCACCCCCAGAGCTGTGTGCTTCCCTGAGGTGGTGGTGACGGGCGTGCGAGGGGCTGGGGGCCCTGCTTCCTCCTTGACTCGTGTGTCTCACCCAGGCAGGACAGAGTACGATAGCTTGGTGGGGAAGCTGCATGAAGGGGCTGTGGCCCACCTTGAGGCTGAGAGAGGGGTCATTTTGCTTGAACAAGAAGTCCCAGATATCCAGCGTCCCATCCATCTTGGTGGTGAAGAAGACAGCTGGGCGGATGGTGCTCCAGCACCCACTTGTTAGGTAGGACATGTGATACCTGCCAGCAGACCCGCCGCGGCTCAGGAGAGCGCTTCTGCGCCGTGCCCCCAGGGCTTGAGACCCCGGGCTGAAGGCACAACAGGCAGGAAGCCTTTGTGCTCACCAGGGTTGAGGCCAAGGGTGTCAAGAGGGGGGTTGCATGGGAGCAGCAAGGTGCCAGCAACACAATCTCGGGCTTTTAAAGCAGCCCTGGGTCTCAGAGGCCTTCGGGGCTGCTGGGCGCTGCAGGCTGCCTCTCATCACCAGACTATGAAGGGCAATGCTGAGGAAGTCTACAGGGGATACCTGGCTCCTGTGATGCCTGAAGGCACAGGGACCCTGTGCTTCTCCTTCCCTGCAGGGCTTGTAACCCCCCAGCAAGAGCACACGCCCCACCGCCTACTTGGTCCACATGATGGAGGATTCCCGGCTGTCCTCAGACCAGATGCGCGCGGTCCAGTCGCCGACGGTCAGGAAGTTCTTGGGGTAGAAGGGGTTCCGCGCCAGGGCGTAGACGGGGCCGTGGTGCCCGCTGTAGGTGCCGACGATCTTCTCGGGCGGTGTCTTGGCCTTGCGGTTGCAGGTGATCACCACACCTTGCTCCGTCCCCACCATGAACTTGGTTGGCTGTGGCGAGGGAGAGCGTGGAGGTTACGGGGCTGTTTGAGGGGCATGGGAGCAGCTCACGGAGGGTGGTTAGAAGCAGAGAGGCCCGTTCCCTTTTAGCTGCATGCAGGGCAGGCCTGGCACTGAGCAGCTTCTGCACGAGCTCTCCATACAAACTTCCTGCCCAGGCACCGGGAGGACAGAGCGCTGAGAGCTGGTGGGGGCCACGGGTGGCTGGCGAGAGGAAGTGTCTAGGGAGCAAACCAACCTCCGCTTTCTGGGGGCTGGGGATCAGCTGAGCTGGCCCAAAACAGCATCTCCCTGCCATGCTTCCAGGGCCTGAGAGCAAGGGTACATCAGCCTTGCCCTGCAGAGCTGTGCCCAGGAGCAGCACTGCACTCTGCCAGGGCTACTGCTACAGCCACTGGGCGGTGCCACACAAGCCTGCGCTCCCAGCCCTGCTTGGTTTTGCTGTGGGAGGGGTCCGTATTGCCCCCTTTGCAAGCTCTGCACATCGCAGACCTCCCAGGAGCCCTCAGAGTCTTCCCAGCCTTGCTCAGCTGGGAAACAAGAATCACACATCGTTATCATTACAGGTGGCTCAGAGACCCTCTGCCAGAGTGCATGGAAACAAATACATCCCCAGCTTGTTACCGTTGGGTCTTAAGTGCCAGGTCCTAGCAGGAAATTGCCTCTGTGTATATGTGTGTATAGACTGTGGCCCACTTCCTTTGAGATGCCCCGTGGGAGGGTCTGGGCATGCACTCATGGTGCAGCCTCCCATCCTGGCACCCTGGCTCAATCCAGGAAGCCCCTGCGTCTTAGCTCAGGCAGCAGTTTGAGGGCTACGGACACACACAGGAAACACCTTGGCTGCCTGCTGGACCTGCCTGGTGTCCTTCCCCTGTATTGGCCTGGCTACCATTCATGCCAGGCCCCAAAGGATCCCTCCACATGGTAACTCTTCCCCTTGGTCTCATACAAGTGCTCCAGGCCCCATTTGCCCTGGATGCTTGGATTTTCCCGAGGACAGCAGCTGCAGCGCTGCCAGCATGTGGGGAGAGGCACTCACCATGGTGGGCTCAAACTCCAGCGAGACGGCGCCCAGGGCGTTCTCCAGCAGGCCCTTCCGGCTGATATCCATCACCAGTGTCTCGGTGGGCTCAGTGAGCTTCCGGATGTCCCACCACAGGACCTGGCAGGGGTGGGAGACACCGGAGTGGGCACTCTTCTTACCTGGGATGTGGTGCACTTGCTGTGCAGGGTGCAGCTGAACTAGACCCATCACCAGGGGATCAGCTGGGACACAGGAAGACCCCTGCCCAGCCAGGCAGTCTGGCAGGGTATGCCAAGTGTCTGGCTCTGAGCCGAGTGCAGCCAGACTGCATGCCAGCCTGTCCCACCCTAGCTCCCCTAGCCCAAGACTGGCAGCGAGGTCATGTCAGGCGTGGTGACATCACGGTGCCGGCAACAGGTGGATGCCCCCAGCCAGCCTTTTACCTGCCCATCGGTGGAGGCAGAGAAGCAGTCGGTGCCCGTCTTGGACTGCAGCCAGATTGCGCCGTACACGGGGTCCCGGTGGCTGAACTCCACTGTGGACAGCTCCACGGGCTGCCCGCCTTTCCGCGTGTCCCAGTAGGCTGCAAAGGGATGGGGACTCTTGGGGCAGGCTCTGGAGGGCTACTGCTCTGTGGCTTGTAGCTCCCTGGAAGAAGCTAGTGAATGTCTCGCTCTTGTTTTGGCACCTCCGAGCTCCCGAGAGTCATGGTTCCCTGTCACGTTTCACCGTGGCGGCCTGGCTGCTACTTGTACCAGTGCCCTTCACAACTGAGACCAAGCAACCTGGGATGGGAAAGCTGCCACCCCTTTGTATCCCAGACCACCAGAGGCTGCAGAGCTCAACTGGAGCCTGCAGCGTCAGGGCAGGACACATTTGGGGCTGTCTTTGTTTCAGCAAAGACAAGGAAGCCAAGCTGATTCTCCCTGGACGCAGAAGCGAGTGCGAGCCCCCCCTGCTCATCTCTAATTAGGCAATTGGCTGTGATGGCTCTGGGTGCCTGCCAGAGCACAGGGAAGGACAAGCTGAAATCATCTCTTCCCTCCACTGTGGAGCACTGGCCTACAGTGCGTGTCCCAGCAGAGCTGGGCAACGAAACGTAGACCCCACTTCATTACAGCCAGAGGCTCGTGTGGCACAGTGAGTCAGGGAACCTGAACGGGAGTTGGCAGAGCAGGGCTTGCAAAATGGTCAGCCCCACAGAGCTGAAACCACCTGGCAAATGAAATGGCAGCAATTATCCCTGCTCTCTAGACACCGTCACACTTTCTACAGCGAGTAACAAAGGGAACACGACACGCCGGCTGCCATCTGATACACCCAGGTGTGCACAGGGCTGTGGCAGAGTGCTGGGTCTGTTTGCAAACCCAGGGGCAGCTCTGGCTATGTCCTGAGAGAAGAACGTTTTTTGGGGGCAATGGAAAACACAGGGCAGATTCAGCCCAGGCAGCATCTCCCAAAGACAAGGGAAGACGCTGGCTGACACAAGTGATGGTGACATGTGCTGGGGGCAGTCCCGTTTGTCCTGTCCATGTCACATGCACGCTCCACCGTGCTGAGCCCTGCTTTGCTCATGCGTGGGAGACATCAAGGGGTAGGTGCTGGGGGCTGAGTGGTGCTGGCACTGCTACAATGAGTGCCTGGTTGTGCATCTTGCCCGCCTTCTTACCGATCTGCCCATTGTAGCAGCCTCCGACCAGGATGTGTGAGTCCTTGGGGTTGTACTCCAGGCACACGAGTGGGGATGAGGGCTTGAGAACCAGGTCCGGTTTGTTGGGGCTTTCTACGGGGAAGAAAGAAAAAGAGAAGGTGACATCTGAATGAGGCCTGGGAGGGAAGCGAAGGCAGCAGCCAGCAATGATGAGGGGCAACATCTGCCCAGTTTCCAGCCCCAGAGTCTGTGCTACAACAGGCCAGGGGCCTGCATGCCCCACCTGCCCTAGTGTCATGCTACATTGCATCCAGCTCAAACCACTTGACATACCAAGCTGAAGTGCCCTGGCCTCAGAGATGTGCTTGAAAGGACATGTGTCAGCACAGCTCTGCTGCACTGAATGGTTGTTTTCTATGTCTGCCAACAGAGCTTTTCTATGCTGGGGACTCGGGGCTGCAAAGGTGAGTGGGCATGGAAAGAGGCAGCTCACTTCTGCAGGGCAAAGGCTGTGCCATGCTGCCAGAGGAGAGCATGGGATGGCAGCAAGAATGGTGTTAAGGTGGAAGTTCCTGCTGTCCCTGTCTCTCCTGCACTCTCCTGTTTTTCAGTCCTAAATACAACACACCTGGGAGAGTCCTCAGCTGCAAGAGCAGCCAGAGGAGAGCAACAGAAACAGTCAGAGCTCTCCAAAGCCCACAGAAAGGCTGGGAGAAGTGGAGAAGAGGGGGCTGGAGAACAGGTTGCAGCCTAAGCAGGCCTGCTGTGAGCCCACGCATGCAGCAGGCTCAAGATGCAACAAAGTGGAGTCAGGCTGGGAATGAGGAAGGACCTTGTAATGACAGGGGATTTGGTGCTTGAGCAGGGGGCCGTGAGGAACCAGCACCTCCGTTGCTGGAGGACTGAAAGGTGGGCTTGTGTCTGGGCTTGTTAGAGAGGCCTGTAACTGCCATAAGCAGGTGCAGGAGCAGCCCAGTGCTCCCAACCGAGGCCTTGCAGTGCTTCCAAACACCCAGCAGATAAACCCCTTGGACAGCCCAAGGCGTTTGAAGGTTGCAGCCAGGCTCAGCGGGAAAGCTCCATGTGCCGCTGGCAGGAGCTATGTCTGGGGATGCCCACGCTGGGATTTCACTGCTTCTTCTCTGCTCTTGGCTCCATTTCCCCCTTTGTCTCCTGCTCTCTGACTCAAGCAGGACACGTGCTGCTCTTCAGGAGCATGGGGAGGGTGAACTGTCATCTGCTGGAGGATGCCAGGGGCGAGTGCTGCCAGCTGTGCCCTCCTTACCCAGGTCCCAGATGTAGGAGTCGAGGCTCATGTTTGTGGCGCTCTGCTGGAACTCCAGGCAGGAGTAAGCCACGGCCAGTTTCTTGCCGGCATCAGGGTGCCACGAGAGGTGGGTGGCCGTCCTCTTGATGCTATTGGGGTCCCTTTGTGGGAGGAACACAAAGACGGTGACTTGTTAATGGCTCTGCCGTGCCTGGGGCTGCAGCGGCTCTCCCACAGGAAGCACCAGGAGCCCAAAATACACCAGACTGGAAACCCAGGAGGACCGGTTGCAGGAAAGAAACCCCCTCTGGGCTGGGCTGAATGGGGGAAGGGCTGATGAGCTAATCAGTCCTTCCAGTTACACATTTCAAAGAATCCGATTACGTTACTGAAGCAGCCCTGACATTTCCCATCCTCCTGCCCTACTAATGGAAAAGGAGCCCTCAGAGGCATGAGGAATGAATGATACCATATTTTCTCACATACAAAGCACCTCCAAACACCAGCTGAGGGAAACTGGAGGATAAATAGATGCAAGAGCTATGGTAAGAGCCATTTCTGCCACCACCCAGAGGGAGAAAAGCAATGAGCTCTGCTCCCTAGCTGCTGACACTCTGTTACAAGGAATAATCTTGTTCCCCACTTCACGCTGCCTTTCAAAAGCAAGGTGCAGGGCATATTCTGGGGTGTGCTGTATGCAAAAAGCGACTGTCTCACAATGCACCGAGCCCCAGTGTGTGGGAGCACTGTGAGAAGCCCCCAGCCGCTGTTACCTGAAGACGTTGATGGTTTTGGCTGAGGGCGGCTCGTCTTCCACCTCTGAAAGCTGCTCCTCCTCGAAGTACTCCTCGTAGATGTTGATGGCATTGTTCTGCTTGATGCAGTGCTCCATCAGCTGCGAGGGAAGTGACAGAAAGCGGCTGCGAGATGGCACCCGGGAAGGCTCCGGAGAGCGGGACGGGACTGGGGAGAGGGGGCCGGGGCCTTACACTGCCCAGGTGGATGATGGTGTTGATGTAGTTCTCGTCCTTCTCCACCTTCTTGCGGAAGCGAATGGTCTGCTCCATCTCCAGCGCGTTCACGTCCTTGGGCCAGCCGCCCTCTACATGGTTCACGCCCCGCGCTTCCATCTCGAACCGCTCCGTGTTCACCTGAAGTGTCACATGGACAAAGAGACACGGGTCAAAGGCTGGGGTCTTCCAGAACCGCTCTGGGACTAAACCCGGTGGGTCTGGTGGTTACTTCATTGACGATCCCAGGCCCTGCACAGTTTCCAGGGGATGCCTGGTGACCCTCACTCTGCAGAGACACACTCCCCTTAGCAATCCCAGCAGCTGTGCCATTGCAAACTGGCCCAGCTGGCCCTAGCCAGTGTGGATCCAGGGGGGATGTAGTGGTGCCATCACCTCGCCTTGGTTCCTGCTCCATCCAGAGCTTAAAACAACCCGGCCAGCAGCTGCAGTGGCATTTCTATGCAGGCGAGGTGTCACTTGACTTCATGGCTCACAATCATCTGCCTGACCCCTTTTAACCTCTTCTTTCCATGGGTGTGAATGACCCTCTCTCCTTTCTTAATGGTCTTCACACTCCATTAATCAAGCTACTCTTTCTTCTGCCATTTGGCTGTCTGCTGGCTGCTCCCAGTAACACAGCTCCTCTCTCACAGCCCTGCAGACTGCTCTTAACTCTAGCTAAAATATTAACTTTCAGAAAAGTGCAGCGGGTGGCTTTCATAAAACTGTGGAAATAGCTTTCAGGGAAGCAGTGAAGATGCTCAAGAAGGCTTGGTCTTGTTTTATGGAGCTGGAAGATGAACACTTCATGTGAAGGACTGTGCGACTCAAGAAACAACATCTTTTGGGTATTTTTTGCCTTGCGCATTGTGTTTTTAAATACAGGTGTAGAATGATGTAGAAAATGTCCGTGCCTTCTGAGCAAGTTAGATTTGTTTTTGGTTCAATCGTACATTGCATAATACAGCTCTAAGCCCTGAGCCTATTGGTAAAGCATCTAGTTTCTTTTCACCTGGAAAAAAAGCAAGTGCTGTGGTCTGTGTGAGGATGCACGGCACCATTTGCACCCCTTTATCCAAACCCCAGCTCCGACCCACCTCGTGCTCGGACATGTTACTGGTGCATTGCACGCTCATGTCCACAGGGTCCCTCTCGATGAAGTTGGCGGCCAGGCTGGGGTCCGGCAGGATGTCCACGTTGGTCTCAGCCGGCCGGTCCGAGAAGTTGCAGGGGCGCCCGAACTCGCTGCGCTTCTTCACGTACACGTAGACGATCTCCATGGCGCCTGGGGGCAGGGGAGAAAGAGGCACTTTGGGGTTTCTGCTCCTGCAGGATTTCACTGCACCTGTGCGGACGCCGCCCGCCTGAGCCCATCGCTCCGGTGTTGGCAGGGATGAGCGCACATCAGCCGGAGAATGAGGCAACCGGGCATGGATGGCTCACGGGGCTTTCCTACCTCTGCAAACTGCCCTGCCCAAACCTCTGGCCTCGCAGAGCGACGCCTCTCCGTGCCTCTCCCACTGGTCTCACGCTCCAGCCGCCAGCACGGATGCAGTGACCCCAGTGTGAAGCTGGGACAGCTTCATGATAAGGCTCCTGACACTTCTCGTCCTGGTATCCCAACCCCTGGGGCCCAGCGTGACGGTTCCCAGTTTGGGCGGCCACAGCGTGCGAGCAGGAGCAGCCCGGGGGTGGGATGCACTGAGCCGTCCAGCACCACGGCGAAGTCCCGGGCCTTCCCAGGGCGGGGCTGTCTCGGCACGGGTGGGCGAGAGGCGGAGGCTGGGCTGTCCTGGCCCTGTCCCAGAGCCCAGTGCCACCCGGCTCGCCGGAGCCCGTGCCCGGCCCTGCGCAGGGGCGTGGGACCCAGGAGTCCGGGCAGCGCCCAGCACGGCAGCGATGCGGACCCCGGGCGCCCGGGGCTGCACGCACAGGGTGCAAGGGACGCAGGCGCCCGGGGGGCGGCCCCCCTTACCCTGGGGGGGAGGGGCAGCCCCGCGTCCAGCCGCCGGGAGCCGCGTCCACTCGTTGCCCAGCAACCGCCCGGGACCGGTCACGTGACCGCCGCGCCTCTTCCGCCGCCGCCTGGGCGGGCCGGGGCAGGGCGGCCCCTGGCGGCCGGGCGGGGCAGCGCTGCGGGCCTCGGGGCACTGCCGGCTCCTCGCGCCTGGCTGCAGCGGGCAGGATCAGGCCCGCCGCGGGGGTGCTTCGGGCAGCCCTGACCCCGAGCCGGACGCAGAGCGTGCACAGCGACCCAGGCGTGCACGCGCGTGCCCTGTGCACCCCGGCCGGGGCCCTGCCCGCAGCGTCTCCGGAGCCCAGGCACCCCGCGCGCCGTTGCGGTGGCAGCCAGCGGCTCTGCGCCGCGCCGGGGAGCCCGTCTCGTCCCGCCGCCTGCTCCTTGCAAACACAGGACACGCCGTTAAAAGGAAAACCCCCGGTGGAAAACGCGGCTCGGCCGCAGGCGGGTATTAATGATTGATTGCAGCGCGGAGTGACCCGCCTGCCGGCGCTGCCAGCGGGGCTAAGCGGCCCGTTCACTATCAGAACGGCTACGATCTCCCTTCGACCTATTTCCAGACGCCGCCGCGGCGCGGGGCGAAGGCACACGCAGGCCGCGCGCGGGGGGGCGCGGGACACACAACACCGGCCTCTTCCCGGACCCTGGCAGCTCCAGCTGCCAACCCCTAGCTCCGGCCGGGGCGGAGGTGGCACCCGCCCCTGGAGCCTCCGTCTAGCTGAAACTTCCTGGCCAGAGCAATGCCCCCAGCCCCTTGCATTTTATGCAACAGAAAAAGCTCCTGCCCCTCGCACGTGGACACTTGCCAACGCAGCCCATTCGCACAAGGGCGCCTGTGCAGGGTGCGCCCGGGCTGGAAGGTGCCGGATGGGACCTCCTCTTGGCCCCTGCTGGAGATGGGAAATCCACTGGCGGGGGACGCACGGCTGGAAGCTGCAGGGAGAGAGGAGCAGGGGTGGAAAATGCTGGTCCCATTCCCTCTCCTGCTCCAGAGCAAGGCAGGGCCTGGGCAAGACAGACCTACGGGGCCAGCACGAGATGGACCTTCGGTGCCAGGTCTCAGAGCTGCAAAGCAGCAGCACTTCAAGAAGGATCAGACGCACGTCCTACCCCCATCGTTCCTACAGGCTTTTCGAGCTCTGGCCAAGGAGGCGATTCTTGCTTCAGGCCCTTGGTGAAGATGTGGGCAGTTTCCTTTGGACGCGGGCATTGGGGGGCCTCGTCCCGTCTTTCAGGGCATCTAGTGCCAGCTCCTGCCCAGCAGTCTGGGGGCTGAGGCCACATGGCCAACCTCCACTGTCCCTGCCCAAGGAGCTGGTGCTCTCTTCCTTTCCAAGGCAAACACAGGTGTTTCCTCCCCAGGACCCTTTCCTCCCACCAGCCACACTTCAAGCATGTGCGCCGCGGAGCAGGGACACAGCAGGCCTCGACACCCTGCAACACGCTGCCAGCTGCATCTTGGGCGCGCCGCCGCTTACCCCACATCTTGCAGCCACAATAAAAAAAGCCAGCGCCTTGGCCATTCGCAAATCCAAACAGCTTTGCTAGTAATTGCAGGCACTGAAGGCAATTGTGACCTTAAAAACCCAAGCACCAGCATCCCTTGCTTTATTGGGCAAGCCAATTAAAAATAATAAGAAAGCGATTAGCATGGCAGCACGCAGACAGACTCTGAACAGGATCTGAACTGGGGCTGAGTGTTGGGGGGCTGGCCGGGGTGTTTCCCATCTCAAGCACGTGAAAATACCTTGTGCATCCATTGCACAGACCGTTTGCACAGACCATCCATTGCACAGACTGCTTGCATGGACTGTTTGCACAGACCATCCACTGCATGGACCGCTTGTGCCAGGGGGTGGCACTGCTCTGTAAACTGAACAGGCACGCCTGCATCCTGCTCCCTGCACAGATCCTCGTTCCCAGAGCCACCTAATGAGAGGAAAGCTGGAAAAAGTAGTGTGGAAAGGTCTCCAAGATCTGTTTACACTCTGCTTTTTGTGCTCCCTGCAGGTGTTTTGGAAAACCTCTCTGCTAGCTGGACAGTTTGCAAAAGCCAATTTTCAGGTGCACGCCCTGCTGGCAGGAAGCCGGCTCTGAGGCCAGGCCTGCTGAACCATAGCTGCCTTGCAGAGCCCAGGTGCCACGGGGATATTGAAATAATCCCCCTCCTTATTTGTGAGCAGTTCTCGAAATCTGGGCCATGCAGTCACAAAGGGGACATGGTAGCAAGTGACCTTTGGAGCCTTAAGAGGGATCAAATCCCGAGAGCAGGGTTGGCATGGTATGCTCTGACAGGCCCTAAACATGCAGCCCAGGCCCTTTCCAGCAAGCCATGGCTTCAGCCGGGGGTAAAAACCACACAAGAGCAACAGGAGGTGGAGATTTAATACAAGTGTTTATTGTCTTCATCCCAGAGGGTACATACAAATCAGACGGGGCTCCCACGCCTTTGCGATGGGGCTCCGGATGAGGTTAGTCCACATGCATTAAAAACATCTCTGCTATCAGCATCGTTACACTGGAACATTAAAAGCAAAAAAAAAAGAAAACAAACCCCCCCAAAAAACCCAACCCCGGGGTAATTGTCCCGCCCGGCTCCTAACTCTAGTGGCATTGAACAGGGACGTACAAACGACGCTATTGTACAAGATATGTACAAGTGCTTTAAAAGCCACGGTGAGTCCCGGCTGTCAAGTAATAAAACCTTCCCGTGGTGCCTGGGAAAGGAGCCTGCCTGGTTTTAGCACTGTTAGCCCAACACGAGGGTCTGAAGAGCGGGGGGAGGGCAGGGGTCTCCTAACATGGGCCTTGCCAGGCAGACCAAAGCCAGGTCTGGCTCCGGCTCCGCATGGTCTCTGTTTTTTTGTGCTTGGGTACCAGGAGCCCTTGCCCCCCGCTTGGGCCCAGGAGGTGGCTGCAGGAGATTTTGGGAGCAGACTGGAGTTCAACCCAGCTCCTGTTGTGCTGTGAAGGGAGCTACAAGGAGAGCCAAGCTCAGCCCGGGCCGTAGGAAAATCACTTCTTTGGGTCCCAATCCACCCCCGTGCCAGGGCTGGTGAGGAGCCTCCCCCACCCTGCCGAGGAGCAGAAGCCAGCAAAGGAGGAACCGAGGCTTTCTCTTGGAAGGGAGACACCCGAGGCCTTGAAATCTTTGCTAGCTGCAGCTCCGCTGCAAGCCTGCCCCTGTTCACAGCTCCCCTGCGCCGGGGCTGCCGTCTCCTGTAGCCCTCCGTGGGTAGCACTGTGCACCTAGCCAGGTCTCGGAGAAGTAGCCCGTCTCTGAAGCAGCACCAGCTTGCTCATCTCCCCCTCCTTTCCACCGCAGCCGAGAGCCAGGTCACAGTGATATCCGAGTAGCTGCCATCCCCTGCTATTGCTGGCAGGAGAAAAGTGCCTGGCTGCATGCCGTCTCCCCCACCCAAACCCCTCTCAGGGGTTGAATGCAGCTTTTCCCTAGATCTAACGCTCCAGGCAGCTCTTTGCAACAAAAATAAGTGCTAAAAAACCCACCCAACAATCCCAAGAGTTATCCACCAGCTAACAGCCTCATGTAAAACACGCGCAACTAAAAACCTTCTAAAAAGGCCAAAGACATGTGCCATTTGTGCCTGTTCTTTGGATAGGAGTTAAAACCACCAAGGGAAGAAGGGAATCAATGCAAGCGAAAAAGAAAAGATGAAATAAACGTAGTCCGCAGCCTCTGTAATACCTGAGACCATCCCAGCTGGGGCTGGCGATTTCGCGGCTTATTCCACTGGCAAAAGGACTGCAAGGAAGGGGTGGTCGTATGCATGGGACCTACGGACACAGGATCATGAGAGTCCAGCTGCGGGGGCTCCGGGATGGAGCCAGGGTCACTAGTGGTTGGTACCGTGTTGCTACAGTGGCTGTGACGTGGACAGTGTGCCGGTCTGGTCATTCGTACTGCGCTGGCAGCAGGGAGGAAGACTGCTGAAGGCCCCGTGGACCGGAGAGAGCCCCATCCAGCACCAGAAGGAAGCATGGAGGAACCAAGGGCAAAGCTGCATCCATCCTCCAGCTTGCAGCAATGCCCACGACAGCGCAAGGAGGGCAGGGGGCTGCATCCATGTGTCGGCTGCCGCCTCACCTCGCTCTGGGGAGGGGGTGTGGATCAGGCCCAGGGCAGGAGGGAAGTCTGGGCTGGAGATGGAGGTTGCGGGGTATCCCGTGTGCGCTTCAGAGAGGAAGACTGAGCAGAGGCAGGAGTGATCTTCCCAGGAGCCGTCTGCCGGGACCATCCTGGGCGCTTCCGTCCCTGCTCTTGGCCATGGAGAGGTGTCGCCGTGTCCCCAGCCGCCATGACCGGAACGCCACCCGCGTTTCTCCTCCCGCAGCACCGCTGGGGGGCCGGGCGCTACGCCGGGAACTCGGGGGTGTAACGCCGGGCATGGTCGTCGTTGACGGAGAGGTACGTGGCACGCATGCTGGGGGAGTACTGCAGGGAAGGAGAGACACGCTCGTTAGGCGCGTGCTCGAGAGTGGAGATGCCCACCCGCCAGCCTAGTCACTCCATGGGAGCGTGTCTCAGTGCTGAGCCCCTCGGAAGTTACTCCCCTCCCAGCCAAACACCACGCCGGAGAGGAACTGGATCCTACGTGTGCACCTGCGGCCTCGCCTCGCAGGTCTATTCCGCCTGCGGCAAGACTTGCATGCTGCAAATCCTTCCCATTAGGGAACGCAGCTTCTCCTTCCCTTCATTAAGCCACAACAACCCCCTCACCCAAGGCTCAAGCCCCCCAACGGTCTCCAAGCAATTATAGCAGCTGCTTCCCAGGGCATCGGATCCTCCCAAGCTCCAGCCTCGGCAGGGAAATGAAGGAAAAATCAGCATTTAAACCTTTCGCTCTGCAGCACGTTCAGCTGCCCAGAGACGGGACCTTCAAATCCTTTGGGAGCCAAAGAGCTCCATCAGCCTCTTCCTCTCGTCACAGTCAGTCCTGTCCTAGCTGCACTTCTAGACACCCAATGCACGAGGGGTCTGGCATCTCTTTCCCCCACCCCAGATGGGAGTCAGACGCCAGGGCTGGGGCAGAGACGCAGCATCCCTGCTCCAGGGCCCTTTCATTTGATGGCTTCGTGGTTTTGCTCCAAGTAAAGCAAAAGGAATCACGCGCAGGCAGCCAGGGACAGCGGGGAGGACAGGTGTCGGGGGACCAGACTCCAAACAAACAGGAAAAGAGGAAAACAAACCACCTCTCCCCCCAAGAGGACTTACACTCAACAGGCAACTTAGCTCCGCAATCATCGATGCAAGAAACAAAGCAAACGTTAGCAGGCAGCGGGCGTGCAGAGGACGTCATGCAGGCATGCAGGGGGCATTGGTGAGAATGAAACACGGTCAAAGCAAGCATCTCGGAAGAGCCACAAACCCCCAAAGTAAGCGAGGCCACGTGGCCACTGTGCCCCAGAGGTTTGGATGCCCTGGCCCCTTCCCAGAAGCACCTGGGTTAGCCAGAAAGCGTATTAACCCACTTGACAGGCACAGGCTAGGCCTTTTCAATGGTGGCACCTCTCGACCTGGTCGAATGCAGCCACCGGTGTCTCGGCATGACTTGCTGAAGGTGGGAGCTGGGGCTAAGGGACCTACTCTGTCCTGAGCCTCCTCTCTCAGGCCTGGAGCCTGTGTGATCCAGACCCAGTTGCAGACGGGCTGGGAGGCCCGGAGGGGCTGTGTCCCACCAGTGTCCCAGGACAGGCGAGGCGGGGACAGGAGCTGCTCCTGAGCCACCGGCACCAGCTCTGGCCTCCGACAGAGCAGAAGCTTCCCAAGAAGGTCCCATCACAAGAAGGACTTGGCCTCGGAGGCCCACCGTACCGTCGGGGGAGGAGAGCCCCTGCCGATCAGTGGGACGTTCTCGTAGCGTGGGTTCCCGCCAAAGAGGGCTGCCTGGTTCCTGTGGGAAGATGGGAAAGGGGCATGTGAGGCCAGCAGCAATGAGTCCAGCCTGCCTCCCTCCAGGATCAGGGCCCTTGGAGGCCAAGCTGGGTCCAGATGCTGCAGGTGTCACTAGGCATCGATCCTGAGCTGGGGCCAGGCACGGATTCTGGCAGCAGGGCACAGCCTTACATGTACTCGGAGACGGGGGCGTTGGAGATGGTCTGGGCAGGCGGGTGCAGGCTGGTCTGGCTGCCCAGGCTGCTGCTATAGCTACAGAAGCTGCGGAGCTGCCCACGGGCGGGGTGGTGGGTAGCGATGCGGCGGGCCTGTGGGTTGAAGGGGTCCTCCTCATCGATGTCATCATAGTCCCGGTCCCTGCAAGGGAACAGGGGAAAGGGCTGTCAGATCCAGACCTACACCCAGACAGCGGGGTACGAGCCCCAGGACCACGGCTGGTGCAGGGCTGTGGAAACTGGCCCTCACCCCATCTCACTGGGCATGTGGGGCTGGGCTAGATATCGGGAGTATGGGGATCTACTTTCCCTGTTGTTTCCAGGTGCCTGGCACCACTGGCTTCTTCGTGGTGACTTGGAGGTTAAGAGCAGTTACATGGCAGAGCAGAGCACTTGCTGTGCCATGTCTGCAGGCACCCATCCTCCTAGGCCGGACCTGGCCAGCCTGGCCACAGGACTCACCTGCTAGTGAAGTGCTTCCATGCTCGTGGAGTGGCACAGATGATGGTGGAGAAGGACATGGCGGCCAGGAGGGAGAAAAGGGCCAGGTAGAGCAAGCCCTCAATCCCGTCATAGCAGATGCCCATCAGTGCATCCAGGTAGTCCTGCAGCCAGGAGAGACCGCGCCAGCTTATGCACCAGCTGGAGGCATCACCCCCCGCCCAGCAAGGCACTCGGGCAGCTCCTCACCTTGTGCAAGCCCCGGCAGTCCAGCATGGCTGTCAGCTGATGCAGGCTAGTCTCGGAAGAGTTCAGCAGCTGCTGGATTCCCAGCAGCTCTTTCTGCAGCAGAGAGTGGGGGTCAGGGCAGAGGCTCGGCGGTAACCGCTCACAGCTGGCAGCAATACAGGGCTCTGCAGCTGTTCCAGCCACAGGTGCAGGATTCGACCCACATCCGTGTCCCACCCCCCCCCCGTGCCCCAGGTGGCCCCAGCGCAGCTGCATTTCCACCTGCGTGTGCAACCCCGTGCCTTGCCTTACCTTGGCAGTGGGGAAAATGGGCACAGCGAACTGTAGCAACCCCTGCACCTGGATCTGCATGGTGGTGAGTGAGCGCTGGTAGATGGTCAGAGCCTGCAAGTGAAGCCCAGACAGCTCTGTTCCCACTCACTGCCTCTCCAGGCAGGGAAGACCCCCTAGCCCCAGTCCCCAGGCTGTGTCACCCCCTCCACCCACAGGCAATGCACTCTTGCCCTTCTCCCAGGGCCCGGAGGGGGCTCTTTCCTGCCCAGCCTGCGGGACGCCAGCATGGGGGGAGGCTGTACCTGCTGGAAGGGGTTGCTGAGGCTCTGGCTGCAGTACAGGTAGTAGTGGACCACTTCTGCAAGGCAAAGACAGGTCAGAGACCCTCCACCCTGCCCCATGCAGCCAGTGCTCCCAGCCCCCACAGCTGGGCCATGGCTCCCTGCAGAGTCTGCTGGGCTCATGCAGCCACGGGGGCGAGTGCAAGCAGCCCAGCCCTGACACCAAGCGAGCACGACAGCCCCAGAACAGGGGACACAGTCAAGAAGCCCGTATGGAGGGGACCGGCAGCATCTCCAGCACAGCTTGGACAACGGAGTGGAAGGGGCAGGTCTGGCTCCCCCACAGAGGGCAGAGCTCCACCCTATCTAGCCATGAGACCCATGGCCATGCTGCTGCAATGGCACCGGCTGCACAGGGGCCATATGGACACACTCCCGATGTGACGCAGGTGGTGCCCTACCTGCACTCAGCTCGCTCTGTGTCTGGTTCATGATGAACTGGTCTGGGGCCACGCAGAAGTCACTGGTGCCCTGCAAAGGCCGGACAGTGCAGGCTCAGAGTAGAGCCAGGTGCTGGCGGGGAGCTCAGTCTGGGAGCAGGGGCACAGCTGAGGAAGGGCAGGTGAGGGGCAGAGGGAGGCCGGGTGGCTGCAGTGGGCATGCATGCAGGCTCTGAGACCTGCCCTGCTCTCCAGGGACCCAAGGGCCAGGGCAGGAGGGTGAAGCCAAGGGACAGGCCCCCATTCTCTGCTGCTGCCGCACTCCAGAGCTGGCAGTAAGCAGGGAGCCCCTGCTCTCCATGGACAGACCGACAGCGGCTGCATCCCCACTCACTTACCACGGCTGCAGAGGTGTCCACAGCCATGGAGGCCCAGCTGAGAACGAGTGTCATGAGCCCGCAGCACAGCATCCTAGGGTGAAATCCTTGGGGCTGAGACCTGCTGCTGCCCAGGGCACCAGACAGGGCTACCCCTGGGGGTCCCAACCCTCTGCTCATCGCCAGCTCTGAGGTCCAAGACCACCCCTGGGGCACGTGGGTCCCCCTGCCAAGCAGGTCAAGCACAGCAGGCAACCACGGCACCAGGCTTCATCCGCCTTCCCTCCCCCAGAGCCCCTGGTCAGCCCCATGGGGGATGGCACATCTCCCAAAGCATCACCACGGGCGTTGGTGCAAATCAGCTGTCTGTGCGCCCCAGCAAAGCCCCCTAGCCCAGAGGCAATAGCTGCCCTGGGCAGGGGGGGTGCCAGTCCCACCCCGCTGGCAGGAAGGTGCAAGCTGCCTGGGCAGAGGTGCACCGGGCAGAGCCCACGCCTCGTCCAGGCAGGCGGTACTCACGCTGTCAGCAGGCAGCGGGAGCGCTTGGCAAGCCCCAGGCAGGCCAGGAGGCAGATGATCAGGTCCAGGATGAAGAGCAAAAGGTAGGACAGCCACCTGCACAGAGACAGGGAGGATGTAGCCATGAGCCCCTGCGCTCAGCCAGTCACAAGCAGCTCACGGCTGCCCCAGCCCTGCTCACCGGTAGTACTCCACGAAGCTGATCTGGCCGGCGGTTGCAGAGAGGTCGTGGCTCACGCCCTGCCAGACGGGCAGCCCCGAGAGCTGCAGCACGATGTTGCCAGCCATCTGCTGCATGAACTTCAGTGTCTGCAGGTAGTCGCCCCGGGGGGTGAAGATCTCCCGCAGGAGAGCCAGGTGCTGCTCCAGCCCCACCTTCATGTGCAGCGTGGTCCCGGAGATCTGCCGAGACTGGGCATGAGCCACTAGCCTTGCAACGCCCAGCAACTTTGCAGCCCTACGCCATCTCACGCTACGAGCTCCAGGCATCCATCCCCGGCTGGACTCTGCAGCACCCAGGGGAATGATGCCTCTGGCAGTCCCATGGCTACCAAGCTGCTCATGGCAGAGGCTGCACTCACCCCAGAGGAGAAAGCCAGCAGGCCCCAGGGTCAAGGAGCACCTTGAGGCGGCAGCATGTCCCCAACAGATGGAGGGAGAGAGGCAATGCCGTCATGCTCTGGCAACACGCCTCCAACGGGCTCCGGAGAAGGGAGGGGGCTGCAGCCACCCACAGCCTGTGAGCTGAGACTTGCGCAGCAGGCAGCACCAGGGCAGTGCCATGCCCACCTGGGACAGGCATCTGCATTGCACGGGCTACTGCTGCTCTGTGCCAAGAGGGTGACGAAGCACCCAGTGCCCGGACCGGCCCCCAAGGGCATGGGCATCACAGCGAGCTGTTGTCCGGCCCAGCCGTGTGGGCAGCGGAGGAAATGCCTGTCCGGGCACATCACCAGGCTCCTTGCAGAGCCGGGCACTGTCCAGCGTGGGGGCTGCCATGCACCAGACCCATCCCTCTGCAGAGATGCCGCTTCCGGCGGAGGCTGCCCGGAAAGAGCCCACGGCCTGGGGGCGGGGGCTGCAGCTCTTCCCCGGCAGGCGGCACAAAGGCCCGTTCTGTGCTCCGCGGCTGACAGCCCCAGAGAGGCCGGCTGGCCAGCGGTGCCGCCAGGCACGAGGCTTGAGATCAAGGCATGCCCCTGCCCTGTCCTGGCAGGCCCCAATCTTCCAAGGCAATGGGCCCCTGTGATGGTGGGGGGCTCTCACCAGTGAGTCGATGCCAGACAGCGTGTGGTTGGCATTATCCAGGGCATAGAGCAGCTGGGAGACGCCATCGTTGGTCTCGCTGTTCCCGTAGAAGCCGATGCCGATGGCAGCGCTGCGGGCAAGAGAAACACTGTGGTTTGGCCAGGCTTGCCCCTGGGAGACCCCTCCCCTGCCAGCCGCCAGCCCCTTGCCCAGTCCTGCCTTGGCACACTGGTTTCCCCATGGGCACCAGCCCCAGAGCCATCCTCTCTCCAGGTCCTGGGGTCCCCGCTGCCCAGCTCAGGACTAGACCAGGCAGATGCAGCAGCCAGGAGCAGAGCTGGGCACGGTGCCCAGGAGCCCTGGCTTGGTCTCTGCTGGGGGCATGCGGCTTCCAGCTGTGCCAGGGTTTGGGGGAGCTCTTGCAGCACCCCTGCAACAGCTGGGGCTGAGAGCAGCCGGGAGCCAGATGCCTGCAGTGTGCGATGCCCGTGAGCGCTGGGGGCTGAGGCTGCTAGGCTGGCAAAGCAGATTACGAGGATCGCAGCAGCGCAGCTCCCGATTAAACCTGCTCCGTGCTTAATCCCCTGGTGGTGGGGGAACGAGCTGGACTCTGCCCGGTCCCCCCTCCAGCCCCCGTGTCACCCCAGCTGGGGGGCTCCAGACCTCTGTGCTGCCTGGTTTGTGGGATGGGGCCGTCTCAAAAACGCCCCCCCTCCCAGACGCCTGGGTTCCAGCCCAGCTCTGCCACTGATGCACTGGGCGACCTCCTGCCAGGCCCTTTGCCTCCCGAGCTCCACCTCTCCCCTGGGTGGTGTCAGTGCCTGGAGACCCCGGATCAGGGTGCTGTGGGGGGGCAGGGTGCTCCCCTCCTGGGGCCCCTGGTTCCCCCTGCAGTCACAGGGCCCAGCCAGACACCCCCACAGCCAGGAGATCATGCCCACTAGGTGGTGGGTTCAGATCCTGGTACCGGCAATGGCAGCTTCGGTTCTGCAACCGGTGCTGTCTGGTCCAGGACCCTAGGCCTGGCACAGCTGCACAGGCACCCCCCAGGCTGGCACCCCCAACCTGGAATCCGCCCACATGTGCAGTGACTACACGTGACCTCCGGTGCCTGGCTGCAGGACACGGCGCTGCCCATGACCCCGGAGGGTCCTAGGCCCGCGCCAGGGGCAGGGACTCCCTCCAGGCCCCTGCACTGGGGCAGGATTGCAGCTGCAGTTGCTGATGAGCAGCAGAGCCCGGGAAGTCACGTGCGGCCGTGTGGGGAGGGGGGCAGTCATGGGAAGAGCACGCCGGGCTAATCGGAGGCCTTCGCCTCCTCATTATGGCATATTTATGACCGGACACTGAGCAGTCTGTCTCGGCCGCAGGAGACGCGCTCTAGCCTGCCTGCACCACGCCAAGGCCATTAGCAGCCCCTGGGGTCCCCCCCGCCCCCTCGAGCAGCTGTGTGGGGATGGACGACTGCCCTGCATCTGGCTATGAGGGCTTGGGCTAACACCAGCTGCTTGGGGGAGACATGCAGACGGCACTGGCTCCGGCACCTCCCCTGCAAGGAGGGGGCCCTGCCCAGCCCCCGAGCCCTACAGCAGACGGGTGCTGGGAGCTCAGGGCTGCACCGGGGTCCTGGCTGGGAGCTCCCTTCCCCACCTCCCAAGCATGGGCCCCACCGAGGCAAACAGAGGGGCACGTCTCCCAGCAGGACCATGGCCCTACTGCCCAGAGCACACCATCCCCCCAGCTGGCAGTGCCAGCACAGTGGGATGCCCCGGACGGAGCAAGACCCTGGAGCATAGCCTGGCCCCTCTCTGTGGCGTGGGGACCCTCATCCAGGGCTCCTGGGCAGCCAGCTATGCAGTGCTGCAGCCACCATCTGCTCCAGGGCCTGGGATTAGGAATTCCAGCTCCCCAATGCCCAAATTAGCCGTGCCCGGGGGGGCAAACTTGTGGAGTAGGGGGGCTGAGGATGCAGGAGGGAAGGGGGAAGGGCCCGGCGGCTCCCAAGATCGCTCCCTCCAAAGGCGATTGCTGCCTAAGCTGCCAGAGCACCAGATCTCATCGCTGCAGTTCACATGTGCGGTGGCCTGGTCACAAATCCTGCTTACAGGGCCCAGCAAGGCCTGGCTTGGGCTGGCCGCCTCCACCAAATCCTGGCCTGGCTCTGCTCCTCTACCCTGGAAAAGACACTTCAGCCTGTCTCTGCCAGGAGCTCACAGCCCCACATCCCAGGTGGACACGGAGAGGGCGAGGGAGCGACCTAGGTTGTAGGGCAGGGCTGGGGTAGGCAGCAACGAACCCAGGTGTCTGAGCCACGCCAGCACCGCGTGCACCAGCCACGGGCCTGTTGCAACAGTGCAGGACAAAGGTGCCAGCCCCAGGCTTTGCTCCTGGCTTGCAGCAAAGGGTCCGAGGGGCTGCAACTGCTTCAGGGCACAGGAGCCCTTTGGCCCCACCATCACCCTGTTTGCTGAGCCAGGAGCTGTCAGCTTCCAGGCTGATAAAGCAACCAGGATGGCTCCCCGGGCAGATCCCAGGCCCCTTGGACCATGCAGCTTGCACTTGCTTCATATCTACACAGGCTCCTAGGGCAGCAGGGCTAGAAGTGGAGGTCACATCTAGTCCAACCCTCTGCCCGAGGCAGGGTCAGCCCTGTCCAAACCATCCCAGACAAACCCATTTCATTTCTACCTAGGAGAACTTTTGCAATCTCTGCTCCCCCGCCATGCCTGATGAAGGGCAAGTGTGCCCGAAAGCTTGTACATAACTAAAAGAATGTGTTTGCAAATATCTAGTTGGTCTAAGAAAAGATATCACCTCTTCCATGTTCTGATTCCTTTTGTCCAAGCCAGTGGTTCTCAACCACTTTAGACTCAAGATGCCCCTCGGAAAACGTGAGCTCTTAATTTTCCTTCGTTTTTTGACGATAGGAGATGACTACAGCGATTCTTCCATGCAAAGACCTCGGGAAGACCACAACCAGTCGGTGCGTTCCTACCACTACGGGCTCCTGTTTGAAACCTCCGGGTTTGTCTTGTGAATCGTGCTGGCACTGTCCTGTGGTACCCCTAAGGATCTCAAAGCTCCTGGTTGAGAATCACTGGTCTAAGCTCACAGGACATCTACACAGTCAAGCCTGGCACGACCGCGTGGCAGAACACCCAAACCTAACGCAGGCGAAGCAGGGGACCGGGTCCTGCTGCCGCACGGGTGGTCAAGACGCGCCATAGAGATCCGAGGCAGGGGGCCGTGCCCCCACAGAAGACCAAAGCAATTCCTCTGTAGCAAAGGAGCCTGCCAGCCCACGACTGTCACGAGGTGGGTGACAGTTGTGAAACCTCTGGGTGCACAAGTGCAGGTGCATGCATACAAAGCAGTGCCGTCCTGAGCCACACGCTGCCCCCTTGAAGCAGGTCAACCCCCACATCCACCCAGCTCCCACGCCCCGGTCTAGGCCAGGCACTCACCAGCAGATGAGGCCGGCGATGACGGCAGTCCAAGTGACGCAGCAGGAGCTGGGTTGCTTGGTCTCGGTGCCCTCGCCCCTCTTGCAGCAGCACAGGCAGATCAGGTAGATGGTGAGGAAGAGGAGGTTGAGGCCGAGGCAGATGGCTGCCACCAGGCCCAGGAACAGCAGCGACTGCGCGGGAAGAGAGGCCCGAGTCAGTGCCGAGGCGTGGGCTGGGACTGCAGCGATCTGGGCTCCCGGGGGCAAGCCCTTGGCTGCAGACCCCAAAACGGTGGGGCCTGGCAGGGCTACATGCAGCCCAGCGCCCCCCTCTCCATCCGTGCCAGGGCAGGAGGACCAGGGGGCCCCGCACCCGGAGCAGGCAGGGGCAGGGGGCTCCGAGCAGAGATGACGTGGAGCCCAGGATGGGACGAGCCCCAGGCCACCCACTGCTGGGAGGGGATCCTAGGGAGCCCGGGGCCACTGCAGGGCCCCAGCCAGCTGCAGGGAGGACACTGATTTGCGTCTACAACAACAGGGCCCCTCTATTCCCCAGTGACCTTTGCAGCACGGCGTGCCCCCGTGAAGCGAGTGCGGTGAGAGCCCTGGGCGCTGGGCGCTGGGCACTGTGACCGAGCCGGGCAGGACCAGCGGGTACGAGGCTCCTGCACCCCCCCCGCTCTGCCGCAGCTCTCGCGCTGCAAAGGGGTCTCATCCGAGCCCCGGGTGCCCCAGGAGCACCTGGCTCAGCAACGCCTCGGTCCTGCGGGCTGGGAGCCTGACTGCCTGCTGAGGGTGAGTCAGAGGGCCGGCTCCTTCCCAACGGCTGCTTGCACTACCCATTGCCAGGGTCAATCCCAGCCTTTATTGCCCTGCCGGGGACAGGAGAGCGCTGACTGCGCAGTACCAAAGGGCGAGAGGAGGAGATCAACCGAACCCGGTGCACCTCGCCCCTGGCCCCGGCAGCAGGGCTCTGAGGGGGAAGCCGGCCCCTGCCCCACTGCAATAAAGCCCCCTTTGTCCCCACAGCCTCAGGCCCCGCGCTCCCCTCTCCCACCGTGGCGCCAGCCCGGGTGCCCCCATGTGATGGGACTCACGCCCCGGTCACGAGGGGCAGCTGCCGGCAAGCGGGGTCTCCCCAGGCGGCGTGGGTGGGGGTGCGAAAGTGAAGCCCCAGCGGGCAGCGGCCCAGCACGTGTGCAAGGAGGAAACCCCGGGGTTCGGCTGCCCATCCCAAGCCCTGGGCAGGACCTGCCTGGCCTCGGCAGCTGGCAGGGCAGAGAGGGGGCAAGTCGGGCTGTGGCTAACGTGGAGACAGGCTCGTTAGCGCCTCCAGGACCCCCCTCCCTGGGAGCTCAGACAGCCCGGGAGCCATGGCGGGGAGGGCCAGGACCTCTGCCCGGGGTACAGACGTGGATGGGGCGAGGGCCGGACGGGCTCCTGCTGCTGGGGGGCACCGGGGGAGAGCGGAGGGGCCCTAAGGACACACCAGGCCCCAGGTCATCCCGCTCCCTCTGCTTCCAGTTGCTCTGTGCCAGCCCAGAGGCGGCTGCATTTCAGCGGGGCTGTGGCACAGGTGGGGGAAGGAGCTGCCAGGGAAGTGGGGGCACCACCGGGCTCCCGGCCCCAGCAGAGATGATCAACACCCCCGCGCAGGAAGCTTTTTGTGGCCAATTGTTTCCTTCCTCCCAGCCTCAGCAGGCAACGCCGAAGGCAGATAAAAGCCGAATGAGCTGACCCCAAGCCGGTGCCACGGGCACCGCACCGGGCAGGGCACGGGGCCGGAGAGCCCGCTCGAAGGAAGGATCCTGCCTACGGCTGCCAGCGGGCTCTGCATCCCCCAGGCTCCCGGGGTGCAGGGCACCAAGCAGGGCGGGGCTGGGGGGGATCGTGTCCCCGCAAGGGCCGCTCTCCCGTGAGCCCACCGCCACCCCGTCCGCCAGCGCCGGGCGGGGCGGGCCGCGGAGCCGCGGGAAGTGGCGAGGGGCAGGACGTTACCCCACAGCAACGGCTCCGCTCGACCGGCCGGCCCGGGCCCCGCGAGCTCCGCTCCCGCGCGACGCAGGCCCGGGCGCTCGCCGGGCGGGGGAGGGGCCCACCTGCTGGTAGTCGGGGTCCCGCGGGCGGAAGGCGGCGGGCACGGGCTGCAGGCGCAGGCTCAGGTGCGGGAAGCCGTGCAGCCAGGCCGCCCACCACGGCGACACGTACTCGGCGCGCCCGCCCGGCATCGCTCGGCCCGCCGCTGCCGCCGCCGCCGCCGCCGCTCCCTCAGCTCCCCTCAGCCGCGCCGGCCCCGCCCCTCCGCGGCGCCGGCCCCGCCCCGCCCCGCCCTCGTGGCCCCGCGGGGGCCGCTGCATCCCCGCGGGCTCTCGCGGCCCGGCCTGCGGGCTGCCCGCCCCCGGGCCGGGTGCAGTGCCTCCGTCGCGAGGCGCAGGCGGGGGTGCAGGCCTGGCAGGCGGGCCACGACTCCCGGACCCCCCCGAGCCGCCGTGCAACCGGGAGAAAGCGCCCCCGCCCCCCGCGCCACAGCGCCGTGCAGCCGCGGTTAACCCGGAGACCGAGCCCCCCCGGCGCGTCCCGCCACGGCCTCGGCGGAGCCAGACCCGCTGCCTGCTGGCTTTCCGCACGCGGCTCGCAGCCGTCCTTCGCCGCCCAGCCGGGCCCGTCAAGCTCAGGGCCCGCCGGCGGCTGCCGTGAGAGGCTGCTTCTTTCCCCGCCCCGGCGCCTTCTGTCTTCAGGCTGGCGCGGGGCGCGAGACGTGATCTGGGAGCCCCTCCGTCGTCCCAGCGGCGTGCAAGCTGGTAGCAGACAGGGCCTGCTTCTGCACCGTGTGCCGGCCAGCTAGAAAGGGGTGAACCCCGGGAAGGCCAGCCTGTCCTCGGGAACACAGAGGACTGCAGGGAGAGGCAGGCCAGGCGGTCCCCGAAGCTGAGTCTGTGGCGGAAGATCCAGGGGCTGAGCCTGGGAGCAGGGAGACCTGCATTTACAGCCCTGCTCTACCACTGGTGCTCTGTGTGGCCCTGGGCAAGTCACTCAGCCTGGCCAGGCAGGTAGCACGGAGACGCACCTGGAGGCCGCAAGGCCAGATAAGCACTCCCGGGGCCACGACAACCCCGAGCTGGGACACGGACCTTGTGGGGCAGGAGGAAGCGAGAGTCAGGCTGCTCCGATCTTCTGCGGGCTGCTGCTACCGTGACTAACAGGCATGTGTGGGAAAGAGGAAGTGTGCTGGGTTTGCTTTCAATGCTGGGGGTGGAGACCCTCACACACTCCCTCACCCCACTTTTTTAACCCCACATGCTGCCTTGCAGCAAGGAGCAAGTGGGGTTAAAAAGGAGGAAAGAGGCATTTCCAGCCCCTTTCTGGCTGCATGGTCCCTTGGGGCAGGGCGTCCGTGAGCCAAGCGGTGCTGGTGTCTGGCCTCCCAACCCTCGGTCCCTGCTCCAACGGCTTGGTGCACAGACAGCAGCAAGTTCCTCTTCTCAAGCCCTGCCTCAGCTTGTCTCGGGAGGGTCAGACAGGGCAGCTTCCAGCTATGCGGGGCAGGGACACCCTGCTCCTGACCTGGCTGGCTGGGCTCTGCAGAGCAGGCCAGGGCAGGGGCAGTCCCCCCTGACCCCCAGCTCTCCAAGGGAGCAGCTAGTCCTGGAAGTCGTGTGAACCCAGCAGGAGCTGCAGAGGCAGGGGTTTCGCTTCCCCTGGCCAGGTGACAGAGACGCTCCCTGCTATCCTGTCCTCTGCCAGCGGGCACTTACCTAGCACCCTCCTGGGGGAAGGCCTCCGACTGCAGATCCAAATGGGACTGCTTAGGCAACTGGCTGATTAAACAAAGGACACGTCTCCTGTGAGGGCAATGATCCAGCAAAGGAGTGAAATCGGACCAAGCCAGCTCCTTATTGCCCTGCCCAGGCTCAGCCACCCCTTGCAAGGGGTCCCAGGATCCTGGCATTCAGGGAGGGGGAATTCCAGCCCGACGAGGCCTGCCAGGCTGGGAGCCGCAGCAGCTTGTGATGCCCTGCTCATCTGCAGAGCTCAAAGCCCAGGGAGCGCAGCAGGACACAGACCCCGACAAGGGAGGGCTGGCCCGCTGGCTAGAGCGACAGCTGCAGACATGGGTTTAAGCACGTGCTTTGCTGCAGGCTTATGGCTTATTGCCAACAGCTTGGCTGGAGGCTTGGTCCCCCAGGTAACACCATGCCCAAAGGATAAAGACTGGCTCCAGATACCAGGCCAAAAGGTGCTGCAGACTAGAGTCCCCGTGGCTAGAGCACCAAGCCTTGAAGCAAGGGGAGAGGAGTGAACTGGGCGAGGACACGTTTTTGGTTCAGCTCAAGGACGACAAGCAACATTTGGGGCATGCATGTCAGAGGGGCAGATTTAAGGGGAGAGACCCTCATCTGCTGCATGCTTGGCACAAGGTAGGATGGCTTTGCAGGAGGCCTTTGAGCTAGAAGAGACTGTCTCTGCTTCACCCCAGGCATCACCTGCTCCTCCAAAGCTGAGGCTGGAGCTGGGTGGAAAAAAAGCAACATCCCCCCTCTACGCACCATAGGACTGAGAGAGTGTGGGATAGCCAGGGATCCCCACTGCATCTCCACATCCCAGCTGTGCGCGGGTCTCCCTGCTGAGCACGCACTCGATTCCAGTTTGTTGACCGATAGGGTCACATCTCAACCTCTTCCTGCAACCTGACACTCACCCGGGTAAGAAGACCCCAGGGCACCGCTTAAGACAGCCGCACCACCGCCTGCTGCTGACCATGCCAAGGTGCTGCCCCCATGGGCGGCCGCCTGTCCCTCATCCTGGAAGGGACCTAGCCCCACGGAGAGGAGCCGGGGCTTAAGGAAGAGTTGATGCTCTTGGGCCCACAGCAGGTTTGCAGAGCGAGGCCGAGATCTCCAGAACCCCCAGGCAGGAATGACCCTGTAACGGCTCCCAAGAAACCAACCCAGCCCCATAACTCTTTCCCCTTCCCCTCCTCTATGAATCACAGGGGACCACGGAGCCTTGCACAGCTTTTATTGCTTCCTGCGCCACTGCCTAACAGAGCCCGTAAATTCCTAGCTTTTACCGCATGATGTCATGGCCTCGGGGCTGATGTAATGAATCAGCGGTGCCACAACACCATCCTTCAAAGCTGCCAGTGGAAGGCAGGCCAGCGCCAGCCCAGCCGAAGGGCCCCTGCTCCCCCAGTGCGGTCTAACGAGATGGTTCATTGAGGGACCCTGATGAGCAGCATCCCCTGGGCTGGGCTATTTCAAACAGCGCATTGCATTTGCATAGCGACTATAACGATGTCCCATGCATCATTTCTCAGGGGCTCACCAGACGGACGCTTCTCTAGTGGTTTAGTGTCACTGTAAATCCTCCATGAAATACTGGTCTCCCTCATGGAGTTGCTTCTTTATAGCTCCCCTTTCAAGCACACATGATTAATACCCAGCCCTCCAGCTGGAGACGCAGGGAGCTGCATCCATATCCAAGCCGGGGAAAGGCCACCGGTTGTGGAGTTGGGGTGGTTTGCAATTGTTCCACTACAAAAATCTTCCAGGAAAAGAACGATTCCATCCCTGCCCTCCTTGGGAATGCTCCCGGCCTTTACAGAGGAAAGCTTTCAGAAGACTTTTACTTGCGTACAGATTTAGCGCAGAGGTTGAGCAGAAGCTTGGGACAGCCTGAGATCTGCGCTCAATTTGTGCCAATCATCTAGATGCAGCTTCTGTACTTAGTGAACAGCCAAGCAGGACAGAAAGGTCTAATGGCAGAGCTCTGCCCCTCCTGCCCCTAGCAAGTGCATGCATGCCTCTTGTGCTCGCTTACTGCTCTTTGAAAAACACCTGTTTAGGGCCTCTCAAACCAGCCCATGTTGGTTAATTATGTGCTGAGTAGGGAAGGATATAGCCAGGCCTCTGCAGATATGGATGCAGCCAACTCTTGAAGCAGGGCTGTTAAGAGGAAAGCACAGCTCTCCGTTACCTGCCCCAGTTGTGTGCTATTATGTGCATTACTGCCATGTACGCTTGTGTGCTGCACACAGGGTTTGCCCAGTGCTGCCAATCGATGCCCAGCTGATTCCATGTCAGGAACGATGTCCAAGCCCCAGCAGCTGCAGCACTGGCTGTGATAAGCACCCTGCAATCCTCCTTGCTGCAAGGCAACATGTGGGTGGGAGATGAGAAGCTCAAAGCTGACCTGTAGATCACATTACACGAGGTTCGGTGGCTTGACCAAACCTAGTACCAGCATGGCACAGCTACTTCACTGCTGCAGGGGACTCTCCAGGGCAGCAGAGCTACTTGACTGGGCTCTGTTGCCTGTTTGCCTGGAACCAGACCAGCACAGATGAAGAGGCTTTGCTGGCTGAACATGGACATGTTTGTACTCCCTCCATGACAGGTGGGGCTCAGCCCAGGGCAGGTGCTACTACTTACAGGACCTTTGTTTAAAAGCCCCTCAACACAGACCTTGCTAGCATATCTGCTTTCTTCTTCTAAACTTTGCTTAGCAGGGGACTGGAGGCACCTTGCTGAGTTGTGACCCTGAAAATCCCTGCTCACTTTGCTCTTGCTGGTGTCCTGCTTCCGAGTCCCAGACACTTCCATTACTTGGCCATGCCATCAGCTGTACAGGGATGTTGAGAGATTGCCTGTCTGCATGAGGCAGGTGGGCAGGACTGTGCCCAGATGCTTCTCCTGTTCAGATCCACCTCTCACCACCAAAAGCAGGATTGCAGCTCTAAGACAGAGCTAGGTACAGGGTAAGTGGGTCTGCAGGCTTTGTCCCTGTGCTTAGTGCCGTGTTAAGGCAGAATGTTACCTGTGATGCAGAAGGACCTTGGCTCAAGTTTCATGGAGCTGTAGGTCCTTTATATGCTGCTTTCTAAGGAGCAGTTAGCCTCCAAATGGGTGAGACAACTGGGACTACTGAAGCAGTGCTGCAGCAGCACCCAGCTTGCAGACTGGGACCCTACTGCTGCATGGCCAGGCCAAACATCGGCCTGCCACATACTTCCCACTGATCTATAGTAGGGGCCTGGGCAGTCACGCTTCCCTCCCCTCCACACAGGCGTGCAGAGCCTGTGGCTAGTAAAGGTGCAATCTGACTAGGAGGGAGCGTAACTAGTCCTAGCAGAACCCAAGTCAGTAGCTCAACTACCTTCCCCATTCCTATTTGTTTCCACCACACCTGCCAGGTGGGATGCAGAAGCTAGGCCCACTAGGATGCTCTACTGCAGTGGTGTCTAAATGTTTTTGATCGTGCACCCCTATCAGTAAAAAATTTTTGAGCACGCACCCCCACTATATAAATAGAAGTTCTAATATTTTCTTTCCACAGCCCAATGGATCGTCTTGCGCACGCCACTTTGGAGACCACCGCTCTACTGAACAGCAAGTCCCAAGACACATGGCAGCAGATCAGAACGTCATCTGACTGGACAGAGGGGCCACGCCAGTCTGACCCATGCCTCTTGGGTCAGCAGCCCTGCAATACCAGCTCTTCCACTGCTGCTGCCACTTTGCAGAACCACAGGCCAGGAAGACTCCAGGGAGCCATAATGTGCCATGCCATTGGTAGCAGGGTAGAGGACAGGAGTATAGCTATCGTTCAGGCATCTGGCAAGAAAGACCAGCCTGACATGCAAGAAGAGTTTGCTTTTTTTTTTTTTTTTTTTTAATTAACACATATGAAAAGGCCGGGCGCATCCAGTTCACTTCAGCTCCTTCACAGCCAGACCTGCAGAGGGGGAGAGGGAAAGGGTGAGACGCTCAAGGGACAAATTCAGCTCTCATTACTGCTGCCTGGCTGGCTGCGAAAGGAACAGTACCCTGCACCCTGGAGGCAGGCTGCTGAGGCTATTAGCAGTCCAGAGTGAGGACGGGAGTGGGTTTCTCCATCTTCTCAAGATTCCAGGGTCACAAAGACTGCAGCCGCACACCCACAAATAGCATTCAATGCAGCAGTACTGGCTCCAGGGCACTGTACATCCATCTCTGTTCCCTGGCCATAAGAGACAGGTCTATGTACCACCCCCTGCCCAATGTGCAGCCCCAGGCCTGTGACACTCAGTGCTGATTCTGTTGTCAAGCCAAGGGTATTTCAATGCTCTCTACAGCTCCACTGCTAAGCAACATCTCAGGGCAGGGCACAGGCTGGGTCAAGAAGGAAATCATGCTCCTCCTCAGATCCTCCTCCATCATTTTGAGACCTCCTTCCTACCAAGAGGGAAGGGGAGGCTGCTGCTGCTCCCTACTGGGCAAGGTTGCAGCTCAGTGCACTGCTTCTAGCCGCACACAGGGTCCCAGGTCTTCAAGATCAGTTTGAGGCTGGCTGCTCCTGCCCCAAGCAAGGACCCAGACAAAATAGTCTCTTCAGTGCCCTGCCCTGCCAGACCTGCTTTTCTACGATACCGTGACAAGGACACCCCCAACAGCATTGCTCTTTGGCTAACTGTAGACCCATAGCTCTTTGCCCTGGAGAACTTTCCAGGAAGATGGGCTGGAGCAGCAGGTTCACAAGGTGTCAGGGATACTGGATGATGTAGCAGTAAGCAGCTACGACAACAGGCTGTGGCAGGGAACACTTCATGACTGGGAGTGCTTTGAATGCTCACAACCTATGGATGCATAAGAGCAGGGGAGTGACTAAGAAGCCACCCATTACAAGCTCCACACTAACACTGCCTGACAGCCCACCCATGCTCCTGGGCAACTTCATCAGCCCAGGAAGGTGCTAGCATTGATCACGGAGAGCTTCAAGCCGTATTCTCCCCAGCCCCAGCAAAGTCCTCCAGAGCCTCACTGAAAGACACCCTTGATTCAGCTGCCACAGAGCAAACTCCTTCCCACATTCTTCTCTTAAAGAGTATGGTACTCCCTCAGCCTTAGTTACCTGGGGGCAGGGACTGCTTGAGCTTCTCAGCCTTCTCTTTGTCTGTGATAACCAGGGTGTACAGGTACCGGCTGCAACGCACCTTGAACTTCACATTGTCCTTATTCTTCTTGATCTTGACGGCTGCAGTGGGAAGAAATTGAGGTTTTTCATCACTGGGGTAACACGCGCACATACTCCGAGGCAGCCTTTAACCAGGCCTCCCTTCCCCATCATTCAGGGGCAAGGAAGTGATACCCCAGCAATACCAGTACTGGACTACTGTGACCAGTTCTGGGCGCCACACTTCAGAAGAGACTTGGAGAACCTTGAAAGGGTACAGAGAAGGGCCACAAGACTGATTAAGGGCCTGGAGGACAAACTTTATAAAGAAAGATTACGAAGGGATCTGGGATTGTTCAGCCTGGGGAAGACAAGACTGAGGGAGGACTTGGTGGTTGTCTGTAAGTAATACAAAGTATGTAAGGGGTGTAATTACATACAGTAATACTGTATGTAAGCGGTGAGTATCGGGAGCTGGGAGAAAAACTGCTCACTAGGGCGCCCCAGGGGAGGACAAGGAGCAATGGCCATAAACTGCTAGAAGATGGTTCATGTTGGATGGCAGAACTTTGTTACAGTAAGAGTGACCAGAATCTGGACTAGACTTCCCAAGGCGGTGACAAGAGTCTCCAACCCTGGAAGTCTTCAGAGACTGGACAGACACCTTGCTGAGATCATCTGAATTCAACAGTATTCCTGTCCAGAGCAGAGGGGTTGGACTTGATGATCTTTTGAGGTCCCTTGCAGCCCTTAATTTCTATGATCTATGTACTAGGGCAGATCAGAATTTAAGCCTCATCTCACCCTTATGACCCTACCCCACTGCACCACAAAGACACCTGCGGATAGCAAAGGCTGCAGCCAAAGCCACTCGCTGGGCTTATCCGCAAGAGGCTTGCACTGAAACAACAGCCATATATTTCAGGCAATTTTCTCTTCAACGCCAAACTTACACTAACAAATAGCCGCAATTTATGATGCCACAAATCCCAGTGGAGGACAACAACTGGGTTGGGAAGGCGTATTTACTGTTACGAGCTCCCCTGCACATCAATAATAGTGCTAGAGCTTTAAGCATGTTTTACATGCGGCCCCTGGAGCCCTGCAAGGACACGGGGGATGCTTTAAATCTACACTGCGACCAGCTTAGCTAGATTACTCCTTCAGACCACGGCAGATCTCAGCTTCCTGCCTGGGAGCCTGGATGGTCCAAGCCATTCAGCTGTCTGGTGGAGCTTCAGAAAACTCAGAATGGGCTGAAAGCAAAGATGTGCTTTTTTCCCCAAAAGATACTGTCAGCTTTGAAGGCATTTCAAGTACTATGCCCACCCCCTGCCCAGCACCAGTGGTGGTACAAACACACTTCATCTTCCTATTAAGATACTTCTCTCCTCTGACTATGCCAAGATGCACAACACTCACAGCACTGGACACACGTAAGATGAGGAGAAATGTAAATTTTCTCCAATTACAATCGTCTTACAGCTACAGGTGGCACTTAAGACAGCAAAATTCAGACAAAGTGCAATCCAGTTAGCAGTTAAAAAACCCAAACCCTGCCTGCAACACTTAAAGCTTCGATGGAAGGTAAAGCCACATTTGTGAATTACTTTTATCCTTCGCTATCCACCCAACCCCAAACCAGAAAGCAGCAGCAATCACACCGCGCTGTTGACATTGATTCCTGCAAGTGAACAACATGATAAAAGCAACTCCGTTTTTAAGAGTGCACATCCTAAAGGCTACACGTGTCCTCGGCAAAGAGCTCGCAGCCCTCTGGCTTTCCTTCAAACAAGCATTTGGGTTAGCCTGGAGAGCCATATCCGAGCCAGACCGCCGCAAGCAGTGGGCTCGACTCACACTCTCAGCTTGCTGACAAAGCCGAGCAGTCGAGCTTACAACTGACCCGCTGCGAAATCACTACGTGGAGCATAAGGGAACAGCCTCTCTTCACTATATGCGCTATTGCCCCACACACTCACACCAGAAATGCCCCAGAGCTCATTTACATGGGGCTGGCAGCACAGAACCATACTCACACCCAAAATCAGGGTTGGGTTCCCCCGCTGGGACCAGGACAGAGCTATTTGTCAGCCAATGGGATGCTCCATACAACTCCTGCTGGTGTATGTGCAGCAGTCCCGGCGAGCACTGCACACGTGGGTGCAACCACGCAGTTGTATGTGGGCAGAGCAGCACCATTCATGCCAAACCCTGAAAGCTGGGGCTCCTGCCAGACACTGAAGCCAGCACCCTTGGGGGCCAACCCACAAGGGTGGCAGGGGAATGCACTTGTTCTCTGCAGCCTCTGCTGGGGCAAGTCCTCTCAAGAGCTGCAGCATCACTCACACTTGGCGTCTTTCCTCCTGGCTGTCAGCAGGAAGTCTTTGATCTCTTCAATTTTTCGAGGCTGAAAGCAAAGGAGAAAAGCGTTCGGGACCTGTTCTTCCTCAAGGCAAAAGAGCCCCACTCCTCCCCCCCACGACAGCGACTGCCCTTCACTCCTGGCCACCCTACAGCCCAGGACCCCCCATCGAAAGGCTGCTTTCCACACCTGTTACCCACGTGCCCCTGCAGCTCCCACGTCTCTATGGCCCTAGATGCCCAGACAGGACCCCAGCACCCCCTGACCCGGAAGTGGTCCCCACACTGCGCACCCCATGACTCCCCCCACCAGCCCCCCAACTAGTTACCATAGTGACGGGCCGGGCTCCGGGCGGCTGTGACCTGCTGGGGAAGAGAAACCAAGATGGCGTCACCAGGGGAGGGGGGAGCGTATTTCGAGCCCCCGAACTCTCCTCCCGCTTCCAGCCGCCGCTCCATAGGGCTCCCGCCCGGCTCTCCGCCGCCCGCCCCACGTCCTCCGCCCCCTCCTCCAGCTCCACGGCTCATCCCCACCGAGGATGCCGGTGGATACGCCCCGTGCTCCCGCCGGCACTCACACGAGCAGCCGCAGCGTAGATGGCAGAAGAGGGCACGTACTTCCGCATCCGGGCACTTAACCCGCCGGCGGTCGCTACGGACACCTAGCGTGGGAAGGCGTTCTCAGCCCTGCGCTTGCGCAGTGGCGGGTCCTAGGCGGGAGGTGGAGGGGGTTGGGGGTGCTGGGCTTGTTTGATTAAAAACAGCCCCAATTTTCGGTTTAAAAAACGTAGCCTCAAATGCACATCTTTCCATGATAAAAGTGAACCCCCCCTAATATAGCTCTATATTTATCGATTCATAGATGTTAGGGTCGGAAGGGATTCACAGGCAGGAAAGAGTGCTGGATTCAGATGGCCCCAGTCAGATGCTCATCTAACCTCCTCTTTATAGATCTATATCTGTAAATATAGATGTCCGTAGTTATATCTGTATAGTTATGTAGATACCTATAAATATATCTATCTATATAGATATGTATATAGCTATATATAGAGTTACATTGTAGATATAGGTATGTAGATATATATAAACATATAGTTACATCTATATAGATATCTCTATATTCCTCTCTCTATATATATATATCCTCTATATATACGTAATGGTGTTTCATTTTTAATCATGGAAATAGGTAGATTTGGGGTTATTTTTTTTAAATCGAAGATTGGAGATTTTTTTATCAGAGAAAACCAGGATCCCTGGTGATGAGCATGGCAGTTCCCAATGATAAAGAAAGTGGGAGCCCGCCCCAGCCGGGCAGGGGTGGCATTGCTGTTGCCCTTGAGGCTGGTTTTGCTGGTGCTGCCCTGCGCCCCAGGCCCCTTTAGGGGTAGAGTTGCCAACCCTGGAGTCTCCAGGAGTGAGAGCTGAATCTCCAGGAGGCGGCTGAGAGTCACCAGGGAGATCTATGCTAGGGCATTCATTAAAATAAATCTTCAGTGTTGAAACTGATTTGTACCGCTGTCCAGTGGGCTTTTAAAATACTCATGTAATGGGCGCGTCTACACTGTCGTTAACACGCCATAGTTATAGGTGGTAACTAGGAGAGCCCACAAACACCAGCAGACTCTCTCTATGGCTGAAGAAGAGCGTTTGTGCCTGAAAGCTTGCAAAGAACAATTTCCCCAACTATTTAGTGGGTCTAATAGAAGAGATCGCATCTACCCAAAGAACCTTTCTGCCATAGTTAAGGCGCATGAAGCTTAGTACTTGCATAACCAATGCACAGTAACCGGTGCTGCTGGCCCATGGGGTTTTACGGACACTAACTGCACAGTAGCCTAATACTGGCACAGTAGCTTATTAGCATGGGTTTCACCCTGCACACTGCTGCACCGTGTTATTAGGCTACTGCTCCATTAGTGTCTCATGTAGACGCACCCAATGGCTAATTAATGTCATTATGTCATGGGATGAAACCTCCCGGAATAGACTCAAACCAAGTTGGCAACCCTATTGAGGGGTGAGGTTATTTCTGCTCTCCAGGAACGTTGTGTCACACTTGCTGGCTTGCACAGCGCCTGTCAATGTGTCCCAGTGCTGAGACACAGCGAGGAAAGACCCACACAAGGTTGGAAAGTCCTGGTTGGAAGCCAGGGTAGATTTGCACCTTATAGGCTAAGGGCATCAGAGCCGCGTAGCATAAAGTTTCCTAAGTGGAGGGTTTTGCTATGCTCTCTGCTTACAAAAGCTTACCCTATACACCTCTGATTGAGTGTATGATGCAAATCTAACTTGCCTGCTGTTTGACAGCAGACAAATACAACTAACTACCTCTCTCCTGGCTCAAAGCCATTCCTCAGTCACTGCTTGCATCACTGGAAGCAGCTCAAAGCACCCTTCTTCTCTGCCTCAGTGTTTCTGTCTGTACAATGGGGTGATGATACTTCCCACAGGGGCTGGGAAGGGGCTCAACTTGTGGATGGCAGGGACATATGAAGAACAAAGTGTGTCAGTTTTAACAACAGGTCAATACATTGGAACAGATTGTTTATAGTTATAGTTGCCAATAGGCTGTTACTAAATAATAAACTGGTGGTGCCTGGGGGCACCTGGGGATACGTCTGTGTTGTGCTAGGCACCGTACAAACACTGAGCAGGGGGCCCTGGTGCAGACACCGGACAATTTAAAAGGCTGGAGCAGGGAGGGAGAGCCCAGGGGGAGGAAATAAGGGCGGGGGGCCAACCCTCTGTTAGGGTTCCTGCCTTACCTGTGTGCTCTCCTTTATCTCACTGCTGCAAAAATAAGCAGACTTTTCCTCAGCCTCCCTATGGGTTGCAGAAGGTGTGCGCTCAGCCTCGCTCCCCTCCAGGCCATCCTTTCCAGGTCCTCCCCAGAAGTGCTGCAGATCTGTCCCCGACTTCCAGCGGGAGGATCTCGGCTATACGCCGACCCGATGGAAATGGGAGACTCCTCCCGAGCTTGCTCCTGCGGCTGTACGGCTGAGGGCAGGCGAAACTCGGGGGCATCTGAATCCCGAGCCTCCAGGCTGGGGCCTGCACACAGGATGCCCACCGAAGGATTTGGATGTATCTGAAGCCCCAGGCTGGGGGTGGAGGATGCTTGCCAGTAGCAGGGCCACACATGGTTCTTGAATGATTCACATGGATTTTGAATTGATTTGACTTGGGACAGGAAAAAATTTTCCATTAAAAAAAATAAATAAATCTGTCCCCGTTACTGCTGTAATGGAAATGTTTGGCCACAAGAGAGAGCTTTTGCCTCAGCTTCTACAACTCCTGCAAAGTCCTTCCCTTTCCTCCCAGGTGTCCTCCTGGGAGAAGCTAGCACCTGCCCCCCTGGGCCGACAGCACCAGCCCAGACAGCTCCCTGCCTCCTGCGGCCGCGTTCCCATCTCCGTCACCTGCAAGCGGGGACTGCAGCAGAGCCGGCGTTTGAGGGGAGCTGGCCATTTCCCAAAGGCAGTGGCGCAGAATTGGGTCGTGGATCCGGCTCAGCTTGGCTGGGAGTCCGGGGTCAGGGGGTGCCAGCCGGGGGGTGTTTGCTGGCGCCGTCTGCCTTGTTCTGAAAGGTGGCACCCTCCTCCGGGCAAGGGGACAGGGGGTTTGCATGGCAGTGAGCTGGGGCGAGCTCCCTCTCTCCAATTCGGTGTCTGGGAACGTCCGAATCCAGAGGCGCCCAGGCCGGAGCAGGTGCCCTTGGCTCTGAGGGGAGTGGGGTGGATGGAGAGGAGAAGCAGGAGGCATGGCATCTCGTGTGCATATGTGAGTGTGCGTGCAGGGAGGGGGGGTTGTGCATGGGAGTACAGAGGGGTGTGTGTGCACACGGGAGTGTGTGTATGTGAGTGCAGACAGGTGTGTGTGTGTGCATGGGGGTGTGAGTATGTGTGTGTATGTAAGTGCAGAGAGGTGTGTGTTTGCATGGGAGTGCGTGTATGTGTATATGAGTGCAGAGAGGTGTGTGCATGCATGGGGATGCGAGTATGTGTGTGTGAGTGCAGAGGGGCACGTGTGTGCATGGGGGGTGTATGTGCGTCTGTGTGTGAGTGCGGGGGGTGTACGTGCATGTGCGGAGAGGTGAGACGGGAGCCCAGGCCAAGGCAGCCAGTTTCCTCCCCCCAAACCCAGGCAGCAGCACTCAAAATGCTGGACCCAGCTACTGAAGTATCCTGGGCTGGGCTGGGGCAGGGGCAGGGGCAGGGGCAGGCACATTGGACCCTGGCAGCACAACCTCCCCTTGGCCGGGACCACGGCACTGCAACAGCGAGATGCCTCGAGCTGGCCAGGAGCCTGCGGCACCCGGCACAGACTGTCCCCAGCACTCGGGGCTAGAGGGACGGGAGTCCCCTGCAAAGCCCTAGACTCTGCCCGTTCCCACCCCTGACCTGCTCCGAGACACTGGATAGCATCCTTGCTCCCCAAGTCAGGCTCAGCCTGAGCCCCCACCGGGACCCCCAGCCCCTTCCCACGTGTGGCCCTGTGGAGATGAATGAAACCTGCGTTCCTGCGGGCGCAGGGCGGTTCGGCTGCAGAGCCCGTCTTCCCGCAGGGGAGAAGGAGGAGACGGAGCATCTCAGCTCTATTCACGGCTGCCCGAGGGCCAGGGGGCCCGGCTATCTGCTGCTAGGGATCGTGCATGACGCAGCCAGAGAGAGGAAATCGATGGAGCTGTCAGGGCCTTCAAGCGCGCGGCACTGCGAGCTCGCCCATCCCGGGCTCTCCAGAGGGAGGACTCAGATTAAAGATGGGGAAAAAAAGAGGGAGATAAACATCTGACAGGCCTAAGGGGAAGTGGAAGCAGGGCTGAGGAGGGGGAGAATTACATTTCATAAATCACGAGGGCCAGCGCAAAGCCTTGCAGACAGGCCTGTCCCTTAAATGCAGCTTTGGGGGCGGCTCGGCCATGGGGCTGGGTGCGGGGTTCGCACCCGGGAGGGCTGCAACATGGCGAGGGTGGAGCTGAGCCTGGCAGGGTCTGCAGCAGCCCAGCCTTGCCCTGCCTGGCTGCACCCACAAGCTGGGGGGCAAAGACGAGCCCTTTGGGGTGGGAGGAGGCTGGCTTCAGCCAAGGCCAGCGTCCGTCTGGTGCCAAGGCTCGTTCTCCTGGTCCCCCTCCGCCTGGCCGCCACCCGACCCTGCCCAGGCCCCTGCACTTCTGCCTCCAGGCAGGAGCCCGAGGGGATGAGGAGGGCTGTAGGGGACCCACCTGGGTGTCTGCAGCACTGCCACCCTCATCTCACCCCCGTTAACGAGGAACGTAACAGTCGCCGGCTGCTCAGGGGATGCAGTGCAGAACCAAGGTTTTCTTGCTTTTTTAATTTTTTTTTTGTAAAAAGATATGTCTTTATATTTATATAAGGGTCATATATATATATATACACGCACACCTTCTAGTCACTGTTCATTACCTCCTTAACCCACCAGTGGAAAAACACCCGTTACAATATAGGCACCCGTGGAAAGGTGCTCCCATGCACCCGTCCGCAAGGCATCGTCTCCCTCAACCCCGCTGTGTCTTAGTCCTGTCCACAAATACAGGGCCAGGGTCATTGCTGCATGGAGCCTTGCAGAGTGGATGTGCTGGAGGGGGCTACCCAGGGCCTGGGCCCCGGTGCAGACACCGGCTTCTAACCAGGGCCGAGCCCTGGAGAGGCTCCACTGCTGCGGAGCAAGAGGCCCAGATGCTTTGGGAGGATGTGGCCTCATCCACATCCTTGGAGGCCTCTTGCCTTGCCCAGGCCTGGGCCTGGGGTCCCAGCTCCTGCAGCGCATGGGGTGGGTGGCAGAGGAGAGAGGATAATTCCTTTAACGTCATCTCTGCCCGCAGCGGCGCTCCAGTTCCCACGGATCGATTACCTCCGCAGAACCTCGCTTATCGGGTAATTACACACGGGCTCTCTCTCTTGCAAGGGAATGGCTTCCCCTCTCAGAAAAGAGCGTGCCGGCCACCTCCACAGAGCCTGGGAATAGATAAATAAACCCCGCAGTAATTGCAACCGGGATCTAATGCCAGCTCGTGGGGAGCGAGGGCGGAGGGCAGGCTGAGCTCAGCTGGTTTGGGGATGCGGGATTGGGAAGGAGCCCCTGGAGCACTGGGTCTATAGCAACTGCACGCAACCATGCCAGGGACGGCAAGTCCAGCAGTGCCCACAGGAATGGCTGCATCCCCCCACAGAGCCCCCGACTGCTGGGGAAAAGACCCAGACCCTGAAAGCAGCAGTCTGAGAGCAGGGGAGATGAGGGCTCGCCCCTGCAATGTCAGCTCCCAGCCCGGGGCATGGAGATGGCCGGAAGGTAATGCCCGTTCAGTCCTACAGGGAGCCAGTGACAGGGGACAGCATCTGAGAGCAGGACCTGGGAGTGAGATGCACGCTGGGGCTGCTCCCGCACACGCATGTGAAAGGACTCACATGCACAGCACTACACACGGGAAGGGACAGGAGTTCACCTCCGAGCACAGTGCAAGCCCCTTCGCGGGCACATGCGCACACGCACATGCAGTGCTGTGAATGCTGACACCTATACGCTCGCAACAGTGGGCACGCCCAGATGTGCTGCAGGGCACATGTGTATGTTGCCGCGCATTGCACGTGCAGAGGCAGACACAAGTGCAGCCAGGGGAGCACAGGGACGTGCCATCCTGCACACTACATGCTCTTGCTGAATATACATGTGTGCACACGCCTAGAGCTCTGCACAGACCCATGCCAGCAGCAATGTATGGAGACACACACACACACACACCCCTTGATTGATTGGCACTATTAAAGAGATTGCCAACGCTGCAGTAATTACGGGCATGTGCACAGGGGAGACGTACATAACCCAGCAAAAACTGGATTTTTGTTGCCAGCCAATTAAACAATGACATGTAACGAGGGTGAAGAGTTACAGCTCCACAGAGATGCTTCCAGGTTATGGCCAGCCAAGGAGGAGCCCCCTGGGTCTCCACCTCTCCCTGTCCCATGAACCTGGGGTGGGGAGAGGTCTTGGGGTGTCAGCGTGCATGTGTCTCTGTAGGCCCATGCATGTGCTTGTGTGTGCCCAGGTGTGTGTCTGGGTATGCATGTGTGTTCCTGCATCTGCACAGGGGCCTGCAGGCAGGTCAGTGTGTGCCTGTGGGGGATTGATACGTGTGTTGCACACATGTGTGATTGCGGGGGAGGAGAGTTGCAGAGGGGCTCTGGCTGCCTAGTTCTCCCTGCACCCGTGGCCTTGCACGCCAGACATTGCTCACCCTGCCTGCGGATCATAAAAAATGATAATTGATGTTTCAATTAGACATAATTTATGGAGCGGTTCCCTTGGATATCCCTCTGATTGTATTTTAATGCCTGGAAATTTCCTGATGATGAGGTGGAACATGCCACTCCCATCCCTGTGCCTGGGGCTGGGGGTAGGGGAAGGGACAGCAAAGAGAGCCCCCATCCCACCTGCCAGCCCCCGAAGTGGCTCCATGCAGGTGCCTTTGTGCGCTGGATGGGGGTAGGACTTGCCGTGTCACCCCCATCACTGACCCTTGCTGGATTTTGGCACCCATCCTGTCCTCACTGCAATCATCTTGCTGAGGGTGGTTTGCTATAAAATGGGCTGAATCAGAGCACAGGCTGCAGGGATGGAGCCACGGGGCAGAGGCAGGGGAGGTGGGCATGGGAGGCAGAGAGCCCGCTGTGTGTCTGGGTGTGGACGCGTGTTCATCTGCAGTGCACAGGGGCCTGCAGGCAGGCCAATGCATGCCCATGGGGAGTTGACGAGTGTGTTGCACACGCATGTGATCAGGGAGGGTCACAGAGGGGCTCTGGCTCCCTGGTTCTCCCTGCAGCCGTGGCCCCGTGTATCAGACGTCACTCACCCCATCTAAAAAATCACAATTGCTGTTTCAATTTGACATAATTTACAGAGTTCCCTTGGAAATCCCTGGATATCACGCTCCTGGAGCATGACCGCAGGACTCAGGTGATGAACAGGACCCCCCCATGCCCGGTCCCTTTTGCCATGGGAGGCAGTGGTGGGTCCCAGGGGCCCAGCACCGTTCCCCGCAGTCTGGGGATGCTGTTGCCCCGGGGCGTGAGGGTGCAGCGAGGCACTGGGTGTGCTGGCTTGCCCCAGTGTCATTCCTCAGCAGAGGCAGGAGAGCCCAGGACTCATCTCTGGGCAGAAATGAGCTTGGATCCACGCGCTGATGCTCAAAGGGACCGAGCATCCACGCAACGGCACCTCGGCTGAACACCGTGAGCCGGTCTAGGCAGCACGCTTAGGAAGACAGTCCAGATAAAGGTCCCTGTGCTGGTGCCGGCAGCTTGGGCTGGGGTGCTGGGCACTGCACCTTGCAGTGGCACAGCGCTGGAGGTCTGTCCTGCAGCTGCAGCTGGAACCAGTTCCCCAGTGGGCCTGCACTGGTTCTGGGTGCCGCGGGCGGCGTGGGCTGGCTGCAGCCCTGGCCCCTTGGCAATCATTTGCTTCAGGGCCCGGCGCACAAACGCCAGTGGGGCCTTTTGCTCTGGCTGGGAGGATCCAGCCATGCCCGGAGATCACAGGCTGCTCTCTAGCTCCAGGCGAATGTCTTGCTGCAGCTGTGGCTTTGACATCTCAGAGCTGCCGGCTCTGAAACAATCCCCTGTCCAGCCCCGGTGGGATCCGTGTGTCACTTAGCGCAGGCTGTGCCGGGCGAGCCCTGCAATGCCAGGAGTGCCAGGGGCTTGCCCTGCACGTCCATACTCACGCACGTGCCGTGCTCCCTGCTGCAAGCCCTTCTGATTGACGGGAGCCGGCGAGCCAGGCCCCAGGGCTGTCTTCTGCCACGCACCGTGTATGGCTCGGGGGCAGGCTCCGTGACAGCGGCATTTGCACTGGGCTGGGGCTTTGCATCCTCCTGATCAAGGCCCGTCTGACATGAAACAGTGAGGGAGACTGAGCAGAAGCTTTGCAGAGGAGGCTGGGGCTGGTGGCCAGGAGCCAGGGGAACGGCAGTGTGATGATCACAAAGCTCCAGCGCACACGGGGCTGGTTGGTATTGGGACCCCTGGGACAGACGTTGCATAAACCAGTTTGACCAAAATCAGTTAAGTGGGAGTCGGACTCCCTGGGACAGACATTGCATAAACTGGTTTGGCTTAAATCAGTTAAGTCTGATACTACATTCAACCAAGTTTATCTCAAAATGGGTTCAGCCCTTTTCAGACTGGTGTATGTGCACTGAACATCTGTTCTGTTACAGGCTTAAACCAGTTTCTGATCACTTAAACCGGTTTATGTGTAATGTCTGCCCCTAGCCCTTGTGTCCTTAAAACCGTGGGTGCTACAGACAGGGTCTGTGGCCTCTGGGGAGTCCGGCCTCACCTGTGCCTAGTAGGAGGATGCTGACTCAGCTGGGCAAGGCCCTCTGAGATCCCCCCCGCCCCATCTACGCAACGGCGCCTTGGCTGAACGCCGTGAGCCGGTCTAGGCAGCATGCTTAGGAAAAGGGTCCAGACGAAGGTCTCCGTGCTGGTGCTGGCAGCTTGGGCTGGGGTGCATCCCATGCTGGATGCTGCTCTCTGAGAGCAAAGCTAAGGTGGGATCACAGCTCCCTCCCGGGCCCCTGTCCGAGCTGGACAGGGGCTGTGGCCGGAGGACCCCGAGCAGGGATGCTCAGACAGCGCTGGGGTCACGGCTTGAAGACTGCGCATGGGAGAACAGCGGGGTGGGTTGCACTGCAGAGGGGATTGGGCGGTTCGGGGGATGAGACACCCCAGGGTCTTCTCTCCCGCTGACCGAGTCGGCCAGATGGACGTGTCCCGGCCCTGGTCTGGCCCGTGCTGGCGCCGGACTGGCCACTAGATGTCAGTGGGTGTTAGTGGATGGGGAGGGCTGCGCTGCCGTGGCGTGGATGTGGTACGCGGGTGCTTTTGGGGTGGAGGCGGATGAATTCGGGGTGGATCTCCTGCCCAGATGTGATGTCCCGCTATCTCGCTGTGCTCCCAGGCACATCCTCCTGCCCCAGCTCCCAGCCCGCTCGGGGCCAGGCTGGGAAGGAGCAGGTGCACTGAGCCCTCCTGTGCTGCCTGGCACCTTCCCAGCCCCCCCGGCTCTCACTGCACAGAAGGGAGGTGGCATCAGAGCCCAGCGTGGGCACGGATCATGCCCAGGTGACCCACGCTCCCGGCCAGGCAGCATGCATACAAGGCCCTCTGCCAGCCGCGGGGCTGCTAGGACGGGGCCCCTGCAGCCAAGCAGCCCCGCTGGGGAGAGGCAGGACCCGCTAAGAAAACAGGGCAGAGCTCAGATGTATGGAGCTGGGGAGGACGGGCGGGGGGTGGCAGGGTCTCAGGCTCTGGCATTGAACAGAGCTCAGTAGCAAGGACTGGGACTTCTTGCATGATGGATAAGACCAAGGGGCCTTTGCTGTCTCATGGCCCTGTGGCTGCTAGCCTGGCCAGCGGCTTTCCGACTCCGGGGACCCAGCCAGGGCTGGGCCGGTGGGGGCTGAATCCCAGCCTCCAGGGAGTCCAACAGGCTGCAAGGAGCCCCAGTGCCGGGCACGTGGCCCAGCTGTGCAGTCCTGGGGGCCACGAGCCGCTGTGCCCAGCCTGGGTTAATGCAATGAGCTTCTGCATGGCACTGTTTGGGCTGCGCTTGTTCGTTGTCGTGCTGGGCTGGGGGTCGCTGCTTGCTTCCCAAGCCAGCCTGGGTGAAGCTGCAAAGGGAACGGGGCCTCCTGTGCCACGTGCCCAGCCTCCAGCTCCCTGCCCCCAGGACATCTCACTCCCCACTGGTTTGTCTGGGACAAGCAGCTGGGAATGGAGGGGCCTGTGACCTCCCACACTGCCCACCCCATTTCAGGGCGACCCACCTGGCTGACCTTGTAGCTCAGGCACGTGGTGCTTGCAACCTCAAGCTGTGGGCAATGCCCGGCTGGAAAGGAAGATCCCTCGGTCTCCCAGCCCAGCCCAGCCCAGCCCAGCCCAGCCCGGTGTAGCCTGTCACGGTGCAGGGCGGCTGTGGGGGCATCACAGCACATGAATGACCTGCTCCCATGGATGGCTTGGTGCTTGCACCCGCAGGTGCTCAGTCCTTCCAAGATTAATTGCCTGCTGGTTGTGGATCTTGCAATGATGGTGGTTTTGGAGACAGACAATTAATTATCCTCTGCTTTAATTACCACTGACAGGACGATGCGGCTGGCATTAGGTAATGTGGCTGCGGAGAGGCGGGAAGGTCAGGGGATCGGGTCTCCCCAGGCTGGAGCAGCCTTGGTGGAAGCCGTGTCCTGTGGATACCAGAGAGGCCTTGTGCCCCCTTTCCAGCGTGGCGCACGGCAAGATGCATATACACATGCACACACACACGTGCACACAAGCACGCCTGTCCCTCCATGCCTCGAGACAGCCGAGAGCTGGTCAGTCTCCTTTAGGTCAGGATTTCTCAGCCTTCAGGCAAACAGAGGGAGAGGATGAAGATGAAGGTGATGATTGTACCCCGTGGCACCAGGTGCTGCACAAATGCCCACCCAACAGACTGTCCGGCTGGGCGCCAGCCCCGTCCCTAGGGCAAGGGGCAGCTCTGTCCGCGTCGATGCCCCTGGCAGAGCCTCTGAGGATGGAGAGAAGCAGGGAGACCCAAGGGTGGGGACTGCGGGGGTCATGCCCCATGTTGTCTCTGTGCCATCCTGATGCTGGGGCTGAACTCAGATGGATTCAATCGTACCTCGATATCTCCTGGGGACAGGGGCCTCAGCCCAGGGGAGAAGGAGAGAAAAGGGCCTCAGCGCTCCAGGACCCAGTCCTGTGCTGGGTGCAGCCAGGCCCCCGGTCTCCCCCTGTTCCCCCAACCATTGGGCATCTGGGGGAAAGGTCCGTGGCCACAAACGTGGCCTATATGATGCTAATAAGACCCATCATGGCTAATAAGATTAGGCCGGGACCTTGCAGGGGACCAAGCTGCCAGCTCCAGGGACCATGTCATTGCACACGGGTTACCATTGCCGTGACCCCTTCTGGGGCTGCTTCTTCCCTTCCGTGAAATCCCAGCCCTGCTACGCAGCCTCGCTCGGCTCCCGGACGTAGGACGCACATGATGTCAGGCTCAACGAGGGCAGAGGCCACGGCCTCTTGCAGCTGGGACATCACAGCGTCTCCGGGGTCCCCCAGCCGCCGCCTCCACCCGGAGAGGACCAGCACGATGGCCTGATCCGGCGTGTCCCGTAGGGCGGGATCCCCACCCTCACACCCCATCCAGGGCTTGAGCTGGGGGCACGTTTTTGAGAGAGATGCACCGGCTTCTGTCTCCAAGATGCGAAGTGATGGAGATGCCGCGGCCGCCTCCGTCGGAAACCTGGTGTCGCCTAGCAACCGCCTCCAGCCGAACCGCCAGCTCCGGAGGCACCCCGACTTCCAGCTCGGGAACCAGGGGATGCAGGGGGGCGCTGAGCTGCTGGGGTTGCTCCTTCCCCTCCGGACGGGGCTGATTCATCGCGTGGTGCGGAGGAGAACGGCGGGGGGTTCGCTTGGCATCCGGCATCGTGCACGGGGGAGCAAAACGTGCAACGTGGCCTCGCAGAGCGACCCCCAGCCCCTCGATGCAGCCTGCAAAGCCCCTGCTTGCTTTTTCCCCCTGTTGCCAACATGCTGGAGCTGAGCACCAGCAAACCCAGCCAGCCTCCCCCAGAAACCCCTTCCCCAGCCCTGCTCATTGAGATGCGCCAGGCCGGCCGCCCCATTTACCATGCTGTCAGCTGGGCTGCGGCGCCGTCCTGGGCACGATTCTGCTGACGGTGGCTGCCCGCCTCTCCGGGCTCTCCCCCTTCCCAGCAGGGGCAAGCACTTGATCTTCATTTGGCCGCGGCCTGTCAGAGCCGCGCGTGGCACAGCCGACCTTTCGTGCTGGCGGCATGATGGATGGCTGCGCTTAGCATCACACCCCAGCTGGTGTTGGTGGGGGACCCTGCTCCCGGCTTGCCCCCCTCCCAGCTCAGACGTTCATTGGAAATCCATCAGCTCCTCCAGGCTGGGCACGCTCCTGACCTGAGCAATCAGCAAAAGTGCAGAGGGGGGAAATAAATCCAGCGAGCAAAGCAAAGTGCAGAGGGCAGGCGTGGAGGGTGAGACAGGTGTCAGGGCTCAACGGAGCTGCGTGCCCACGTGATGAGAACGTGAGTGTCCATGAGAGGGAGGGAGTATCCGTGAAGGCACAGGCGTGGGAATGCGTGTGCAAACCTGGGTGTGAGAGCAAGCATGGGTGAGGGGGCACAGTGGACACATCGGTGCTATGAACCCAAGCGTGAGCCTCTGAGCACATGGCTGAACACGCGCCGCAAGTGTGCATGACTCTTGTGTGCAGTGTGACTTCACTTAGTGAATGCATCAGCCAAGGGCCCCACACATGACTGCATGTGCAAGAATTAATGCACCCACCTGCAAGGCTGACTGCAAGTGCAAGCAGGCGTGCAAGCAGGTGTGCAATGCCACACTGGTGGGCTCCAGGCTTCAAATCCTGCCGGTGGCAAGAGGCAGCGAGAAGGAGAAGCCGGGCCAGGTCGGAGAGGAGACTGTTGTGGTGGGACACGACTCCCTCCCACCCTTCCCTGAACGGGATTTTTATTTTTTTTAATTGCTTGATTTACTCCCTTGGCCCCCAATGGGCTGCTCTCCTCCGCTGCTTTTTAATTGCTGGAAAAGTTGTGCAGTTTTTCATGTTTTAAGGAGCGCTGAATTGTATAATTAAAACACTAACAGTGTAAATCAACAGTGCAGAAGAAAGACAGCAGAGAATTAAGCCAGCGTCTTGGCATAATCATAAAACCAAACCGGCATGAACAGTGCCCATTACGGAGCCGGCGCAGAATACTAATGTCCCTGAGTTTGCGGGGAGGGGGAAGGGAAGAGAGCGGTCCTGGAGACCCCCTCTCCGCTCCCCATCACGGCTAGGTAATGAGCAGCCGGGGTGTGCGGCGGAGCCCAGCCTAAGAGGATTATTAGTTGTGAGAGGCAGCAACTGGCTCTGGCATATGGCGGCGAACAGGATGTGACACCAAAATTGCTTTTAATTAGGGCTCGCTTTCAGGCGCGGGAGTGGCAGGCTGGGACCAGATGCTGCTGCAGATTGGATCGGGGTGGCCGTGGCTGCCCAGGGCTCTTCGGCCGAGCCTGCCCTGCAGCCACAGGGCAGAGCAACGTGGGGTTCATGCTGCTGGCACCGGATGTCACGGCTGTCACAGCTGCGCCAGCGGTGGAGGGAGCTGGGGCCCGGTCAGTTATGGTCCCCTTGGTCTCACTGCTGTGGAAATCTCGCAGGCACAAGTGCCCTGTGGGCTTGCTGGTGCCTCCTGGTGAGCTGGGCACGGCACGAGACCGTCTTCTGGCAGTGGAGACTGCTCCTGGGAGCCTGACAAGCCAGGCTTTGCTCAAAATGAGCTGCACCCCCCCGGATAAGGGCACCGCTAGGCCCATCCTGCACCACCGGGCTTGGCTTTGCAGTGTATTGCGGCTACTTGGGTCAGCGCCCTCTTATTTTGCATATTTATAACGCCCCCTCCTCCCTTGCCCCATGATAGATGGTGTAAAGATGGAGGATCAATAAGGACTTTATAATGTTTGCGCAATCCTATTATTAAGAAGTAATAAGTCATGGCGGCTGCCCGCTCTGGGGGGCCGGCCAGGATGAGTTTCCTAGGCAGCTCCTTCCCCTTCCCCTCTGTCTTCTGCATGGGCAGCGATAACCGGTATCGATTGTCTCCGTCCAGAGGGAGCATAACTAGCCTCATGGAGGCACGCTGAGAGCGCACGAGCCCGTGCGCTGATGCATAGGCATAAAAATCTGTTGCCATTGATTATCAAGCCGTTGTAATTGCAGCAGCTGCGGGAATGTGGCTGGGGCCCTGAAGGACTCCCAGCCTGGCTTGTCCCTCTGGAGACGGGAACCTGCCGGCCCGCGGGGGCAGTGGGAAGAGATGCATCTCCAGGGGCGATGGGTGGGCAAAGCCACTGCTTGCTGATGGGCGATGCCGGAGCCTGGTAGGATGGGGATCCTGTATGGGGATCAGGACCTGTTGCTCTAAAAGCTGCCCCCACTCTACCCCACAGCCTTAGGGAAGGGCAAACTGGGTGACCGCCTGGGGCCCCACACTTTAGGAGCTCCAAAATTTTGCAACAAATCTTTGTGGGGAGTAAAGTTTTTGCAAGGAAGTGGCTCTATTTGCCTTTGAACACTCGACTATTTATCTAATTCCCCCAAAGAATATTAAAAAGATCCACGATACCACTGTGGTGGGTTAATATTTACCCTCTTGCCCAGGGCCCCAACAACCCCAAGGCCACCACTGCCCGCAGCAGACATATCTGTGGTCCCTGCCACCCAGGTAATGGGGGTTGGAGGTCCTCCCCCATGGCAAGCGTCCATAGTCCCTGGTCACTGGTGCCCCAGCCTGGGTGCACAGGACGTCTGATCTGGGGGCGGCTCTGATGACCGTAACGCTCAGAAGCTCAGGCCCAGTGGCCAAAACCACGTCTGCTCTCCATACATTGTGTACAAGCACTCGCCGAGCCCTTTCCAGGAGGTGCGTGGGTCCCCTCCTGGGGAGTGTAGCCCTGTGTACAGCCAGCCAGCATGATATTTGCAGCCCCTGAACACGAAGGATAAGGAGGGCCTTTGCCGAGACCCCCTGGTCTGCAGAGAACTGGCCGCAGCCCCAGTTCAGCCACATCCTGAGTTCTCCTGCCCATGACCGAGCTGCAGCAGGTCCCCTTCCTCAAAGCTGAGGCTGGATTTCACCCCGCTTCCCATGGCTTCTCCAGAGGCAGGTCCCTCTCTGCTGTCTGGTGGCTTGTATCTCGTGTGCCCCCAAAGCCGCGACAGCCGGAGGGTCCCGAGGGCCCGGGACATCCCCTGTGGCAAGCAGCAGGGAGGGACTTGGAAGGACTCAGCTCCTGTTCCTGGCCCAGCGTCTGCTGGGAGCGCTCTCCTGCCTTCAGGGGTGGTACAGAGCCCTGCAGAGGTGGGGATGTGAGGGTCACTGCCATGCCCTCCCTTCACCTCCTGCTCTGCAAGCTCCTCTTTGCTCTCTCCTCTGGAGTTTAATAAGTTCCCCAAAAGCCCTGAATGTCCTTAACAGGGCTGCCTGCCCCTTCCTAAGGGGACAGGCCCTGCTGTTACCCAGCTATACAACAAGCTCTGTCCAGGCAGGGAGTTTCTTTCCCACCCTCCGAGCTGAGATCAGCTCTGAGGGGCTGCGCCCAGCGCCCACCCAGGGCAGGATTAGTCCGCTCCTCGTTGAGAGTATCGATAGCTGGAGCGGGTGTGTAAATCAGCAGAAATAATTCACGCGAGTCGTTAGCTCCTCAAAGACGGCAGCATTTCTTTTACGACCAGCATTAAATTTAAAAAAAAGGAGAAGAAGGAAGCCTGGGACTTTTAGCACACATCAAACACATTCCCTGGCTGCCTCTCCACGATGCCGGCTCGCTAATGCAATTCAATTAGCATCTTTAATTCACCCCCTGGCTACCGGGTTGCTGTTCCAAAGGCTCGCTGGTCCTACTGCCATCACAGAGCTGTTAACCTCAGCCAAGGCCGGGACACCCCGATGCACTTCCTCCCTCCAGCTGCTGCCTTGGGGAGAACAGGTCCTTCATGCATCCCACGTGTCTCCTTCATGCATCCTATGTCTTCTTCATGCATCTTACGTGTCTTCTTCATGCATCCTATGTCTTCTTCATGCATCCCCTGTGTCTCCTTCATGCATCCTACGTGTCTTCTTCATGCATCCCATGTGTCTCCTTCATGCATCCTATGTCTTCTTCATGCATCCTACGTGCCTCCTTCATGCATCCTACGTGTCAAGTCTTGGCCTCTGCAAATCGCTTCTGGGGACCAAGATTCAGTCCTTCCTGGGTCACAAACACTTCCCAAGCCCTCTGCTTGGCATGGAGACTTGGGCCCATCTTCAGGGGGGTGATTGAAGGCTGGTGTCTCCTGGGCCTGGCTGTGGGTCTGCAGGAGATATGAGACCTTGGCGCCAGCGAAGGCTGAGTTTATGGGCTCTAACTGGCCTGGAGTGGTGCATCCACACTGGGACCATGAGCATCTTGACTGTCTCTGTCTCTGCACCTCAGATCTGCCTGGTACACAGGGTCTGGAGGATGATGATCCCTGCTGATGCAGTGCACTGGCTGGAGGGGCCCCACCACCCTCCCATGGCTGCTATCCCCTCTGCCTGCCTTTGCGTTGTAAATGGGGACCTGCTGAAAGTCTGGCACTGGATCAACGGGGCCTGCACCTCTGGGGCAGGAGGATGGCAGTTCTGGCCCTTAGCATACATGGAGCGTGGCAGAGACAGCTGCAAAATCCTCAGCGGCCCTGGATATCTTGCAAAGCTTCCCCAGCTCGCAGGGGGCCGGAGGCTTAATTAATGTTTGCCTAGCACTGCCTGCACGCAAAGAGCTCTGATTAGCATGACGCTGCCCGCGGCAGGCTCCCTTCTCCCGCCTCCATGCGCAGGCATCTGTCCGCCTGGCGCCCCAGCCCGCGCGGGGCTGAAGCACAACCCTCTGCACCAGCCAGGGGCACCCAGCCTCTTGGCAGCATGGCACCCCCGAGCCCATATATGCCTTTGCTGGGACACCGTGCTCTGCTCCAAGGAGACTGGGAGAGAGAGATGGAGGTCTTGGAGGGGGAAGAGAGTCACGGTGGCGGCTGTTCCAACCTGCCGCTCTCCCCGGCTCGCTAAGTTTGCTGGTAACTTGCTGAACGCCTTCCAACGCCTGGTCACCCCTGGATGTCTTTCATGGGGATGATGATAAATACGCAGCCAGCTGCAGAATCTCAATGTGCTCCCGCAAGGCCCTGCCAGCCAAAGCCAGAGCCACGTGGGTAATCGCTGGCGCCGTTTCGTGACGTGTATCTAAACAACGCATTACATGCACAAGCGCCCTGGGAGCCAGTGCCAGGCACCCGGAGGCAGGGCGCAGAGGACCGCGGCATCCCTTGCTGCTGCCAGAGGCCTGCACCCAACTCATGGCTGGGGGCAGTGGGTCGCGGTCCTTGCCCAAACTGCACTGGGGGCTGCCCAGGGACCCTCAGGTGGTGCAAAGAGGCCACTTGCATCCATCCAGCCGAAGGCAGCAGACGGCCCCATGCAACGGCCTGGTGGAAGCCCCCTTCTCCCCGCACCAGCGCCTGCGAAGGGCAGCAGTGCAACGGCATATTAAAAGCCTTCCCTGTGGCTTGACGCATGAGCTTTCCTAGGCGACTGCAGAGCAGAGCAGCAATGAAACCGGGGGGCATGACATGCGACTGGCCTCCTTGATTAGCTCTAAGCGCAACCTGCCGGTGCCTTGAAGGCCCCAACTCCGGTCTTGCGGGGAGGGAGCAGGCTTCTAATTGCCAGGCAGAGGAAATCGCCGGTGCAAGCACATGTGCGGGTCTTCTTGCTCGTTAGAAGAGGGATAATTAACAATCAGGCAAGGCAGCTGCGCTGATGAGGGAGGGCAGGGGGGGCTCACGCTCCAACAGGCAGAGGCGTCTCACGGGAAGCTTCCCTCTCCCCTCCCGCTCTTGCTGATGCTGACCAGGGCTCTCCTCCCATTTGCTGCATTACAGGGGCCTGTGCAAGCTCCGCCCTCCGATTCCCGGATAGTGCAAGCCCCTCCCCTTTCATTCCCAATAGTGCGAGCCCCTCCCGTTTCATTCCCAATAGTGTGAGCCCCGCCCCTTCTTGAAGGTGCGAGCCCTGCGCTGTCCTGTTGGTTAAGAAGCCTAGACCTCAAAGCCGTTCTCACCAACGTGAGCGGCTTGTGTTCAGAAGGCGCACACGCATGTGCATGCGTGTGCAAAGCAAACCCAGAAGACGTCCAAAAGCCTCCATCACTTGAGACTTTATTTGCAACAGCCAGCCTCAGCGCAGCGTTAACAGCCCGTGCAATGCGTGTGTCGCCCCGGTGATTAGATAATATCACCTTATCAGAGGCAGCAGCACCGAGGGCATTTTGCAAGAGAGGGGAAATAACCACCAAAAAAAAAAAAAAGGCCCTGTGATTATTTTTTCCCCTCTTCAAAGGTCTGATTCAATGTTAAACAGCAGCCAGAGATAATCTGCCAGGCTCTCTGCAGCCTCCCAGGCCTTCTGCTTCCAGGCATCGCGAGTGAAAGAGTCACCCTCACTCCTTGGAAACAGGCCATATGCTTAGCATGGTTTATTGTAGCGCCGTGCGAGCCAGAAGGGCTGTTTGCAAAAGGGTACTCAGTCAAAGCTGTGTTTACATACACAAGGGCAGGCGTATTTTTATTACGCATAATTATACTATCCTTAATGTGGTCGCAAGCCATTTTTTTTTCCAGTGGTGGGAGGGGGCCATGGCACAGAAAGGCGAATGGCTGCTTATCTTCGTATTCACTGCAAGCCGCAGAAAGCTTTCCTTTACGTGTCTGCGCGCATGTCCACGTGCGCGAGTGCGTATTTGTCAAGAGCCGCCTCGGTGCCTATCGCCAAAGCAAAGCTCTTTTTCCATCCAGGGGACCTGGGATCTTTCTGGCCACGCTACACTGGAGGGAAAATGCTCGGGGACAGATTTTGCTTGCCACTGCCAGTGCAAACTCACCCCATCCTTCCTGTCCATAGCGCAGCCCTCAATTGGTCTCGATGCGGGGGGGAAACGTGCTTGAGGTGGGACTGTAGGACGGCAGCCAGGGGAGACTGCTCCTACCCCCTGCTCCTACCAACTCCATAATCCAGCCAGAGTCCCAAAAGCCTCGAGACTGATTTAGGCTGCAGAGCTCTGGGTTTGCACAGCACCGAGCACAGCCCGGGCTCGGTCTGTGACTCAGGCTCCTCGTGCCAATGGATAACAGCAGCACACCTTCCTCCTTAGCAGTATTAGTGGTACTGTGCAAGCAGCAATGCTGGCACTAGAGCAGTGCTCTACGCGCCAGAAGCTGCCTCTCTCATCATGTGTACAAGCGCCCTCTGAGCGGCAATTCCCGAGGACCCCTACCCAGGTCAGAGCTGGGTTTGGGGGGTTTATTTTTACCATTTCAGGGGGTTGCAAAGCAGGTTCCCTCGAAGGGAACTGGAGCCTTTGTCCACCTGCTTTCCAACCCCTTGAAATGGCAAAACCCCCCTCCCCCAACCCCAGCTCTACTTTTGCAAAAATAAAAGTTGTGGAGTTTGATTTTTTCCCCCTGCGCTTATTTTAGGAGCCTTTGAAATGCCACGAGTAATTTCTTTTGCAAAGGACTCCAGTTATTGCCCCCCTCAACTTAGCCAAGCCTGTTGCAGTTGCCGTACGAGTGGCAGTGGAAATACCGTCTCCCCATTCCCTTTGCTTCTCCCTCGGCACATCTCCATGGTCTGCCAATGGTGCCACAGGTCTGGATGGGTTTCTCTGCCAACGCTTGCGGTGGTGGTGAGTCTCCTGGCACTAGGCATGCTTCCCCGACTGATGCCACTGATTTAGGAACCCACGCGAGCAGGGATTCGGACTAAGTGCTGCAGAGTGGCCAGGGGTTTTGGTTTTTGTGGGGGGGACTCGACTTGAGAGGCTTTCAAGAGGGGTCATTTTTGCAGCGCAGGTGCTCTGCACACGAACAGAGAGATCCAAAATTGCTCCTGTCTTTTTGAAGCACGGCCCCCTGGAGTACATGGAGGAAGCGCCTCCATTCAGCCACCCACCGCACGAGAGAAAAGCCGGCTGCCTTGGCGCCAACGTTTCCAGGCAGTCCTTGTTTTGTTCTTCCCAAATTATGGGCCCTTCGTTGCTGTGTAAATGCATTCGTCCAGGAAGCGAAGGCAAAGCGGGTGAGGTGAAAAATTGACAGAGTTAACAGAAGACATGAAAGGACAGGTTTGGATTGAGATTCCCCTATTCAATGAACAAAGTGCATTAGAAATTGATTTTTTCCCCCCTGTTTACTGTGCTTCTTCCCCCTCTGGTGCAGCGAAGAAAGGCTTTGCATCAAGATTAGTTGCTCCAAAGTGAGAGTGCAATTTGCTGAATGTGTTTATTATTACCAAGACTGAAACCTATTCACAATCGCTTGATATTGTCTTTCTTTCTTTCTCTCCTCTTTTCTTTTCTGCCTTCTTCCCCCCACCCCCCCCAAAGACAACTGCCCTAGCAGGCAAGGCTGGCAAAGAGGCGATCAATTCATTCCTAATGTCAAGTCGGATGCCCTATCATTCATCAGCGAGATTCTTAAAGAGCAGCTGATGCTTCACGGAGGACTTGGGGAGAAAAAAAAAATCACTCTCTGAGCCTAGACCATATTTTCTCTGTCTCTTTCCCTTTTCTTCTTTATTTGCTGAGGACAAAGGAAGATTCAGGCTCTAAGGTAAGGGGAACCGTTGAAACCTCTGAAACAAAGACCCCTGTATTCATGCAAATGCCCCGAAAGTGAGAACAAATTGTGGGGGGGCAGATTCCCCTTTCCTGGGTCTGCCTGCATGTCAGGATCCGTCCCTTGCCACGATAAAAGGAGCATAAACGCTGTTCACAGTTTTCCCCGCAGGCATCAGAAGCTGTTTGAAGAACTTGAATATTATTTTGAATTAGGGCTGGAGCTGGGTTGGATTCTGCTGGGAGGATCGCGTCCCTGAAGGCAGCAGAGCCCCCCACCCCGTCTCCGGAGAAGCCGAGATCCGGATCTAGCCGTGAAGTGGCTTTTTTTAATTTATTTTTTTTAACCGTTTCCAGGAGTGCCGAGAGGCCTGTATTGAGAGGGCTTCATCTGGAGTGTCATTCTCCCCGATAAGCCACTTAATACTCGGATACTCCATTATCGGGCCATGTTCGGGCGCAGGGTTTCTTTCTCACTCTCATTGTAGACATGAAATAGCTCAGCCTGCTTTTTTCACCTGGGCCAAGTCAGTGCAGGTGTTAAAAACCAATAATAATACACACACACACAAAGCCCCTAAGTGACAAAAAGCCAAGGGAAAAAAGCAAAACCAATGAAAGCGGCACCGGCTTCTCGGCCTCCTCCAGCTCCTCTGACTGTCTGACGGGGTGATGGCAGCTGTGCGGGTGTGCCACGCGTGCTATGAAGTGTGCCGGTCTCAGCAGGGACCCGGATAGTGGGGTGTAGAGAGAGGGGGGCCATGCAGGGCCGGATTAACCCTTTAGTGGCAAACGAACTCATGGCTCCCAGCTGAAGAGGAGACTTCTATATTACTTTTTTTCACCCAGTAATTATAAAATGTACAATAAGCACAACTGGGCCCTAGTGTGTGCCTAGGTCCATGGCAGCGAGAACCATCCATGGGGAAGAAACCCAGGTGGGGAAGGCAAGGGGAAAGGGGAGACCGGGGTCTCGTTTCGGTGGGAGCCAGCAGAGCTTTTGGGCTGGGATTTGGGAGACGATGACTGGCATGAGACCACCTGCTCAGCCTCCTGCCAGCTGTCGAAGGCTCCCAGGCACCGTCTTTGACCCGCTCAGCTGGAGTCAAGACGGACCTAAAGTCACCGGGGGCCAGACGCAGGCTGCCCCCAAGGCCACCGCAAGGCACGGCAGGGGCCACGGCACCTCAGGCGGGGAGAACAGCCTCGGGCGCGACCGAAGAGCGGCACTGATTGATGCCACCGAGGCTGCGGTAATTGGGGAGCGCGCTGCACTGGGGTGGGACCGGGTCAGCCTTCATCTCCCAGGGACGGCAGGCTTGCCGCTGACTGGTGCCGCGCCGCGGGCTTTGTTCCAGCTTGTGCATTTAGAGGTCAGCTTTGCTCTGAACATGACAGAGGCGCTGGGAGCCGGGCAAAGGGAAACTTTGAAGAGCTTGTTGCTTCTTAGAGATTAGGGGAAGTGTGGGCAGGTGGGGGGGAAGAGGCCTCCCCCCCAGCCTTTCTCCCCATCCTGATGCAAGCGCATTGTCCATGCAAGGAAATTGTCTGAGACCACACAGGCATTTAATACCCTGTGATCCCCCCCGCAGCCTCTTCTGACCAAAATCAATACCGCAGCATCCCTTTAAGCATAAAAGTGATGCAGGCAGCAGCAGCAGGAACAAAGCCTGCAGCTCACCAGATAATGGGAAAGTCATTTCTCCGGGGGAGCAGGGGAGTCAGGTTTTCTATCACGGTTCCCTCGTTGCTAGCAAATTACTGCCACCAAATCAGGGAAAAGAAGTAGGACGATGACAACAGTTGTCTATAAATCTCTGGCTATTAGGGGCTTTGTCTGCTGGGGGTATTGTGGGTCTCATTGCCTTCGCTTCTCCTCCATTTCTTATTTTAGAACCGAATTGACCCAATCCAGGCTCGTTTTTCGTCTTATTTTTTTAAATCAAAAGCATCTCTCTCTTTCTCTCTCTCTCACATCGAAGTGCCTATGAACCATGTACAACTATCTGTATTTCTGTATCAAGATGGTGTAGCCAGGTACCACTGCATGCCTACATGCATGTATATATGTACGTGTGTGTATGTGTGGGCGCGCGTGTGCACACATGCACCACTAGTGAGCATGCAAGGGCACATCTGGGCTGGCTGCTTCGCTCAGCGGTCTATTGCTCTTTGCTCCACGGTCTATTCAGCTTCCACGGCTGGATCCCTGGAGGGGCTCCACTTGCAGAAGACAGATGGCTTTGTAGTGAAGACACTGCACTGGGCAGTAGCCAAAAGGTGCTACCCAAAGCTCTGCTCTGAGTTACCTGGGGAAGTTTCTGCCACCCAGGGAAAATAGGGGAGGAGAAGAGGAGCCGTGTGGGGGTCTCAGAGGGGATTATTAATACTCCAGATGCTCTAGAAAGACCTACAGTGGGCTCCGCTGGGCTGGCGGGCTCAGGTAGAGAGCTCTCTCTCTTCAGCTGGGAATCCTGCTCAGCAAACGCATGCGCAGCACGAGAGCAGCAGAGCACGACCTGCTTTAGAAACCAGCAGCACGGGAAGCAGGGGAGGCAGGCCCGGTCCTGCTGGCTGCTGTCAGCCGGCGGCTGCCAGCGCTGAGCCGAAGCTGGCACGCCGTGCAGCCGGGGCTGGGAGCTGGCGGCTGCAAGGGGCTTTCTCTTTGCACGGCCCGAAGCTGGAAGCAGGATGAGCTCAGTGAGAATCAAGTCTTGTTAAGCGAAGGGGAGACAGCTCCAAGACCGCTGATTGCCCCCTGGAGCTCATGCGCACGCCCACACCTGGCTCTTTCTGGTCCCGAGAAATGAACGTTTCTGGGTAACACCACCAGCCGAGGGTGGGAAGAGTTCGGACTCACCTTTACTTGGCAGCTCCATCCTGGGCCATGCACAGCTGCTCAGCCACTTCGTCCTCCTGGAAGGAGGCCCCGTGGGGAGGCAGTGGGGGGACCCCGGAACCGGCACCCCCATAGCGCTGGCCAAAGTCATCTGTAACATCTGGCCCCTGGTGAGACATTTCACGGCCTCCTAAACCCAGCAGTCCAGGCATTTGATGGCTCACCATCCCCTGGGTCTGAAATATCCCAGGATATAAGGCTTGCTGCCCACGCCCAGGATTTTCCAGCAACTTGTGCTCTCTTCCTGCAGGCCTGGAAGGAACCTCTTCAAGCCTTACTTAAAATTTCCCTTGGTAGCTATCGAAGGACAATTCAACAGCCGCGGCTTCCTACACCAGCCAGTCAAGTCTCATGGTCGAGTCTCCGGTGTCTCCCCCGGACTCTCTCACATGGAGCTTGCAAGCCCTGGGTTCAAGAGCTGGCTCTGTATAGCTCGTGGCACTGCTGGGTGCCAGGCTCCCAGCAAGGCAGTGCGGAGGGCCTGGGTGGGCTCAGGGCTTGGGAAACTGGTGTCGAAGTTGGCGGGTGTTGATGCGGCCCAGCTCTTCTTGGGTCTAGCAGCAGGATCAGAAGCAGGCAGGCACGCACGGTCCAGCAAGAGCCATTGGCTTTGCAACAGGCCAGATGGGAAGCCTTCGGCTGGCAGATTTATGACCCCATCAACCTGGAGGCGCAAAATGACCGACCTCGATATAACTCCCCCCGGCCCCGGTGCGGAGGGAAGGGGGGATGTAAAGGGGATGGCGGAAAGGCAATTAGCAGAGCACTTCACCAAACGATTGGCACTCTCCGGCCATCTGCTGGGCCATGGATGCCTGCTGGAAGCCAGGCGGGGATGGAGACGGGGCAGAGGAGGAGCACGAGTGTGCAAGCTGGTGCGCGCGTGTGCACGTGTGCCTGCGCCAACATGCTGGTGAAGTGGGATCAGGAGCCAGGTGCTCTGCAAACACTTGATCTGCAAAGGCACCGAGACAAAAGCCGGCTCTCCAAAGAGGCGCCTCTTGAAGTCAAGAGAGAGCGCTGGAGAACAAGGCAGATTAGAGCGCTCCGGCTTAATTGCATTTCATTACAGCACGCTCGGCTGGGAAAGTCTCTTCAGCGCCTGCCTTGCTCAGCCCCAGAGGAACCTGCTCGGAGCCCGGCTCTGGGATTCCCTTCTGCAGCTGGAGAGATAAAAGGAGCTCCTGCCCAGCCCAGCCTCTCTCACGCTTTGCTTTCTTAGGGTCCCATGCATCCACGCGGCATTGCAGACCCCTCTCTGGACCAGAGCTCGAGGGCCTGGGGGGTGTCTAGCACCGTCAGAGCCAGCAGCCAGGCTCCAGGCTGCCTTGTGGGGCTGGGGTAGAGCAGCCTGTATGCTGCTCTAGAGTAGGCACTGCTTTGCCCCTGGACCAGGGAGCTCTCGGGGGTGCCCGGGGGTGTCTGTCTCCCTCCCCACGGTGCAACTCAGCAGCAAAGCCAGCAGCTCTGCTCATAGGGACTCTGCTCCCTGCCAGCCGGGCCCCGGCTATGATATATGGCCGCGGAGATGCATCTTCCTCCTGCTGAGCAGACCTCCCAGGCAGCAGCCGAGGCTGTGCGGTGATGTATGGCTGTGTGCGTCGACAGGCACCAAGGCTCATAGTTGATGGCGTTGCCACGGCTTGGGGGCTCGGAGAGTGTCATGAAGGCAGGCGGCCTCAAGCCCTTTAATGGTGCCCCTGTCAGAGGAGACAGGCTTTGGGGCCTGGGGGGTTTGAGCCAGGTCTGCAAAAGAAGGCAGCCTCAGCATGGGAACGTCCTCGCTGTCCCCAGGACAGCAAGGGGGGGCTGGGATGGGGCATGTGAGAGCCCCCACACCTATGACTCCAGGAGGGAGCAGGGTTTTCCTTCAGGGACCCAGACCTGTTCCTTTCTGAAACAATTTCCCCACGGGCTGCCCCGAACACAGGCTTTCTGCTGGCTCCAGCTCGCTAGCAGACTGACAAGCTGGAGCTTAAATCCCCGGGGCTAAGCCTGGCCCTTTTGGAGACGGCACCAGTCATGAGCAAGCCCTTTCTTCCGTGGCAGGATCAGGCACAGATGTTTCGCACAGCTGGGGCTGGAGACGGGCACAGCTGGCACCGCTGTGACCCCAAGGAGCAACTGCAGCACATCTCCCCCAGCAAGCGGCTCATCCTCTGACTACCCGGGACCCACCTCCCCGCTGCCTGCCTCAGTCTTCCCTCCACAGCTTCTGGTTGTGGTTCAGAAGGGAGCTGCCAAGGGCCACTTAGCTCCGGTGGAGCAGGAGCAAAGAAAGGGAGCTGAGCTGGGGCCATGAAGTACATTTGCAGAGAGGCAGGGCTCTGTGCAGGGGCGTGCTTCTGAGGGTGGCTGCTCATCCCCTGTGCATGCACGTGTGCGTGTGATACATGTGCAAGTCTCATCTGCAAGGCATGCAAAAGGACACCATAAAGAGATGCCTCCTTCCAGCTCCATGAGGAAGGTGCCTTCTGGCCTCTCCTTGCAACGGCGTCCTGCACATATCCAATAAACCCCGGCCGCGACGATCTCTCCTGCTCACGCTTTCGGCCTCCCGGGGGCAGGCAGGGGAATTGGAGCGCTTCGTCTTCGTTAGAGGTCGACGGGCGAAAGCAGGTTGGAGAAGCTCCGCCTGCACCTCGCTTGCTTGCAGGCCCCTACCACCATCCCCAGCCTCTGTTGCGGGTTCAGGTCCTAAACACCACTGGTTCCTTCCTTTGCCTCACCGCTGCCCTGGGAGCCCAGGGCTGATCTGATCGCTCCGGGGACCCCTGGTTAGCTGCAGAGGCCGTGAAAATCTCCCCGGCAGCATTGAGCAGAAGAGAGAGTTTAGCTCCTTCTCCGTGACCCCTTCAGTCCCTGACCCCTTTGCTACCTGCCAATACTGGGGCTGGTTTGTGCCAGCCGTCTGCCTCCAACTCTGTCTGCCCCTGTCTCTCTAATGCACTTATCCCTATGCCGGCCCATCTCTTTATATTATTATCCAAACCCAGCTGGAAGGGACAGGCTGTCTCCTGTGATGCGGGTACTAGATCACTAGGGGCGCTTGTACATGTGCCGAAAATTACGCTTTTTTGTGGTTTAATTACACCACACTTTACATGCACAGGGTTTTGGGGTTTTTTTTTGCAATTTAAACGTGCTAATTATGGTGCAAAATAAACCACATCCCGATGTATTTTAGTTTGCATCAACACAAATTAATACAATACAGCCTGATCTCAGGTGGGAACATGAACACATCTGCTCGTTTTATACATGGATGTAAAACAGGCCAGGCTCTGGCGTGGACTGACATGTGGCTATCGCGGCATAGCTGCTGTAAGGAAGCCTTGTCACATCACACCAATGGCTGTCCCAGGATAAGAAGACTTATCCCAGTGTACCTTTTTTACCGCTGTTTTCCCCAGGGTAACTCTGCACCCGGTTGCTGTAAGTTACCCCAGGGTAGAGCTAGATGACACGTGTCTGCTCCTTCTTTACACCGCTTTCAGGGCAGGAAACACAGACTTATGACGCTCATAGGCCGTCAGAGAATAGTGCCTAGTTCCTCCTGCCCGGAGCTGGGTTCAAATCCAGGTTTCGTGGCTGCCTGATCCCCCAGCTCCCGGGGGCCAGCTGGGTTGTTCTTCTCGAGTGCCCCCGTTGGATGAGGATGGGGTGCGGGGAACTGGAATTGTGACTCCCATTAGCAGGATCTGACCCGGAAAATATCCTCCCCGCCCCCTGCTGTCTACTCACCAGGTCTGAAGGACACTGACTCCGAGGGCACCACATGGACAGGGATACACATGGGTGCGTGGAGACCGGAGGCGGGCTGGGTTGTATGGGGCAATGGGGCATTACCGAGCCTGCTCTGTGCCTCAGTTTCCCCTCTCACCCCTTGCTGCATTAACTCGCAAAGGCTTGGGCCCTGCTGACAGCTCTGCATGGGGGGTGCAGCTCCTGAGAGGAACCTGCCTTGCCACCTGGCTCCCAGCCACCAGATGCAGCGCAAGTCAAAATTGGTGTCATTCTGCAGAGGGAGATTATGGTAATATCCCCCCTCCCCAGGCTGACTCGTCTGCAGCTGAGCCGGGTGCTGGGAACGTCACGTGCCAACCGAGTCGCTCCCCTGCCTCTTTTTTTCCATAAAGCCTTCATCAAAATATGTATATCTAATTAGGACAATGACAGTGCAGGGTCCCAAAAAAAAAAAAAAAAAGCCTGATTAAAACTCGGATGCTCCAAAAATGAGAAGCAGGTTTTTATTTTCTGCTGCCGTCGGCAGCCAGGCAAGACGAGGGGAGGAGACCGTGGTGCTGGGCGGTCGTGACGTAGCCTTGTCCGGCTGTTGCAGCTGTGCCTCGTGCTCGTTAGTGAGCTCGTCTGCGTGGGTGTGCACAGCGGGGGCCTGGGTGCGCGTGGGCCGGAGGCAAACCCTGCATGCGTGTAAAAGGGACTCGGCACCAAGGCTGACACAAGTTTCAGCCTCCAGCGGGAACAGACCTGACCCAGAGGTGCCCGGGGCTCTAGGACGGGGCAGGTCTGCTGACCTCTGTGTCTCCCTGCTGCCTCCCACGGCACTTTGGCTGGAGACTCGTGCCACACCCGACCAGCCACGCGTGGCACCTGGCCATGGAGCTGGGCACCAGGGGCAGCATAACGTGGCGCTGGCCACATCGCTCCCGTGGGTGCAGAAATGGGCTTGCCTTGGCCATGCCAGCCCCGGGAAGCTGGCACCCCAGGCACCCGTACTGCAACCGCGGGCATTTGGTGGAGGGGTTTCACATCAGCCCACGCGTGCCGGAGACGAGCCTGGTGGGTGCAAAGGCTTCTGCCATGTCTGCAGCCACGCTTCCAGCGGGCAGGGAAGCTCCTTAGGAAGAGCGGAGGAGACATCACCCGCACATTTCCACCAAATTGCAAACCCAGAGCCGGCTCCCTCAGTGCAAGGCTGCGAGCTGCACGGTGCAAAAGCCCACGGGCTCTCTGTGCTGTGGCTGGACCGGGCAGAGGGGCCTGACAGCTTCCCCCCGCACCGGCGGAGGCAAGGAGCAGGCGTGGGGGAGGCAGCGAGGGAGGAAGGTGCCACTTAGCGCCCCACAGACATGCCAGCCCCTGCAGCGTCTCGCAGCACCTGCTTATTATTCCATCCCCGCGCCGTGGCAGCTGGTTGGAGGGGAGGCAGAGTGACAGGCGGTGACAGGTAACACCAGTCACCGTGATTGAGGCAGGCTGAGTCCCAGCAGGAGGCTGGGAGAGAGGTGAGGGGGAGCGGAGGAAGCCGTCTGCACTGGAGCTTTCCGCCACGCGCACGTGCGCGCGCGGGCACACGCCTGTGCCGCCGTGCTGCAGACACGCGTGCTCAGGGGAACTTGCCGGACGTGCCCACCCCGAGCACCTGAGCTGCACGGGGGTGTCCGGGGAGCGCCCCCCTCGCCATGCCCGTTGCCCGGGGGGAAGGTGCTCGGACTCGTGCCAGGGACAGTCCTGGCATAAAGGAGAGCCCAGCCCAGGGCTCTGAGGCAGGGGAGAGCCCGGGGTCCAGCTGACGGTTGAGACCCGGCCCCTCCGGGGCAGCCCGCGGCTCGTTGCGGTGGGGACGGGGACACGCTGGGGCAGGGGCAAGCAGGGCAGCGGTGCCTCTCTGTGCTGCGCCGCTGGAACCGCGCCGGTCTCTCCCGCTTCCAAGGAGAAAATCATTTTTTTTTTTTTCATGCTGTTTGCAAAGATTTAGCAGGACAGGAGAAAGCAGCTGATCCTGGGCTCCCTGCCAAGCGCCAGGCCTTGCTGCCACCCGGGAAGCAGCCGGCGAGCTAAAGAGCAAGACTCCCTCTCTCCAGTGCCCTCGGGGGCCCTGGGGTGGCAGCCCCATCTCCGCCTGGCCGAAAGGAGTGGGCCCAGCACGGGCTGCTTCGGGATGCTCAAGCGGAGCAGGAGCACAGCGGCGTGAGGAGGTGCATCTGGGTCCTGGTCCAGGGTTTTGGGGCAAGGCGCTGGTCTCGGTGCTGCAGATTCTAGCCGCTGAGATGGGAAGAGCCCGGTGATGGCAGCAAATGCTTGCAAAACCCTCGGCGGTGAAAGGCGCTGACGGCTGTGGTGAGGAAAGCGGAGAGGAACGGGCACGTCCTCCATGGGATCTCCGGCGCCGGACGGGGCTGCTTCTGGAGGGCGCTGGGCCGAGGGCACAAGGAAAGGCTCTGAGGACAGAGAGGCAACAGCCGGGGGAACGGGCAGCCCACCCAACCCAGCTGCAGAAAGCTGCTCGAAAGCACCCCCTGGCCCTCCAGCGATGGGCTCCACGGTCCTTTCCACTTCAGAGACCAGCGCCTGCTGCAAATCCATGAATATCATCGCTGCTCGCTGGGAGCTTTTAATTAATGCCCTCTGTAACTCCTCGTTACTGAAGCAAGCCAGCGTTGACTACAGCTCATCCAGCCTCTTGTCCCATCCCAAAGTGACCTGTCCTCTCCTGCACCCGGCCTGTGCTGGGCCAGCTGGGAGCTTGCTCTGCATCTGTGCCCAGCCCTGGCAGCCGGCGTGGCATCGAAGCACGAACAGAGCTGTCGGGCCCCGGGCCTGGGGACCCCAGCTCCGGTGCCATTGGGGGGCGAGGGCGGGGGGCTCTTCCGCGCGGCGCGCCAGCGGAGTGGAAAAGCACCCAGCCAGCCGTGAAGCGATCACGGTGCATGCATGCTGCATGCATGAATGGGCGGACATGTAAATACACGCTCCGCGGGGCTCTCGCTCCCGCCCGGCGGGGGCTCGGGGACTCGCCGTCCTGCCAAGAAAGCACATGCTGCTTGTAAAGGCAGTGGCTGGATCTGAGCCGGCTCCAAGAGCCTGGCACAAATGAGGCCGGAGGGAGAGGGTGTTTGAAGGCCCTTTCTTCCCCTCCACGGCGCTCCGGTGTTGGAGCAGGAGGAGAGCCGGCGGGGTGGATGGAGGCCAAACTGCAGCAGGGCTGGGGTGGAGCAGGAAAGTGCCTCTGCAGATGCCCCTCACCGTGGCACGTGGGGCTGCGACGGCCTCCCCATCTCCTGGCACCAAGCCGCCGGGGCCTGTCTGCTGTCTAAGGATCCCCGGTGTTGGGGGGAGCTGCGGGGGCGTGGGATGGAGAGAGGCCAAGTGGAGCCCACTGTAAGGGCGATTAAGGGAAGTGCAAACGATCAAACCCCGTGATTAACACGGCGTCGGCACCGGCATGAATATTAAAAGCCAGCCCTGCCCGGGCTCCCCGCACCATGAATTCTGTATGAATCTTAAGATAAATCGTTTGGATAACTTAGCAGCAGCTGTACTCCCCGGCTGCCGGCTGCCTTGGAAAATCATTTCAAGTCAGGCGAGAGGAGAGGGAAGAGAGAGACCGAATGAAACCTGGTAATTACGATTCCACGCTCAGAGACCTGGGGACCGCGGCTGGTGAACTCAGGTCGCCCGGAGCTGCTGCGAGGGGGGCAGCCAGGCGGGCCGTGGGGCCTGGCGACAAATCCGATTACCGGCCGCGGCTGCCTCGATGCTCTCGTGTCCGGGAGGGCGCTCGCTCGCTCTCCGTCAGAGCTAGCCGGGGAGAGGCAACCTCTGGGGAGCGAAGGCACCGTCTCCGAGGAATGGCGGTCCTGACACGCGTGTGTGCGCGTGTCGCCGAGGTGGAGCGGGACAGCGAGCCCGACTGGTGGTAGTGAATGATGCTCTGGTTGAGAGCGATTCTCCTCCAGCTCAAAGCAGATGGAGAGACCCGGCTCATCAGTGCTCGGTCTCCATCAGACCGTCTGGCCCCTGGAGAAGCTGCAGGTCAGCTAGTGCCCCGGTGCCTGGGCTTTGTTGCCCTTTCCCGTGGCACCGTCGTAGTTTTGGTACGCTGCCCGCAGACAGGCTGGTGCCTGGCTTGGACCCTGCCCCTGGAGCTACCTTCCCTTCCCTTCCCTGCTGCAGACCTGCTCCTTGAAGCGTCCTCGCTGCCGAGACCTGGAGGCTTCGGGGTGTCTCCGCGTTTCCGTGTCTGCCTGTTCGCTAGTCCGGGTCCGTGGCCCCCTCCCAGCTTGGAGGAAATGGGAGCATCTCTGTGAAGTGCAGGCACCCTCGGAGGTCCATGCAGGCAAGAGCACACCCAGAGTGGCTCTGCTGAGATGAATGGACTCCGTCGATGAGGCCTCGACACCCGTCATCCCCACATTAGTGTGGCGTGGGCGTCTCTCATACTGCTTCTTGATTAGGAGGTGCTCACTGCGCTGCTCCAGCCCTGCCGTATCACTCGCTGAGCACAGGCCGGGGGCTGCAGACATGCGTCTTCGGCAGACGTGGAAGCATCCGTCAGCCCTGAGCAATGGCCTGGCCTCACCTCATCCCGAAGCGCCTGAGCCTCCAGCTTCCCGCCTGCATGTGGAAGTGCTGTGGCCAGAAGTGCACGCAAGTCGGGGCTCCTGGGCCTGCCAGCAGTGCCCTCGGGGCTGGAAAGTCATCCTGATACGTCCTCTGTCCTCACGGCACAGTCCCCCGGAGAGATATGATGGAAGAGGCTGCGACTCAGACCCCAGAAGCACGTGGCTTACTTAGCAAGTCAGCACGGACGCTGTTGGATTGCGCTGGAGCAGGACAGGACCCGGGAGTCCTGAGTCCTGATCTGGGGTCCGATCCATGTGCCTGAAGATCCCCCTTGCTAGTCACGGGACAGTGTCTGCCCATGCTCCCTTGGAGCAAGGGAGGTTGCAGCCAGGAAACGTGGGTTGCCCCCCCAAAGCAGCCTTTGCTTCCCTTTTGCTCTGGCAGGTATAGAGGAGGTTTCCAGCGCATCCACTAGCCGTACGCCTCTCTGGGTGTGTCTACATGTGCATTTAAGTGCACCTCAATTTAATACACATTAGCTTGATGTGCATTAAGTGGATTTAGGCAGGTATCTACACGTGCAGGCTGTAAAGTGAATTAATGCTGTATGTGGACTGACTTGGGACTAGAGTTAGTCTCAAGTCTGTCCACACACACAGCATTGATGTGCTTTAACGTGTCTACACGGGCATTAATGCACCTTAACTATTCATGCCTAAATGTGTGCCTTTAATGTTAATGCCCATTATGGGCACACATCTACATGTGTGTGTCCTTAATGGGCATTAAAAATGGCAAACTTTATCTATTTGTGCCTAAATTTGCTACCTGCATTGGCAGGTATCAAATATAGGCATGCATGGCCTAAGTTCACCATTTTTAATGCACATTAAGGGTGTGCACATGTAGACACACACCCTTAATGTGCATTAACTTCTAATGAAGATTAAAGCACCATGTGTAGAAGTGCCCTCTGTATAGCACCCCCCTTCCTCAGTGAGCTGCAACCACTGCTTCCCAACCCACGTATGGGGCTGAGTGTCTATAGCTGCTACAGACTGAGCATGCTGGTCTGTATGGAGATAAAGGAGCAGCCTGCTTGAGCGTCCTTTCACAGGGCCAGGGGACAGGGAAGGCACACTGGACGCTTACAGCAGATGGGACTAGGATCTCGGGGGCTGGTTCAGACAGGCAGAGCTGGTGCATGTGCCCTGGCCGCTGCCTAGAGAATAGCAGCACCCAAGATGCTCTTGGATTTTGGGGCTGTTTCAGGGAAAGGCAAAGGGGAAGAGGTTCAGGTGCAACTTTGCATGGCCTGTCTCAAGACAGCTAACCCCAGGGGGCTGCAAAACCTTGGGCTTTGCTCAGGTCCAGTGCAGGATCTGGCCCTGTCACTCGGAGCAGTGGAGCAGGCCCTCCACCCTGTGCTGGCTGTGCCTAGCCGTGCCCACTCCTGCTTGCTTAGCCTCAGTGCACAGCACCGCCTGCTCCGGGGAAGGAATCCATTCCCGATCCCTCAACATCGGGGGAATTGAAAGCACTGCAAATATTTCCTCACTCGAAATTACACCGACCCCAGCAGGCTGAACTCCCCGCGGCCGCCGGGTTATGAATTGTAAATCAGCGGTGATGAAAAACACCTGCAGGAAGGCAATAAGCCAGTGCCCGTCCTGGGCAGTCGGACACAATGAGCGCCCCATGTACCTGCCCTGCTTGCGGCTGTCGGGTCATTTTAACTGGCTGTGCAAGGCGCGGGGAGCTCAGGGCCTTGGGCAGGTCAGGAGAAGCTGACTTTGCTTCACAAGCACAGCGGTGTCCTCACACGCGCTGGCTGGTGAAAGCGCAGCCCTGGAGCCGCTGATGGGCACTGAGAGCAGTCAGAGATTCATAGATTCAATCTAAATGAATTAATGCGGTGCCAACAGGCAGGGGTCTCAAAGGGAAACTGAGGCACCGAGTGCTTTTGCAGCCTGCCTGAGCTCACAGCCCGTGCTGCTGTCGTGCAAGCATCTATCATTGCGACCCCCTTTCTCTTTGCATCACACCGGCCATCTATGGGCTTCGGCAGGCCCCTTTGCTGCTGGGCCCTATTCTGACCCAACAGCAGCGTGACGACCCTGTGGACCAGATCCTGCTCTGGCACAAGGAGAGCAGGCCCAAGGCAGAAATGGCATGTGCAGCACAAGCAAAAGCCCGGTGTTTTCCCCAAATCAGGTCCTTTGCAGCACCCAGTGCAACTGCAAGGCGGGCTCCTCTGGATGGTCTCGAGTCAGCCTGGAGCCGTTCCAGTCAGCATGCAAAGGTTGCCTCCATGGACCATTGTGGCTGGATCCAGCATCTATTAATTAGATTGTGTTTAATTATTGGCTATGTTTTATCTCACTGGAATGAATCGTCCCTTAGGTACAGCTCCCGGATATGGCTTCTCTATACCGCCCCGGTCACAGCCCCATGGGGAAATTGCTGCAGGGGATTGAGTTCCTTCTGGGCATGAGTCCCATCCAAAGCCCCGGGGGACTGGAGCTGAGTTTCCTGCTTTGAACTCGTGGCCTGGCTTGTCTGGAACTACTGAGCCTGCCTGCGCTCTGGGTCTCAGCAAGCATGCGTGCAATGCTGGTGGGGGCACACACAACTGTGGGACCACCCAGGAAGACTCCAACCAGCGGATTCAGCATCACCCCATTACCGTGATGGGGCAAAAATGAAGGCACCTCCTCCTGGCAAGACAAGGCCGCTTGTTGCTCCGGGGGACTTGCGCCCCCATTGCAGGTCTCAGGTTTTCCCTTTCCTCCATTGCTTCTGGAGAAGCCGAAATGCAGCCACCTCTGGGGTGGAGCACGGCAGCTCGGCCCCAGCGCGCAGGCAGGCAGCATCACGGCCCGTGGGGTATTCAGAGCATCACAGAGAAGCGGGGCTGGCAGGGAGCTCCGGAGGTCATCTCGAGTCCAGCCCCTGGCCTGAGGCAGGATCAGTCCTGTCCAAACCAGCCCAGACAAATCCATCATCTAAACTGTTCTTAAAACTGTCGCCAACCTTGACACAACACAGACATCCCGCCCGACCCTGCCACGGGGAAAGCAGGGGGACGCCGGTAGCTGTAAGGTTGTTAACACACACTCGAGAGACCCTGGGCAGAGGCCGTGCCCCTGCTACAGAGGAAGGCAAACCCCGCAGCAACCTGCCCAGGGGGTGAAATCCCTTCCTGACCCCAAACACCAATAAAAGGAGCAAGCGATGTGGGGTTCAATGGGAGGTCTGATGCATTGGTTCCACCAGGACAGCCTTTCCTCCCCGAATCCAACCAGGACCGCGCCTGAGCTGTTGCAGCGACACCCGGGAACAAGCCTGGTGATGCGGTGTGACAATATTTGATGAATTCATATGCGCCTAGGGGAAGAGACTAAGTAGGTGAATACAGCGCGAATATTCTCTGTGACAATCAATATCCCTTCAATGGCATCGTCTCTGCAGACGTGACATTTTGATTTTGCATCCCGGGCCGTAATCACGGGATTTATGTCCTCTTCAAGTGGAAGTGGCAGGGAGTGGGAGAGATGCCCCCCGGCCGCGGGGCAGAAAGCAGAGGGCTGGGTGGAAATACCAGCGCCTATTTGCTGATTGATTAATCAGACCTCCCGGCGCGCGTCAGGTTGTAGCGCTGTCACAAGGGCTGCCAGGGGCAGGCCGGATCCGCTGGGAGAGACAGAGGCAGAGATCAATTAGGTGCCGCGGTGGCTTCCAGCTGCACGGTAGCCCCCGGCGAAGCGCTGTCTTGCCCTTACCGAGGCCAGCCTGGTCTCGGCGACAACCATGCAGACGGGGTGGTGATGGAGAGGCCCCCCGGGACCCTGGGAACGTCAGATGTGCAAAGCAGCGGGGCACCGCGGGGCTTCTGCGGACGCGGGGAGGCTTGGAAAAGACTTGGCAAAGGGAGGGCAGCAAATCTCTGCGTCCCACTGTCCTGCCTATATGGCTGGCACCATTGCAGCAGCAGCCAAGGGCCGAGCCTCGGGGATCAGGGACCTGCTGGCCCCTGAACCCGCTACTCCGAGGACATGGTGAGGGTGTGGCAGTGGGGGAACGACGCACTGAAGGGGGCACCTCCCGAGTCCCCAGTTATACCAGCACAGCTGTCTCCCAGTAGCCTGTGTTCCCTGCAGGCGGTCATGCTCCCCAAACAGGAGACGGCCAGGAACCTACATACACATGCACACACATATACACACACGTGTGCACACACCTGCACACACACGCACACACACACACACACACGGACTCCCCCTCCTTCTAAGCCAGGAGCAACAGGCATTGCAACCTCGCTGCATCCCAGCCAGCTGGCTCACCGTCTCCCGGGAAGACAACTGCACCCATGGTGCAGCTCAGAGAGCCCGGGGGCTGTAGAGGCTCCTTAAAACACCCACCCCCAGATCCTGCCTCCAGGGTTGCAGAGGAAAGCCCGAGGGCAGCCGGAGGCTTGAGATGACACGTGCACAGAGAACACGCGTGTCATTAACCCCCGGGGCTGCTCCAGCTGCTCCGCCGCCTGGTTTTTGCAGGCTGGGGGCTGGCGAGGCCTCCACCTTCAGCAGCCCCCGTGATTTAAAACCCTTTCCCTGCTGGCAAGAAACAGCTGCTTCCTTAGCCGGCCTCCTGGAAGATAATATCGGCGCCCTTAGGATGTCCAGAGCCCGGCTGCTCCGGGGGCGATGGAGGCCCTGAATTGTGGCCTGGCCAATGGCACCGACGAGGCCTCTGTTTGAACAAGACCCTGGTTCGGTTCCTCTCCCGCCCGCTGGAAACAGAGGGTTAACAGGACTCTAGCTCTCCTCAAATGCAAGGGAAAAAACAAAAACGACCCAATCAACAGGGAAAACAATTCGCCTTGGAAGCTTTGGTGCGAGCGCTGCTAACGAACACGAGCACCGTGGAAACCCTGGGGACCCCCGCTAAAGCTGCAAGGAAATAATGATGTTTCCCCCTCCAGCGCGATCTCGCGCCGCGTCCTCCCGGGTCCTGCGGCAGCCGAGCAGGGGAGGCAGTCGGCGTCCCCTGACTTTGCCGTGACTTTGAGGCCGTGGCCCGCACGAGGCAGGATAGACGGACAGGGACAGACGGACGGGGACGCGCAGGGAGCGGACGATGCAGTTAGCTGCAGACCTGCGACGGCCCCCGGAAAGTGGCGGGGAGGAGTGAGAGGAGAAGGTGAGAAATCATGTCCTGGTTTGGGGTCAGGAAGGACTATTCCCCCCGGTTCGGTTGGTCTGGACTGGGGGGGTTGCCTGTCTCCGTAGCGGGGCCGCGGCCTCTGCCTGGGGTCTCTTGATCATCTGTTGAATAGAAGCAGGACGCTGGCTGCCGCGGTCCCCCTGCTTTCCCCGCGCCGGTTCGGGTGTGATGCCGGGTGCGAGCTCAGGGTTTCATGTTTCTTAGTTTCTAGGGGCTGGAAGGGACCCTACACATCACTGGGTGCAGGCCTGTGCAGAGTCCGATGAAGGGTTTGTCTGGGCTGGTTTGGACGGGACTGACCCTGCCTCAGGCAGGGCTTGGACCAGATGCGAGCCCCCTTCCCCTGCCTACCAGACCCGTGCAGAAGGGACTGGCGAGGCTGGCAGGGCTGTGCAGCCCCGGGGGGCTGGCCACGCACTCGTCCCACGGGAACACCACCGACAGACACTTCAGCTTTGGAAGACGGCTCCGTACCACCCTCTTCTGCCCTGGCAGCCTCTAGTCCTGCGTCCTGCCTCAGGGCCGTCCCGTCCATCCCTGGCACCGAACACCCAGGGACGGAGAGACGCGGCGTCCTGCTGCCGGTGCCCGCTGAGCGGCGTCTCCTCCCCGACCTGTTGCGCGCTAAGTCTCCGGCTCTTCCCCGTGATTCCTGTCACATCACCCAGCCTCTGAAACTAATGACTCATCCCCAGCACGGCCATTTGTTTGTGCTGGTTTCAGACAGACTAATGTTTTTAATGGCACATAATCATTTTTCAGCAGTCATTTGACGCCACTAATCATCTCGGTAATATGCCACGATGGAATGTGTAATGACACACCGAATGGGAGGAACGGCATTCGGATACCCGGGCCCTGCCTGCCGGATCTATATTTTATCACCTCTCTCTGCCTAATGATACTTACGGCCCTTCATAAATGGCTACTCCGGCTCCTCATTTTTTCAGAAGGCAATACAATAATTTGGGATTAAAATATAGAGGCGGCTGTCCAAAGGCATGGATCAGCTCAGAGGCACTTTGCCCGGACCCCCCACCCCCAACCATCCCGTCAAGCCCAGCCACCCCCAGCTCCCATTTGAATCGCTCTTGCTTTTGTTTAACTAATGGGATAATGAATTTTCACCTCCCAAAGAAAGAGAAACCCAGCGTCCTGGCTTGCGCCTGCAATTGCCAAGCTGGGAAATTAATAGAGCGGTAGTTTCTTGCATCGTAACTTATGCGCCTCTTTGCTAAATTAACGAATGTTAAAAAGAACCAACCAAAAAACAAACCACATTTTTAATGAAATTTTAGAATTGCAGTAAGAGGCTCTTCTTGGCCCGGTGCCTAAGTTCTTCGGGCTGAATTAGCACCCTGCTATTCGTGCTCTAACTCATCTTATCACTTAATTAAAGGGGCGCTGGCAGCTCTTACAAAATACGGTTTCCTTGAACAACAAATCTCCCTTCCCATGCTGCTAATAGCCCCCCAGGTGATTCAGAGTGAATGAGCTCTGAACACAGAGCAAGACTCTTTGCACTAGGGCTCTGATTTATTGGGATGCACTTTTAGAGGATGCTGGATGCGAGGCCAAGCGGAAGATCCCAGGCCCAGAAAGGTTGGAGTCTCATGGATTTAGTCCGAAATCCTGGCTCCTGGGAGCACAGGCCACGTGCACATGATTTATTTAGCAGTTGTCTCTCTCATCTCCGGACCCAGCAGCAAAGCAGCCCCCTGGAGCTGCCTTTTCACACATTACCTCCTGGATCTCAGCATTTGCCATTTGCAGTTGCAGATTTTCCTTCGGCTGGAAACTCCTTGAGACAGGGCCCGGCTTTTGGTTGTGTGTTTCTACAGTGCTGAGCTGCACCATATTAACATGGTAAGGGCAGCGCTCCCATCTACCACAGTCGACCTGCGTGCATCGGACATGATTGCTGTCTCCTGAGCAAAGAGCGCGAATGTGAGCAAGGTCAGCAGGATTTAGGCTCCGCTCGCGCGCGTTCAGAGCAACAGGGGCAAAGGCTGGGAATGGACAAAAGTTGATTTGCTATTTTTTTTATTTTTTGCGTTTCTTCTAGCTCCGGCCCTGAAAAGCTGCAGTCATTTGCACTTGTGTCATTGTCAAGTCAAATTCACTTCCAAGTTCGCAGGCTCTCGCCCAAGGTCACAGTTTTTCAGCTGCAAGCATGTCAGGAGAATGGATCATTGTCCTGGCAGCGTAGGGATGTTTCCACGGGGACTGACAATAGAAAGGAGAGGAACACGGCCCAGTGTCTAAAGCATGGGATAAAGCACCTTTGGGCCAAGCTTGACCTAAGTCAGGGGGATGAGCAACAGGGGCGCTTGTACACGGCGTGCGTTGTTCAGATCCACATCACGAAACGGCACCAAAAATCTCCGTTTAAAAGCTGGGCTCATCTGTTGTGGCTTGTGACCACTGGGGTCTGGATATGCCACGACCAGGATCTGGCACTCTCTGCTCAAGCAAGCAAGAGCTCCCTTCTAGCTCCGGCGGCTTGTGTTCGAGGAGGTGACAGGCCAGGGCTCCATGCCCCATGTACATGGTTTATTGAATGGTTGCCTCTCTCATCTCCGGACCTTGCAAACCCGGCAGCGAACCAGCCCCCAGGACCTGCCTTTTCACGCGCTGCCTCCTGGATCTCGGCATTTGCCATTTGCGGTTGCAGATTTCCCCCTGGCTAATTACACAGCACGCCAGATGCGCCGCGCCGGCAGGTAAAGTCTGCCAGGCACCAGACATCAAGTTTCTCATTAGTCGAACAAAAGTGCAGAGGCTGGAAGCGTGGAGCTAGACAAATTCAGACAAACAGGATGCAAATTTGATACAGGGAGGGTAATTAGCACCCGGGACAGAGGTGGTAGGTTTTCTGCCACTTGGAGGTTTCAGATCAAGGCTTTCGCAGGAGGTGCTGGGCATCAGGCAGGGTCGGGGTTTGAGGGGGTACAAGCGATGCAGGGGGTCCAACTGGCTTTTCTGGCCTGAAAACCTCAATGAACAGGCCGTTGTCTTGCTCTCTTGGTGTCTGAAGCCAAAGGAAATGCAGCTCCTCGATCCCACTAAGGTCCGGGCCATCCATTTATGCCCAGACTTGTGAGGAAGAAGAATTGCTTTTGCTGGTGCTTACATTTTTAATCTGACTGTAATTACCTGCCGCGCGCCTCGGGAGAATACTAAACAGAGAGGCAAGCTGGCGGGGACTCTCCGGGGAGGGGGGCTGGGCTCCAGCCCCGCAGCACAGAGCATCCCTTGCTCAGCCCCATCCCGGGCACTGGTTGCGGTTCCCGTCAGATCGCTCTCTCCTCCTGGGACTCACCGTCCTCCGTCTCCCACTGACTTCTTCAGCAGGGAGCAGGAGGATTGTCTGACTTCCCTCAGCAAATCAACCCGTATCAGCTCCGAACTTGTATCGGCAGAGGTGCTGGACCGGTAGCTCAGGAGCAAGCTGAACCAACCGCGGGAATGATCTCTCCACCCCGCATCCTGACTCTGTGCAGGCCAGCCAGGCTCTTCGCTCACCCTGCCCAGCAAAGCTGCCCTTGCCCAGCCAGCCGGGGCATTGCAGTTTGGGTTCACCTATCTGGAGCTCTGCTCCTGCAGGGATGGAGAGATGTACCTGGCAGGGGAAGCAGCGTGACCATGTAGGCGAGCTCCCCAGGGTATGATATGTCCTCCATAGGAGGTCTATATTGAGCAGATTCTTTTTGGTATTGGGTGGTGGAACCGGAGCGTGCTCCATCCACTCCATGCATTGACCTGGTATTGCGTGCTTCCAGGACCGGTGCAAAAAAACAGGAATAAAAAAAAAAAAAAAAGTCAGTGCACAGCTCGGCCCCTCTGCAGGGATAATTTGCAACCAGCAAGGTTGGCCTGCCCCGATCTAACACTGATCAGGGACGTCTGCTATAAAGCACCTTTTGCAAAGCGGGTCCCGACGCCGTGCCTGTGCGAGCCGGGGCGTGAGCCAGCACGTGAGAGAGCATGCACGAAATCAGAGGTGAGAAAACAACCCAGGCATGCAGCTGGGGTTCAAAGGCAAAACACAGCCCTAGAGAGGTCCCTGCCGGATGGTTTTGATGTCCAGACTGTTGCATTCACCCTAAACCAATCCATCTTGGCAGCTGGAGCCTGGCTGGGATGGTCTCAGGCACGGAGACTTGCAAGCGGGTGAAGGCTGGCAGGACTCTGCCTTGGGCTGGCCTCACTGCCTACCATGTGCTCCTTGCTCCAGCTGCCCCCAGGGAAAACCCAACCGCCGGCGGGCCTAGGAAGACGGCCAGAGAGCCCGTGTGTGTTGTGCGGTGGGGACAGCCGGGTCCTCTGGACGATGCCCTAGGCAGGACATGGCTGCTGGCTGCAGACACAGGCTCATCGCAAGCGAGTGAACGGAGAGGGTACGTCCACCCCCAGGACCACGCTCCGCCGGCCTTGCCGGGACATCAGCAGGAGGTGCCGGGGCAACCCGAGCAGCGAGAGATGGGGGAGGAAGGGGCTTAAGACGCTCATAGAGGAGTGACGCGTCGTGCCAATAATGCACCTGTATAATTTCGGTGCTTCAAGGGCAAAGAACTAGAACAGACGCTTATTCCCGCAGCCTTTCCTTTCTGCTGTGACGTCTCAGTGGTGCCTCTGTTCCCCTTCCCAAGAGTTCTGGGGCAGGACACAGATCCAGAGACCTCAAACCCTAACCAAGGGACAGGACACAGATCCAGGGAGACCCTGTACCGAACACGCCCGGTTTGCTGGGATTTCAGGTCGGAAGGAAATGAAGCGCACCGGAGGAAGAGCCGGGCAGGGAGGCGTCCCACCAGCAAGGCCGGGAGATCAGAGCCCCCTTCTCCCCAGCGACCCTGCCAGCAGGGAACGTGGGAGACCCCGGGATCCTTGCACAGCTGGGCTGGCAGGGCCCTCCGGGGCTCACAGCTCCTCCGACCCCCGCTCGAGCGGGCGAATCCAGGCCAGACAAACCAAAGCGGCTCCTGAAAGCATCCCTGGCCCCAAACCCCGCCACAGCTGCCTGGGGGAGAGCGGGGGGAGCCGTCTCTGGCAGGCCGGAGCCCGCGCTGCATTGCGGCGCTGATGCGGACCACCCCGCCAGGACCGCCCGGTCCTTCCGCTCAAGCGGCGAGTCGAGGAACGTGGAATTGCATCTTCCATAGGTCAGTTCCAGCCGCGAAAGGTCTCGTTAGTGCCTCCACCATTTCCCAATCCGCACACAGGTAATTTGCTGGGCACTCGAAATGCACAGCGAAACGACTCCTCATTATCTTATTAATGAAGCTGGGGGCGCACAATGAAACGGAGGCCGCGCTTTGGCACAGAGGCCGTCTCCGAGCCCGGGCTATGCTGGCTCCCAAGCTGCCTTCCTCCTCCTCTTCCCTGCTTCGCTCCGGGAGGCTCCTCGCCGGCACCCCATAGCGACCGCGGCGCTGCCTCCAGGCGCCGCACGCCACGCGTCCACCGCTCGAAGCCGTTGCCTCCTTGCTCCGGCCCCGACGCTTTGAGACGGGGGAGAGGAGACGCTTTGCTTTGTCACGGGCCCAGCCCGGGTCTCCTACGGCAGACCTCTCTGCGCCACATCAGCCCCAGCCACTTTGCATCACCTGCAACCCCGTGCTGACGAGGTTATGCCCGATAGCACAACCCCGACGGCTGGCGGGAGACCTGCGAGACGGTCCCAGGGCCACCCCGAGCAGAGCTGGGTCTTCCTGCAACCGAGCTCGATCCTGGGGACAGGACCAGCAGCGCACGGCTCGCCGCACCAACCAAATGCAAGTGGCACGGCTCATAGACCCGCTAAACCCCTCGCCGCGGTAGTATTTCTGCCTCAGTCGCTCCTATAGGGCCCAAGCCGGCACTGGCTCTGCGCTTGGTGGAGCAGCTCAGTAGCTATTTGAATAGTGATTGCATTGTGCCCCTGTCAAAACCAATTGTTTCAGGCTGAAAGGAAAGAGCCCCCCTTGATTATACCCCCCAGCATCATAGACCTCCTCCTGGTGCAGACTGTCCCGTTCAGCCCCTGCCTTCTTTCTGACCCGTTGCACATCACTGTGTATTGTGCCCCTTTCCCTGTTTTCGAGGGCCGGGGATGTGCGGGGAGCCCGTATTTTACCAGCTCAAGCAACAAACCAAGAGGTGAAATGCTGATTAGAGAAGAATTAAAAATGTGCTTTCATGCTCACAGGGTCTGTTGGCCATGCTTAGTGCCCGTGAATGCCGCAATTAGCCGGCGGCTTCAATTGATAGATGACACCGTCTCCTTTGCAGTTAATCACAGCTCCCTTCTGAAATGCGCCAGCGCTGCACGCTCGATGAGCCGTGCTGCCGCGCAGGGGGATCCAGGTAGGACTGCACCTGGAGGATTGGCAGCTTGGAAAGAAAAAAGGAGGTGGAAAGCTGCTGGGCAGTGGAGTAAGTGGAGTAAGGGTGAAAACCCGTCGCTGCCCGCTGTGGAGGGCAGGGGTTGTTTCTTTGCACCCTACACTTGGTCTGGGCAGACGCTGGTCTGTCCTGGGACCGCTGTGTCCCCCCGCTCTGCCTCTCAGCTCCCTGCTGACCCCCTGCCTGTCTCTGCCTGTTCAGCAGTGATCATTTCTGCCTCGTTTCCAGAGCTGGTGCCAGTTTGCAGGCTAAGAGCTGGGTTGAGGCACAAGGAGACCAATACCTCGCTCCTCATGGGGTGTGCTTGAGCCCACTGCTACCGCGCTGGGGATGCTCCTGTTAATCCAGCTGCAGATCCAGCTGTGCACTGAGGGCCCAGACATTCGCCTCTCCTCTCCATCTGGGAGAGCAATAGCCACCATCACTGTACAGAAGACCCCCCGTCCCTGTCCTTGTGCACTGAGCAAAGCAGACTGCGTGTGCAAACCAAAGGCCTTCGGTTAATTTTGCTAATGGCAGCTGGTTTCTGAGAAGGGTTTGGCCGGGTTTTGTCGAGTTATTACCCAGAAGGAAGCCAAAGGGGGAAGAAGAAGCCACATCCTTCATTACCACCGCCATGCTCCTCCTTTTATGCTGCCCTCTTATTATAGTCAGGATTTTGGCCCCGTTCTCCTTCGCGCGTGAATTAAGAGTTTGCAGAGACGCTGTACACAATGGCTTCTAATGTCCTGTGGCAGTAAAAGGAGGACAAGGCCTTGAAAAACCAGCCAATTACTTAAAGAATATAGACACGGTAACGCCATTAATAGGACGGCAAAGAATGATTCCCGAGCCATCAGCTCCGTGGCGTTCAATGTGACAATTAAAGGCGCAGAGTTGACTTCAGTTCCCAGCTCCTCTCACCGCACGGGAGATAGGCTCAGGCCATTAACCTTCTCCAAGTCAAGGTGTTTCAGCTCTCATTGTCGGCTTAATTAGTCTCCAAGGTAATATAACAATAGCCCACTTCACAAGGAGAGATGTGCTGGCATCACTGACTCCTCAGAAACGGAGCGGCGCTAAAATGCATGGCAGCAGGGGCTCCGGGAAGGAGCGCGGGCAGCCCTGCGGGGTCAGGGTTGGGGGCGGCTGGCTGTCCCAGAGACACCAGGATTTGGTGCATGGAGATTTTGCTCTCGGAGGCAGTTTGGGGGCACCTGCCCCGCTGCCAGAAACCCACCAGGGTCCCACAGGTGTTTGTGGTGCTAGAGATGGTTTTGAACGGGGCCCAACACGCGGCCTCGCTAGGCACTAGCCAGCACTACCCCTGCAGAAGGGACTGCCAGCCACTGAGACATGAGGGACTGGCTCCCAAATGTCTGCAGAGTCGGGAGAAAGGCCAAGCAAATGGTAGTGGGTCCAATACAAGATGACAGCGAAAGCCCCCGGGGCATTTCCTGGCCCGTCCTGGCCGCACCTGCGGGAGAGACCGGCCCGCGGAGATTCCTCGCCAAAGACGCCACGTGCTGACAGAGGCGGGGCCCCGGCCCCGGGCTGCAGTCCCATCTGCAAGGCAGAGCCGCCCTCGGGACAACCACACCCCTGCATTTGGGGGGTGGAGAGTAGCCCCGCGCGCTCCCCAAGTGCCACAGCTAGCCCTTTCCTCTGCCCAAGCTGCTGCTCTGCATTCTGGTTCTCAGGTTCCCCACCTGATCTGCTGCTCTGCTTTCTGTTCCCTGCTGTTTTGGCCCCTGCGCCACCTGCCCCTTCCCCGATCTGCCGTGTGCCACCCCCAGAGGCCACCCCTGCATTTTGCCAGCGTGGAGATGCGGCATGACGGGGAGAGGGAGAGAGCCCGGTGCGCCTTCCCTCCTCACACCTCCACCTCTGCGGGCTCCCCACGCGGGGCAGCCCGCGCAGGCCGCCGCGCCGCCTTTCCCAGCACGGTCACGTCCCTTCCGACCGGGACCTGTCACTGGTGCCTTGCATGGGGCTGAGCTGATAAAGGTGCTAATCAGACAGAGCGCTAATTAATTGCCGCACAGGCTCGCCGAAGAGCTCTCAGCCAAGTCCCGGCTGTCAGGCTGAATGGCAACCGCGAGGCTGCCGCGCCACGCTTCCCACATCATTAGGAGGATGTCTGGGAGCCTGCAAATGACTCCAGGAGCAGAGAGGCTCACAGCTGAATCTCCCCTGGTCCCGAAGGGGATTTAGGTGCACGGCTCCCACGTGCTGTACATGCATAATGACTGACAGCGCGGTGATGGCAGGCGGGTGCCCTCAGGATCCAACACGTGCATATGTTGCAGGCGGTTTTGGGGGGACACCTGTGCCGCACCTGGCAGGGCACAGACCCCTGAGCTGGGTTGAGACCAGTGCAGTCCAGTGCTAGATGCCCTCTAGTACCCTGCTGCACGATGCCGTGGTGATATCCTTGTCGTGGGGAGGAGTACCAGGCTCATACCCTCCACGGACGGGGCAGGCGGGCATGCCTTGCTCCCATGCCATGCTATAATACATGGAATAGGAGAGCCTCACCCACGCAGCGGGGCTGTGACACTGGGAAGCGCGGTTGCTGGGGACCCCCCGGCCAAGCTCCAGCTGCAGGTTTTCCTTCCCGGAGCTGCCTGCGGAGTATTTTTTCCAAGCAGCAGATCAATGTGAGTGTGGTAAGAACAAGGCCTTTATGGCTCGCGCGACTCTGGAGGAGTCACCGGGCCTCCGCCATTCATCATTCTTTATTAATTCAAAAGTAATTACTTATGGATCCTTCTTTCATTATTCATACCCCCCGGGCTGCCAGGATATTGCTTTCCTGTCCCGTCGGTGCTACAAGTCTGTAAGATGGGCTGCTCGGAAGGTTTCCTGCATCCAGGGGCCAACCTTGTCTTTGGCGTAAGCACGCCAGGGCTAAGGGGATGACGGCCGGGATGAGCCTACCCCACCGTACAGTTGACGAGGCACAACTGGCTGCTCCGGGAGGCTGTAGGTTCAAGCTCGAGGTGGACGGGGGCTCCTATACCCAGTGCTGACATTGCAACCTAGCGTAAGAAAGGACTCTCTGGTGCCATCCATGTCCTGAGGTCTCTTTATAGAGGATTTGGAAGTATTGCTGGCCTATATATTGTGCCTGGAGCCTATAGCAGGAGGACGTATGGCTACAGGCTGATGACCGCTGCGTTGGGTCCGGCACCCTGAGCCCTTCATTGTTTCCCAGGCTTTAAACGTCTCACTCCCCATGGGTGACTCCTTCTCCCCTGTGTCGGGGTTTATCATGGTCGGGCGCTTTTCCATCTAAGCCAGGAGAGGCATAAAGTGGTCGAATACCTGGAGCCAAAGCCAGACAAACGCAGACTGGAAAGAAGGGCTACGTGCGAGGAATTCGCTCTGGCGCGCTCGACCTTGGGGCGGAGCGGATGCGCCCTTGAGAGCGGTCCCTGAGTCAAGACTGGACCGCTCTCAGAGAGGCACGATGGCTCAAACAGAAGAGCTCAAGGCTGGAGATGCCTGGTGTGGGCTAGGTCGGAGGGGCAGAAGGGTCCCTGCCGGTGGGGTGTGAGTTTGTCTTTGCAGGCCTTGCTCCTGGGGAAGGGGGAAGAGAGCCCTGTGCTTTGTCCGAGCACAGGCAGGTTCAAGCTGAGTCCCAGAGCTGGCCCTGGGGGTGGGAAGCCCTTGTCCCCGGCCCACTACGGTCGGAGGGTGGCGGTACGCTCCTCTGCCCCGCGGAGAAGATTCAGTCTCTACGGAGGGGGAAGTCGTGGAGATGCACCCAGCCACCCATGCACTTTTGCAACCAGGATGATGAGTAGAGCAGCAAGGTCCTCGCTGCCTGCAGGACCTGGGGGCCTCCCCATGGCAGCCCGTGGCCTCAGCCCAGGGCTCCTGACCCCCAATTCACCGGGCCACCCCAGGGACCCCCTGAGTCTCCCCACCGGCGAGCCCCAGAGCTGGCGTCTCCAGCTGGGAACGCTGCGTGCATTGCTGCCAGCCGCGGCCCGCTCACGCTTTCCTGCCTCCTGAATGCCCATCCGCTCCTCCAGCCGGGGCTTTGTTGCCTTCAGCTCTTCGAGACAAATCATCAGAAAGGAGAGGATGAAAAGGCAAGTTTAGCCACAGCGGGGAGAGCAAAATCCATCATTTCAAACATGTTTGTTTTGCGCCGTTTCCTACAATAGGCCGGGCAAAAAGAAGAAATAAAAAAAGCCCAGAAACACTAACACTGCCACGGAAACTAAGTCTTCTTCAAGCCTTGAACTCGCTTGATTTAACAGTCTCCGTGTGTCAGGGACACCGCGCATTGCAAGCAGCTCCGTTGCCTTTCAAAGGAGACCCTGGAGCCATCTTGGTTTATCTCCATTTCAAAGCAGCGTGGGGAAATGATCAAAAAGTCAGAGCAACAATAGCAATAAGGAACAGAGCATCAGGCAGGCTTCTAATAGCATTATGTTAATTATGAGCTGCCAGAACCAGCCCCTTTTTGCCAGCTCTCAAAGACAGGAGGACGCTTCGGCTCTCAGATGCTCCTTGTTCAGCCCAGAGGTAAAATAGCAATATTCCTGCCATGTCATGAGATACGTCCAGCATATGTTCCTGTCCCATCTAGCTAGAAATACCCTGTGGGGGCACCCCGGCAGGCAGCCGTGATGCTATGGCAGGATGCTGGGCTTTGCAGCATGGCTGTATGCTCTCGGGAGGTGTATTCAGGAGAGATCCTATAGGAAGACCTGGAAGATGGGATGGGTGCGCCCGCAGCAAGTTTGCAGATGACATCCAGCTGGGGGGAGCAGTAGATACGTTGGAGGGTAGGGCTAGGATTGAGACCTCAACAAATTGGAGGATTGGAGCAAAAGGGATCTCATGAGGTTCAACATGGACAAGTGCAAAGTCCTGCACTGAGGAGGGAGCGATCCCCTGTACTGGGACAGGCTGGGGGTGACGGGCTGGGCAGTAGCTTTGCAGAAAGGACCTGGGGGCGATAGGGGACAAGGAGATGGATAGATTTCATAGATTTCATAGACATCAGGGCTGGAAGGGACCTCGGGAGATCGTCGAGTCCAGCCCCCTGCCCCAGGGGCAGGAAGTCAGCTGGGGTCATAGGATCCCAGCAAGATAAGCATCCAATTTACTCTTGAAGGTGTTCAATGTAGGCGCTTGAACCACCTCCGCTGGCAGACTGCTCCAGACCTTGGGGGCTCGGACAGGAAAGAAATTCTTCCTTATGTCCAGCCTGAAACGGTCTGGCAGGAGTTTGTGACCGTTCGACCTCGTCATCCCTCGGGGCGCTCTGGTGAACAGACGTTCCCCCAGATCCTGGTGGTCACCCCTGCTAAACTTATAGGTGGCCATCAGATCACCCCTGAGCCTGCGCTTTTCCAGGCTAAAGAGTCCCATGGCTCTCAGCCTGTCATCGTAAGATCTGTTTTCCTGACCTCTGATCATGCGCGTGGCTCTCCTCTGGACTCTCTCAAGCTTCTCCACATCCTTTTTGAATTGTGAAGCCCAAAACTGGACGCAGGACTCCAGCTGCGGCCTCACTAAGGCCGAGTACAAGGGGAGAATGACGTCCCGGGATTTGCTCGAGAAGCACCTATGGATGCAAGCCAGCATTTTGGTCGCTTTACTAGCCGCAGCATCGCATTGCAGGCTCAAGTTCATCTTGTGGTCAATGATGACCGCCAAGTCTCTTTCTTCTGTAGTGCTATCCAACGTAGCACTGCCAAGCCTATAAGGATGCTGCAGGTTTTTCCTCCCAAGGTGGAGACCCTTGCATTTTTCGGTGTTAAACACCATGAGGTTCTTGTCTGCCCATTTGCTGAGCTTGTCCAGGTCAGCCTGGATCACCCGCCTGTCTTCTGGCGTGGATGCTTTGCCCCAAAGTTTGGTGTCGTCGGCGAACTTGGCCAGTCCACTCCTGACTCCAGGAGGAGTCAACACTGTGCCCTTGGTGCCGAGCAGGTGACCGGCATCCGGGGCTGCACTGGCAGGAGCGGTGCCAGCAGATCGAGGGCAGTGACTCTTCCCTCTGTTCAGCACTGGGAGGCCACATCTGGAGTCCTGTGTCCAGCTGTGGGCCCCCACTGCAGAAAGGAGGTGGTCACATTGGAGAGAGTCCAGGGGAGGGCAACAAAAATGGTTGGGGGCTGGGGGCTGGGACTGGTGAGGAGAGGCTGGCGGAAGTGGGCTTAGTCAGGAGGAGAGAAGATCGAGGGGGTTGAATAGCAGCCTTCACCTCCCTGCAGGGGGGCTGCACAGAGGATGGAGCTGGGCTGCTCTCAGTGGATGACACAAGAAGGAGCAATGGGCTCAAGCTGCAGCAATGGGCACAGCTAAACCACTCTCTGGCATGTTCGGGGGGGGTTGTATCATATTGAAGCATCGCCGCCTCGTACCCCATGCTGGGCTGGGGAACAGGTGGGAAGAGACTGAAGGGCCTGGTCTTGCGCTGGGAGCGGACGACGCAGCTGATGAACCAGTCCTTGCCTCCATGGTGCATCACTTCTCTGAGCGCTACAACCAAAGGCTAATTCCTCTGCAGCCGGCACAGCCAGCCCCTCCTGGGAGCAGGTCATGGGAGGGTGCGGGCCTTGCGGGAGCCAGCCTGGTCGATTCGAGCACCGTGTTTATGGGCCTCCCTCCCCGCCGAGCCGGGCACAGGCTCATCGCGGCGAATGGGGCAGTTTGTTATCACGTGATGCCGCAAACTTCTGGCTGCTCAGCTCCCGACTCCAGGCCATGGCGCCGGATGGATGCGGTGCTTACGCTCTTCTCTTGGGGACCTTTCCTCTTGCTGCTTGCCAAACGCTCGTGGAAGTAGTGCGGGGAATGACTGGGGCCGTGGGTGGCAGGGTCCTGGAGGATGCTGGCACCTGAAAGCCTGGAGGCTCCTAGCCTGGCATTGCAGGGGTGGCACTGATGGTGATGGAGAAGGGGGCTTGTCCCTGCCCCATGGAAACCCCTCATGGATCCTGCACCACAACTGCGGCCCCTTCTTTCTCCCTGCCCCCCTCCAGCATCCGGGCTTTCCAGCACAGGGAGCAGCAGCATCTTTGCTGGCTTCAAACAGGGGGAGATTTGCCCTGGGCAGGCAGCTGACACCCCAGCACACCTCCAGCGGCTTGTCTGATACGGTGCCGGCGTGGGAGAGGAGCAGAGGGAACTCGGCTGCCCGGAGAATCGATCCCCCGCGGCTGAGCAGAGGTGTACTGAGTGGAGAGGCGCTGCCACTCACCTGTTGCAAGCTGGGGTTTCACCCACCATCACTTTTGGCCCAGGCCACAACCCTCCATGCGGACCCTGGCTGGGTCAACTGCAGACAGCCCTGCAGCTCCTCACGGCGTCAGCACCGGAGAGCCAAGCAGTTGCATGATTTTGAGGACGCCGTAAATCCTGCAATGCCTCATTAGCAAACACAACCGCTCTGCTCCTTTCACGCATGAGAAATGCAGAGTTCATCACGGCCACCTTAACTCTGACCCTCGCACGCTGGCTGGCTTTTCATCTCAATTGGTACCCGAGGGGCTTCTCCGAAGGGATGCTGCTAATTAGAAAATGCTGTCTCTAAATCTCTTTAATCAGCTGACAGCAGACTCGGTTTGGCGAAGTCCTTTAAAATGGCTCTTTCAAGAAAACAACGGGGATAGATGTATGTTCGTAGGCCGGGGTACAACGCTACTAAGTGATGGTTAAACTGTGCATGCATCTGGGGGCTTTCAACCTGCATCGAAATGCATCAGCAGCAGCAACATCGTTATCGAGGCAAGCGCTATTTCCTACCCGGATAATGGGGAACCTATTCAGCGGTAAAAAAACCACCTGTGTACAGCAAAATCCCTAGACTTGCAGCAACACGCATTCGGCATTGGAGCCTCTATCGTCTGCAGATTTCTTCTCCCGAAGTGTTGGGTGTTGGGTTTGTGCTCTGAAACCACCACCCTTCCTCTGCCTCTGGCGTGGGGGCGCGCCTTTCCCTATCCTCCGTGCACGCCTGTTTGCACAGCAGGCCACGCGCCCTCCAGCAGCTGCTGAGCGCGCCGGCTTGGTAAATGATGCAAAAGGCGGTTCGGGGAAGGAGTGCAAATGGGGCAGGAGAGAAAATGCGTCTCGGCTGCTGCACAGCGGCGCGTGGCTGTAATCCTGCGGGCGCTGTATCACGGCGAAGGGGACAGGGTGCAGACAGCCAGGCACCCCCAAGCCATGCCTGGTCCCCCAGGGACAAAAGCACCTGTCTGGGGAACCTCTTCATTTTTCATCGGCTCAAAGCTGACCTCTAGTGGCCCCGACACAGGAGCAAGAGCCTCAGTTTTGCTGGAGGGCAGCAGGGGCAGGGGCAGATCAATAAACTGGCAGAGGTGAGTGCGGCCCCTCCACCGGCCCGGAGGGGAGCAGGGGTAAAAATGAGGATGCTTTATTGCTGGCAGTTGCAGGGGGTCCAGGGGGGAAGTGGTTTAGCCACAGAAGGGTACAGAGCGCGGTTTGCGGCCAGCCGGAGCTGGCAGCAGGCCCGGGAGGCACTGCCCATGCCCTCCGGCCAGCTCCATCTCTGCTATGCCCCCCAAACCCCTCCTTCATCTGGGTGAAATCAAAGCAAGGTGGCCACGGGAGCAAGGTTGCTTCTGCCTGCTCCGCGAGCTCCCAGCAGCCTGCGCTCCAGAGGCCACGCGGGTTAACCCAGCGATAGGTGTTAAAGCAGCCCGAGGAAGTTATTTTTCTGCACACTAATGGGTTTTTCCACTGGGCATAATTTAATAAGCCTGAATGCGGAAGGAATTCAATTTCTTACCGGAGAGCTTGTTATAAACACGCACGCACGCACGCACGCACACCTCCGCCTGCCTCTCCTCCCCCTGCTGCTGTTTTAATAGAGACGCCAAAGGTAAGCAAAGTGCAGGGGGGGTGCAACGAAAGCAAAATTAGCTGAGACTTCAAAAATGCACAATAAAAAGAGTGGTTCCAGGAGCTGCCATAAATAATAGCAGCCCGCGACGTGGTGACTGATCGATGGCGTGATGAGGGAGCGCAGCGGGAAGGGGGGAAGGAAGAGAATTCAATTATCCGACAGGCCTCCTCGAGAGCAGCCCACTTCGCTGCCTGGGCGAAGGGAAGCTGCCGCGCTGATTGGCGTCGCCAACCAGCCCGGCCCCAGGCGGAGATGCTCGTGGTCACGCTCAGTTCTGCAGGAGGCTAATTCGGAGCCCCTTTCCCCGATTACACGCTCGCTTCACTCCATTGACTGCGGCGCGAGGCGCATCGGCCCCGCCGACAAGAGAGAGGACGCTGCAAAGCCCTGCACCGCCCTCCCCTCCGCTCCCGTCTTGCAAACGGGAGCAGGGCATGACGGTCCCCTTATATAAGGAGCAGGCCGAGCAGAGCTCCACCCACACCACCCTGAAAGCCCACCTCTTCCTGGGGTGGGGGCATAAAAAAGGTCCCTTCCAGCCAGTGCAGGGCTTCATTTTATTTTATTTTGCGTGAAGGGCTGCAAGTAATGCTGTGAGCTTAGGGCTTCTTGAGACCTTACAGACTCTCTTGCGTCAGCACCCCCCCATCTAGCTCTCTCTCAATTAAAGGAGCCTTCAGCTGATGTAGAAGGGCTCTGCCTCGGAGGGACCTCGCACTACTCTCTGCAATCAGGAGAGCGCAGCGAGGGGGCCTGGGAGCATTTAGCTGGAAGGGCTGCATTGGCAGGAGCTAGACTGAGCCAGCCCTGGCTGCCTCCCAGCCCTTCCCTGCTGGCAGGGAATGACTGACACAAGCTTTCATTCATCAGGAGAGAGCCAGGTGGCTGTAATACCCTCTCCCTTCACCTCCTCCGGCTACAGCAGCTTCCCTCTGGGTCACTTTGGAGCAGGGACATAAATGCATTTATAGCTCTACCCGCCTCCTTTACTACAGGCAGCAACTGCATAACACTTAACCCACGAGCCGCGGCAATAAAGCAGGTGCTGCTAAAACAGGGCTGGTCCTCCGAGCCGTGCGGGAGGCTTGAGCCAGGCAGCATGTGAGCACCTGGGTTAAACACAGCTGTGAGCTGCCCTGTAGAAACCCCGGGTCTTCTTCATGCTTCTGCAGGCCTCTGCCAAGCTCCCCACTGCCCCTTCTTGCCGTACCTGAGATGAGAGACCCTGGTTTTGCACTCGGATGTAATTAAAGGGGGCAATGCCGCAGGGGCAGGGTGGCAGAGCAGTGGTGGTATCTGGTTCTGGGGGGTGGGGGGTGAGTTTAATGCTTGCTCTGGGCTGGTGCCTAAAGTGGCCTTCATTTGCTGCAGCTGTGAAATGGGTTCGTGGCTCTTCAAGATGGCGGGGCTTGACAGACTGTGGCACTCCCCTGCGTGCTGCTGGTTGGGGACCCTGCCCTGCCTGGGGGAGAGGGTCCTGGCTTTTATTTTTCATTGGGTGCTTGGGGCAAAGAAGAGGAAATCCTGGTGTGAGCAGCCTGGAGTGGAGGCCTGGGCCTCGCTGCCGCTGGAAGAGCCCTGGAAAGCCTGGTGCTGCTTCCCTTGTCCGTCGAGGGCCTGGCTCGTCGGTGGCACTTGATGAGCCAGGAAGGAAAGCTTGCCATGATGAAGGCGCAGGGGCAAGGGCGGGAGGCGTGCGGGGGCAGCGGGGGCACGGCAGCACAGAGCGGCCGCGTGCGTGGCGGCCAGGACGCAGCCGTGTCGTCGGGGCTCGCCAGGCACCCGCGCCGGCAGCTGGCTCCGGGTCTGCAGCCCTCGGGCTCCGGGCCCTTATCTCAGAGACCCCGATGGCACCTCTGAGCCGCACATCCGCTCTTCCCGGTAGCCGCGCTCAGCCTCTGCTCGAGGAGAGCGGCCGTGTCCGCACTTGGCCGGCGGGAGCACGCACGTGCCAGGAGCTGCCCATCTGCGGGCCCTTGTTGCTGGGCCCGCTGGGCTAGGTGGGCCATCGGGGCCATGCCCCGGCTGGGGAGAGGGCCCGGAGCAGGGACCTCGGCGGTGAGACAGGAGCTCGGAGAGGAGCCAGGGAGTGCTGCGGAGGACGGGCTCGGCGCTGCCAGTCCCGGGGCTGGCTCCCTGCCGACGCGGCGTCCTCGCGGTTTACTTGCCTGCTTGTCTCCAAAACCCTTTAACTCGGCGCGTTGTAAGCCAGACCCTGGGAGCGAAAGCCTTGGGGAAGCGCAGCCTGCTGACTGCCAGCCACGGCTCCTATCCATTCCTCCGGCCTACATTTCCTGATCCCCTTTTTATGTGTCACTTATACACCCGGGCACGCACAAATCGGCTTCCCTCCGGAGAGCCGGCAGCAACAGTCAGCCAGGCTTAGCCCGAGCCGCCTGGCTCTCCGCCGTACAGCTCCTGCCCCGGGAGGGGAATCACCGGGGTGCGTGGCTGCTCCCGAGTCTGTCGCCCGACCCGCCTCCCCGTCAGCTCTGCTACCGCTCTGCCTCGCGCGTGCAGAAATGTCTAAGCCGTTCGGTGAATCTCCATCCACTGGATGAGTGTTCACGGTGATTTCCTTCCTCCCCGTTACAAGCCATTTGGCAACATAAATATTGTCAGCGGTAATTAGCTCTGTAAATCTGGAAGAAAAAGCCCCAATTTGAAATCTGCCTCCCCCCCAGGTATCCGAGTGCTTTGGGGTATTTCATGGTATTGAGGAGATTTGATAAAGCGGCTGACAGCTGGCAAAGCCCTGCTTGTCTTTTAGCCGAGAGCTAATAAATATCCCATCAGAGCCGGGCAGGAGATGGGATTTGTTGCCGTGGCGGTGCCCGGCGAGCGAGTTGGTCCCGGCGCCGCGGTGGCGTGGCGCTGACAGCGGTCCAGCAGCCCGGCCATCTGCTCCTGATTGTAAACATGTGGCTACAAAGCGAGTGTCACTCCAGCTAATTTGGGGATGTGGTGGCGGCTCGTTCAAGGCCTCTGGGTGCCAGGGGTTGTGCCTCCCCGCCTGACCCTCTCCAGGGAGCCCCTACACCTCTTCCCCCCCTGGATTATCCATAACCAGCAACAAATGAAGGGGGGAGCTTACTTGGATTTAACAAGAGCAGCCGAAGAGGCCGGCTTGGGAAGGTTTAGCTCATTGCTAATGCAGCGCAGCACCTTCCAGATGAGTGTCACCGGGGCCACCGAGCTGCTGGCGTCTGACGGCTGTCAGGTGGCCTCTGTGAAATGAGTTTTGGCAGGTCTCAGCCCAACAACCAAGCGCCTAAATTGCAAATGCTGCCACTGCTGCTGACACACAGGGTCCTCTGCCTGTCCCAGTGAAGCCAAGGATGGAGCAGGGTGCCGAGCTCCCTGGCTGCGGTGATTTTGGGGCGCAGGGGCGTGGGGGATGTTATGTACGGGTACCCTGCTCCGGCACCGTTCATCCTGCCCACGCTCTGCTGCTGAGCTGGGATCTCCAGCCCCCGCAGCTTTCCTCTGAGCACGATTTGCAATTTGCCTTAAAATAGTAATAATGATAAGGGGAAGGGAAAAAAAAACCCCCAAGTAACAACAGAGCGGCAGAGATTCTACATCTAAATTCTTCACAGTGGAAAAAACGTGGTTGTGAACAAAAGCCCGGAGAATTGGTGTTTTCCCTACGGAGGGACAGGCGCAGCGCTGCAAAAACATGATTAAATTCCCGGGACAGGCAAAGAAAAGGAGCCTCCCCTCCCTTAGGGTTTGGGGACGACTAATCGTCTCCGCTCTCCCCGCCAACAAGCGCTGATAGGAAAGGGAGCTGGTAAGAAGCTGGATGGGGTAGGGAGGGGGAATAATCTGAGCAGAGGAAGGCACACATAGCACCAGCACCGGGTACAGCTCTTCTTGGGCACACCAGGGCAGCAGGGCGATGGGGCACAGCGGCACGGGGGTGAGGTTCCCAGGCTGGCATGTCCTACGCCGCTGGTGCCTGGAGCCATGGATGGAGGCTCAGCAGCTGGAGGGGCGTTTTCAAACCAGCGAAGGCACTGGAGTCCGAGGGGCAGGACAATTATCCACCAAAGCACCCAGCTCCCTTCTGCAGGTCCCAGCTTCGTTAGGGTAATTAGCCTGTACGTGTTACAGGCAGACCAGGCTCATGGGTCTAGACAGGGATGTCCCTGACCCCTCCGGAGCAAGATGTGATTCTCCAGGTGGCCTGGCCAGGTACTGAAACACCTTAGTACTTTTCTGGGGTGTACTTGGTAGTCGTGTTGCTCTGAGACAAAAAGATATACGGAAAACCAGAACTCTTGGTTCCCAAATGATACTTTTCCAGCATTTGAAAACGTCCCCATTTGCAACGTTGCAAACTAAACTACATCAGGGTGTAGTTTAGCTTGCAACGATGCAAACTCGTTTAAACCCCCCCAAACTAGTGCACGTGTACAGCGTGATGGCGTGAAGCCACACAAAGTGACATTTTCGTCACGTGTACAAATGCTCATGGCCATCATCGCCTTCCTGTCCCAGAGGACAGGAGGAAAAGCAGGTGGGTTAAGAAGGCTTCGAGCATCAGGTTGCACCCCAAGCCGGACTCTACTGTGCAGAGATCCAGAGTCGAGCCAGGGGCTTTGGGGCAGCCGGGGCTGCTGCGCTCGGGACTGGGTACAGCCTTTTTCAAGGGTCTGGGTCCGTTTCCGCAGGAGAGGCAGTACTGCCGAGATGGCTGCGAGCAGGCCGTGACCTGCCAGGGAAGTGGGGCTGTGATCCGAGACCAGCCACCTGTCAGCTGTCTGGTGGCACCCACGTCTCAATGCTCACTTGAGCTGCAGAGCATCTGGTGAAGAAAGGGCTCCATAGCTACTTCCGCCACTGGCCCGCTGTAGGATCAAAGGGAAGGCAGGGCTGGAAGAGACCTCTGGAGATCATCCCATCCAGCTCCCCAACTCAACCACCCTGCTCAACGATGAAGGAATTTTTCTGTCCCAGATCCCAGCTCTGGAAAATCCTAACTCTGGAAAATGATGCCCTCCCTTCCTTACCACCCCAGGCCCGAGGCAAGCGGGCTCTTAACAGATAACGAAAGAAAGCTACTCAGCTGTAATTACTTCAAAGGGAAAGTTGTCTGAGGTCAGTGGCGGACCTCGGAGGAGATGGAAAGGTGGGAGGCGAGAGAACAATAGCTCTGATCACAAACCCCTAATGAATCGCAATGCCACAATTAGGCAGAGTGGCACTGCGGCCGCCTAATTAAAAACTGGACTCAAACAAGGCAAGAAAGTAACTTCATTTGGGAGATATTTGCCTTGCTAATTCAGCAGCGGTTTCCTTCTCCGCGTCTGGGCGAGTGTTTATAAAATCTTAATTAGGCTTTGCATTTGGAACGGAGACTGATATAAGTCTTTGTCTTAATGGGCTCCTGTCCCCTGGGATATTAAAACACCGCACGCACAATGCAAGCCGTAATGGCATTTGGAGGCACGGCGGGGGGGTGGGGAGAGCAGGGGGGCAGACAGAAGATGGGTGTTTCAGTCACAGATGGATGGCTGATAGCTCTCGGATTGTCTTCCCCCTTTTTTTTTTAATCAAAACCTCAAATTGGACTCCAAGCAGCTATTTATAACCTGTCAGGAGAAGCTGGCATTTCACTATCAAATTTCTATTGAATGAATATCTAACATCCTTCTAATGCAGCTGGCTAAATGGGACTGGGGAAAAGGGAGATGGGTGGGATGACAGGAGGGCAGGTTTCCTGGGGCAGAGGATGGTGGAGGGGGCTGGGGAGAGAGTTTCCTCCACCCTTGCAGGGAGGGATGTCATGGAGGTGTTCAACGGATCCCTGTGCATTTGGGGCCTCGCTCTGCAGAGCAGCTCGGCCCAGGCGTCCGGGCTGGGAGTGCCAGTCAGCTCCTGAGAGCATCGCCGAGCCACCAGCCGAGCCCTCCAGATCCCCGGGTCAGGGCTGGCATTGCTCACAACCCGACCCAAAGCTGGTGCCCCAGTGCCCGCCGATCTGCTGGATGTGAGGGCTGATTGAAGCCAATGGGTAGAGCAGGTGGCTGCTTCTGCTGTTTGCACCATGGGAGCAGTGACCCTTATCCATCAGGGAGACCTGCAAAGCCGAGCTGCTCGGGATCTGCTTTCTCTGGCTCCACTGGCCTAGCCAACATCCCGCCTTGGGTCTCATCTGGACCAGAGGTCCTAGGAGCCGTCGTTTTACCAGGCCTGAGCCAGGGCGATGGGCAGCTTGGTGTGTTCTGCAGGGTCGCAGGTCTGGAGGCACTCCAGCATCTTCACTCACCCTTGGGGGGTCTATAGACCAGCTGTGCCCTGGGGAGGGCTGGGATTCCTTCCTCTCTGACTCCCCGACAGTGGACATCAAGCCCAATCCTCCTCCCACCTCCAAAAAGCAGGACTCATTGAGGGCCAGCTCTGCCAGGCCAGGTGGGTGCTGCCTGGTGGAAAACCAAGGTCTGGGACTGTGGTAAAAAGCCTCCTCCCATCATGCCGGGAACCTCCATGTTGGAAGGTGCCCCCTGCCCCGGCCTTTCAGGCAGATGAGCTACCCAGTGCGCAGAGCCCGTGGATGGAAATGGAGACGGCTGAATGTGCCGTTGCTTGGCACTACAATGTTGGTCTCCCCTGGGCAGCCAGGCAGCGTGCAGGCAGCTTCCGCCTGAATGACCATCCCGACAAAATACCTCGCTCCATAAAATATTAACCGTGCGCTCGGAAACATCCACCTCCCGCCCTGAACCCCTGCCAAAGCCGCCTCGCTCCTGCTCAGGAAGCTGAATAAAGACTTGCCATGCCCAGCCTGAGTCTTCTTGCTGGCATTCTCACTGGCTGGGCTGCAAGCACTTAAAGCACGGATCTCCTGAGCGGTGGAACGGAGAACCAGATAAATCCTCTTTCACGCTACTCCCTGCCTGGGGGAAATTCAGCTCCCCCAGCTTTGTGCAGGCGGTTTGTAAAGCCCTGCTTTACAACTGGAGTCGAGGCGCTGGGCAGGCCCAGCTGGGCTTGTAAGCCTGAATGCGTGCTTTTGCACTGGAATGGCTGGTCCCAGGGCTCCTCGGGGTCTTCAGGCAGACAGTGTATTCCCTGCACAGCCCATGGGAAGGGGGTAGTGAAGTGGAGGGGATGTGCTGGTTACTTAAGTGTATGCTAGGGATACTGCAATTACCCCAAAGGGAGCATTGCAGTAGCTTATCTGAAAGGAACGCAAATCTGTTGGGATCAGGATGTGCAGAGATAAGCAAACCCCCTGAACTCTGCCCTGTTTCCCCATGCAGAGTATGCTCCCTCGTGTCCTGGGCATCTTGGTGTGTAAGCTCCAGCTTAAACTCCTTTCTAGCAACCCCCCTAGCCTGGGATCTGGTAGGAGTCTGCCGTGAGCTACAGCCCTGTGAAACAGCGGAGGGCTTTCCCTCTTCCTCATTAGAAGCAGCAAGCCCTAGAGCTTCGGGGAGATCACCGAGGTGCACGCCGGCACGTCCTCTCCTGGTTGGCTCTCTCCCGCGCAAGCCCTGGGGGCATGTCCTGGGTGCACACAGGAAAGCAGCCCCCTGGTTTGGTAGTGTTGTGGGCTGTGATGAATGAAAGGGCTTGACCATGACTCCGCCTGGAACAGGCCTGTGGGGAAGGCTACCACGAATTTCAAGAGATTTTAGGATGCTGTCAGGGGATCTTGTACGTGGCAGACGTGAACTGAAGGAGTTCTTGAATTGTTATGTGTACAAGCGCCCTTCTCTAATCGTCACGTGTACAAGTGCTCTTCTCTAATCGTCACATGTACTTTTCTCCCAGCTTTGCTTTGGAAGGGGGTCTCTCCCTCCTTATCTGAAATCTGAGCTCAGACCAGAACCCCAGTAAAATCCCAGTCAGTTCCCCCGGCTTTGCGGGGTGTCACACCTGCCCAAACCCTCCCTGTGGAGGAGCCCAAGGGGCTGAAGGAAAAGCAGGTGAGTCCCAGTGCCTGCTGCGAGCAAGCGCTTTCTGGCTCTGAGCAGTGTGCAGCAAAGCCCCAGCCCTAGCTGCTGCCACGTCCCAGCCTGCTAGCACAAGCCACTGACATTTCTCAACCCCCAGCCCCTGCCGGGGCTGCCACCTCCCTTTCCCTCATCATGGACCTCCAATGAATTTTAAGCTGGGTTTTAATATTGCATGAGACGCTGTTTGTTTTCCCGTTGCTGACCTGCAGCCAGGAAGACGTGTGTCTGCTTGAGATGCTGTAAACTTGGCAAGAAATCCCAGATCCTTGTTTCAGGTAACGTGCATATCACAGTGATCACAGATGCTTGCCCCACACCCTGCCTTCTGGGAATGATCTCAGGTGTCCGACGTGGGCTTTCCAGCTTTGCGCTGCTTTCCATCCCCTCCTTCGGCTGGATTTCAGAAGGCTACTGAGGAGTGAAGCCACGTAGCAAGCCACCATCTCTCCTTGATCGTGATGTGCTTGACTCCGTTGATGCTTTGCACTGGAGAAGCTCAGAGTCCCGCAGCAAGGAACGAGCGGAGCCAAGCAGCTCTCCCACGGCTGCTCCATCCCCTGCTATTATTGCCACGATCCTGGACTGCTGTCCTCATTGCACAGGAAACCGATGTTTAGCTAAGGCTCAGGAACGTGCTGAGAGTCAAGCTGCGGTAGTACCCAGGCATCCAGGCTCCCATGGCTGTGCTTTTGCCAGCTGCCAGTCTTCTCCCCTTTTCAGTGACGACACGGGATTTTGTATTAAATTTGGCACTGGGGAGATGGGGGGAAAAAGTCTGGCCTAGGAGGGAGGGAGAACAGCTCATTTTCTGCAGCACGTCATCGTAATCACAGCGCAACAATAGATGGAGGGGAAGAATGAGAGAGCTGCAGGCAAAATAAATTGCTTTTCTTGTATAATGTGTTTCTTATTCTTCCAGCCTGCCCCGGTGGTAAAGTCCCATCTGAACGAGCCGTGATTGTGCGAAGCAAAGGGAAGGTCAACAAGGAGTGGGGAGGAACAATGAGAAGCCGGGAGAGGCGGGCGGGAGGGGAGCGCGGTTGGCTGTTACAGCGGGCACGAGGAGCTGACGAAGCCGCGGCGCGCGGCATGTGCTGGGAGCGAGGGGCACACAGCTCCATCCGGCAGCTGGGGCCAGGCACGTGCAGGAGGAATGAAGGCCAGGACTAAGGGAAGATCATCACGAGCTCATGAGAGCCAAAGATGTGCCCAGCGGGCGCATCCCAATCTCATGGACCTGTGGCATCGCTGGCCCTCTGTACCCAAAATGCAAACCCTTGGTGAGTCTTCCATCCTGCAGAAGGCCCCTGGCTGTTTATTTCCAGGCCCGTGAGGGGTAATGACCATATAATACACAGGATTAACATGTAGCCACTGCGTAATTGCAAGCAGGCTCTGCCCTCCGGCGCTGCGGTGCTCCCGCGCGAGCGGAGAGAACCTGGTTAGACCTCGCCAAGCGCTAGTCATGTAACATTCATGCCCTGCACGCACTAGGAATAAAACACCCGTCAAGCGAATTTGCTGCTCAGAAAAAGCTCCCCGGGCGCCCCCCACCGCTGCCTTGCACGGACCAGGAGAGCCGTGCGAAGGAAGCCAGGGGCAGGGGGTGGCAGCGAGCAGGAGGGTGGTCAGCCCTGGCCGCGACCCCTGGGAGAGCAGGACTGCGGCAAAGGCTGCAGAAATGTCCCGTCCAGCCCCTCCATGGGAAAATGATTTAGACAGTTGTATTAAAATGCAAATTTCTGCCTGGCTTGCTAGTTTATCATCGGACTCGTTATACAATTTGCCAGTTATAGAAGAAAAATTACCATAATGGGCCCCCAGGGAATGGTTGTAAAAAGGATACCAAACATTACTTATCATCCCATTCCACTACAATTATCTACCACTTTTGTTCTTTATTTTTATCCAGAAAAATTAAACCATCAAAAGGCTCCATGTGGCAAGGGTGAAAATGGCGGTAGGAACGATTGAGGCGCTCCTGTTTTCCTTCCGGTGTTTGACCCCTTCTTGGTGAAGTCTCTCCACCCCACCTGCTGTGCTTTGTGCTACCTGCATTGTCCTCCCCAAAATGAAACCACCTCCTTGCTTGAAGTAATGGAGGTAATGGCAATGCATGTTCCAGGAGCAAAGGAGGTGAGATGCTGCAGAGGGGAAAGCGCTGAGAGTCAGTGCATCCCATTTCCCAAGCAGCGCCGAGAGCAAGGGGAGCATTGAAGGAATGACTGGTTCTTTCCTTCCAAGGCAAGTCCGCCTGGACCCTGCTTTGTTTTAGGTGGCAGCTCCAAAAGGCCTGCCCCTGTTGCCCAGATAAGACGCAGGCATGGAGGGAGCTGCCCTGCTCCTTCTCCGGCCTATGGAGGATGGTGCCTGTAAGGGCTGAGCTTGCCGGACAGCCCCTGGACAGGACGCCATGCCACCCTGGACAAAGATGGGGCGGCTGGCGAGGGGCTGGGCAGCAGGACGGGGCATGGCTGCGGTGCATAGTGGAGCAGGCTGGGTGGCTCAGGGGTTGCTACCTGTCTGCTCAGTGCCCAGCTCTGCACGGAGCTGCCATCATCACTGCACCGGTTTCTTCCTGAGAGCCAGCGAAGAGCAATGTGTATTCCCAGAGGCTGCTGTTCCTAGCAGGGAGCTGCTCACAGCTTTGGGAGCATCAGAGAGACAGAATAGGGGCAGCCCCAGCACTGCTGGATGGGCTGCCCCAACCGCCAGCTCCAAAAGTCAGGACCAGTTAGGGCGAGGAAGAGGCAGACACCCAGGAGCAGTGTGGTAAGGAGGCAGAAGGCCAAGCAGTGGCAGGAGAACGGCGCTAGGGAGGCATCCTTCTCTCGGTGGCCCAAGACATCAGCTGGACTTTGCAGTGGGACAGGGGAGAAGTGCACGGTGACAGAGGATCCCCGTCAGCCCAGCTAGACCGAGCCTTGATCGGTGGGGGCAGAAACCCTGCTATTCAATAGCTATGGTCAGCCCTATAGATCCAAGCAAAGCACCTGGAGTGTTGTGAGCTGGGAAGTCCACATTGTAAGGGCTAATTATGGCGCTGGTGATTGCACATTTAAGCAGAAGCAGGGGGCACGCTCTTCTGTGGCCTTGCTCTTAAGCCACGGGCCCACCATCCCTTCCACCAAGTCCCCTTGGATCCTCCTCTCTCCTGACGAGTCTGTGGCATCCGTGATCTTCCCTCCCCATCACTCCAGGAGGATTTGGTGCCTCCCTGGTGAGCGGTCCCAGCCCAGTTCCCACTAGCTTGGTTCTATGCAAAGTCCTGCCCGTCCCTTGCCAGGGCATGGTCCTTTGCTAAATTAGAAGCCATTTGCTCCCTAATTACCCTGTATTACATACAACACCCACCGCTCCCCAAAGAACAGCTGCTGGGAATTGGAGTGTGGGTGCTATGGGAGAAATATGGTAAGAGCAGTTTCTTATAGACTCGTAGACAACGAGGGTTGGAAGGGACCCCAGGAGGTCGCATCTAGTCCGACCCCCTTGCTCCAAGCAGGACCATCTGCTGCTTTCCAGATGCAGAGGTCAAGTCTGCACATTGTCCGCGGACGGCAGAACAACGAGCAGGCTGGGCTCCCTCGCTGCCACTACTCAGTTCCTTAAGGCAAGGAAACATCTTTTTCCCCCTTCATTCTGCCTTCCAGGAACAAAACTTCTTATTCCAGGGTGCGTTGTATATGAGAAAATACGGCAGCCCACCTGCTGGCTGCACTAGCTTTGCCTTCATGAAGTAAAGGGGTCACACGGCGGGTGGTGGTCTCAAGAGACAGCTGCTTTCCTTTAGCAAGACACCTTGTAAAGAGTCGCTCTCTTGCTCAGCTCCAGATCCTTCAGGACGGGATCTAGCCACCCGCTTCCAGGAAGATGGGAAGGTGTTGTAGCCCCCTCCTCTAGCTCCCTGCCAGAGGCCTTCCCAGGTGACTCCCATCTGGCCAAAGACTTGAGTTTTCTCCCCTAACGTGAAATACAGCCAAGACGCCTAATATCTATATTATATCCTGCCTCTGGCTGCTGGTACAGTCCGGAGCTAAAAAGGGTTAAAAGCACCCGTGGCACATATCAGGGTCCCATGTTCCCCAGGTCCGGGGAAGGGAGCGGGCATCTGTGGCCATGTGACGTCCCGGCGTCTCCGCCGCGGCCGTGTAACTGGCCACAGACATTAGCTCCACATTACAAAGTTATGTACTGTAAAACAGCGCGCTCCCCCGGCAGCCGCATTTTATCTGTGGCGTGTGCGCGGGGATGGGATGAAGGGGAGGCAGGACATCCGTGTCTCCTGGCGAGCAGCCTGGGCTGGGAGAGCCACCGTCCTGGCCCCCGTCGGGCAAGCTGGACACACGGCTGTAGCGCCAGGAAGTTGGTCTCCGGTCACCCCATTGCTGGCAGCAGGATTGTCCTGCCCAGGGCTTTAGCGGTCCCTTTGCTCCTCGTGTCCAAGGAGCTGGGAGCAGTCGTTAGGCCTCAACATTAATTGCAGGCAGGAATTAAGCCTCACACCTGTCTCCTTGCTGTTGTGTGGAGCCAGTCACTACGCCGGGGTAGCTGGCGGAGAGGCAGGCTGGAACGAAGGGGTTTCGTGCCACGGTGCGGAGGCTGCGTGGACAGGGCTGCTACGTGCGTGGAGCTTTGCAAGGAGTCACCCCGCCAGACTGGGAGCACTCGGCCCGCACGAGCCCTCGGGTGCAGCCCCCGATGCAGGGGACGAGCCGCCTCCGCGCTCGGCTTGCAGCTCGGCGAGACGGCAGGCAAGCCACTTCATCTCTGCGGGGCGGAGGTGGCGGTGCTCCCCTGCTGTCTGGGAGCACAGAGACAGGTTCGTTAATATTTGTGAGGGGCTCAGAGAGGATGGGAAGAGCTGCATGCAGCTGGCAGCCACACGTGGCTGTGGACTTTGGGGCCATGTGAAGAGCAGGAGCAGCAGGGTAGGGCCGGACTGTGCAATATTGCACTGTGTTGCTAACTGGATCCCAGAAGAAAGCCATGTATCTCTGCCCTGAGAGCAGGGCCTGCGCCCTGTAAACCCCCCAGCTGTGGACTCCCCCCTAAACACAGCTGTGCCCGTGCCCCTTCATCCTGTCCGGGGCTCCCGCATCCCATCAGCTCTGCCTGTGCCCCTCAGCCCTAAGCTGTCATCGCTGTCCTTATGTAGCACCATCCGGGTGTCCCAAGGGATAGGCCAGTTCCCGCCTTGGCTTTTTCCAGTTCCCAGTCTCCTCCTCTACCTCGCTTAGAAGGGGAAAAATGAGCTGGATGCTGTGCACGTGTTTCTGACAGTCAGCGTGGCTGCTAACGGCATTCCCGCAAACAGGCACGACGTGCAATATGCTTGTCGCTGACAACAGCCGGAGACGGGGAGAAGGGCGCCTTCCACGTCACGCTGGCTGACAGGCAGCGGCTGAGTTGGCCCTGACGAGGTGGAGGAATGGGGGGATGCCTGCCGTGCGGCTGGGACAGTGGTAACCAGGAGCTTGCCCCTGGGTCACACGGGGGCCTGGATTCCATGACTATCCGGTCTTAAAATTCATGGGCCCTGCAAACACCTTAAAGCAGAGACATCAGTCCCGAAAGAGGGGGCCATTCTCCAGATGAATCCCCAGTTGGGCCCTGGCCTGGCTAGCAACAGGCTGCAGGGGTATAGGACTTCTGGGGGCAGAGCCCAGGCCAGGTACATCCCTCGTGTAAGGCTGCTGAACCTGTTTCCACCATTAGAGCTAACGAGAGACTATGGGCGCTTGTACACAACGCGTATTGTTTAGATACACATTGCAAAATGGCAAGATGGTGCCTCTGTGGTGGTTCTAGCCACTCAGGAAGAGACAGCTTCTGCCACTGTCTAAATAAGCAAAGGGTGGGAGGGGAAACTGAGGCACAACATGCCCCAGGCCACATGGGGTAGGGGTCTTCCCCTTCTGCAGTGCCTTTGTTGCTGTGTGTCGGTGAATGGTTTGGTGCACAGGTTAACCCTTGGCCTCATGCCTCTACCCATTACTTGGGCACTGCAGCAACAGGATGCCAGCGATTAGATCAATCCTGGCCTCTCCTGCGTGAAAGCCTTGGTGGGTGCCCACCCTCCCCATGCACGGGGAGACCCTCTCCCAGCACTAGGATGATTTATAACCTCTCTCCCCTCCACTGGAGGCACGTCGGCTGCTACAGCCACTTGCAGCTGGTGCTGCTGCGCCAGGCACGCTGGAGGACGGGTCTGCGCGGGAGGAGTATTTTTAGCTATCTCATTAACCGAATGCTTTCAAATTAGCCTTCCATTAACCTCAAAGGAAAATGAAAGCCTGAGAAAGCAAGTGTTTTTCCTTGCAGGGCTGAAGCCTCCTGCAGCATATCAAGGTTTTCGCGGCGAGCGTCACATATGCCTTGAAGCTCTAATGAAGTGGAATGTTATAATATTTAACTTCCACGGGATAATTGGGCTGGAGCAAACCAGTGCTGAGGAAGCTGAGCGCTGCCTACTGCACTCTGCCGCACTGCGGGGGCTCGTCCCCTTTTGCCCCACGGGGAGGTTTCGGAGCGGAGCTGGCTCTGCATGGGTGGACAGAGACTGGGGGTGGCTGAGATTCCCTTGCAAACAGCAGATGGTTGGGTTAGGGGAAGACCTAGAGACCCACCAACACACCATGCAGCAGTTCATGCAACCACGCAGCGGCAACATGCCAACCAGATCTGGCGTCACCTATTCTGCCGCGGCTTTATGTATGCCAAGCATTTCCTAGCCTGTCTGGAGGCAAGGGGAGAAAATGAGCATCTCTCTTGGCTGGTGCTTCCTTGGTCGAGGCCGACTGGACCCGCTCAGAGCCGCTTTCCGTAACGAGCTGTTACGCAACCACGTTGGCTGCCCAGAAGAGGCTTATTCAATTAACACGTTGCTAAAAAGATAAACAGCTGGTTTGCTGCCCCTGTTGGACTCTAGCGTTACCGCAAAATGGAGATGAGCAGAAGCAGGGCTGCTGTTTCCCAAGGCCCCTGGTTTGCCATGACTTAGAAAGGAGGCATTATCCATCCCCCGTGAGCAGAGTCGGGTTGTCTCGGTGCCCAGCCAGAGAGCCCGTCACAAAGGCCCTAAAGCCCTGGGAGCACATGTTCCAGCCCTGCTAAGGACAAAAGGCCTTCAGTGCTGGCTCCAGTGCTTTGCTGAATAAGGCCAGTTTGCTGATGCTGGGCCATGGCATGCACGAGGTGCATCCTTTTGCAGCCAGCAAACGGTCCTCTCCTTTCCGGCGGGCCACAGCCATGGAGGGCAGTGTGCTTCTCATCTCAGCCTCTGACTGATGGGAAGCAGAACAGCATACTGGCATGCTGGGTCCCTTGTGGGGTTTTGTTTGGGGGGGTCTTTCTGGGGACCCACTTAGAGGCTGCTATAAGCCAAGAGCATTTGCATGCAATAACAAAGCTCGTGCATGGATTTCAGCCGCCTCTCGCTGCTGTTCTGAACCAGGTGCGCAACCTGTGTGGACACATTTGGAAGGGCCTCTGTTTTTCCACCCTGTTGCAAGGAAGCTGCATTACATTTCCAACCTAGCGGGACGCCCAACCCCTCCTGCTTGCCAATCGGGCTGATTTTGCAAGTGGCGCTGGTGTGTGTCTGCCCTGAGGAAGACCTCAGAGCCAGCTGGGAGGCCAGCAAGGCAGCCTGTGCTGTCTAACAAGTCTTCACAGGTTCTCCAGTCTGGGCCAGGCAGGATGGAGTGGTTGTGAAAAGGCCGGCTGACGCTACCCCAGGTCCGAGAATGGATCAACCCTGGGGGCGAAGCCTCAGCCATGGGGTTATGGGGAAAAGAAGAACAGGCTGGAGCAGGCCCATGCATAGAAACCCCAGCAGGATGGATTAGCACCCCCGGAGCAATTTGCTTTTTTTTAAATCACCTTTTAAACCAGGATAAAATAACACTGAAACATTAGGGTTTTATTGACGAAACCCACACGAATGCATCCTCCCCCAGCCAGGCTGCCCAGCCATCTCAGTTGGGTCTCGGGCATCGTAGGCAGCATCGCGCCACATGACGGATGGCTGCAGATTTGTCCACAGTTGCCTTGCATGCAGTAAATCAAAGAAACCTGCCTGAGTCCTTGTCAGATGGTCTTTTGAAAACATCGTTCCCCGAGCACGGGGGCTCAGGAGAGTCAGTTTTATGCCCATTTGACTCCGTTTTTCCTATTGTCTGGCATCGCTATCTCTGCTCCATCTCTCTCATCTCTCTCTACTCTATCTGGCAGAGTCAGTCCCGCTGGAGAATGAAAACCGCATTCATTGCTGCAGCAGTCGAGTCGTCGGGAAGCGGCGCACACTCAGGAGACACCAGGCGGGAGGGTTTTCGTGCCCTCGGTGTGAAAATGAATGTTATATATTTATGAACGGGAGGAGCAGTGTCACCAGCAGTGCCCCGGGCCCCGGTGGGGCCTGCCAGACGCAGGTTGTACCGCGGCGGTGACATCACAGCAGCGTGCGTCGGTGGGAAGGGTTAACCGTCCGGCAGAACCAATGGGGTGCCAGTAGGCAGGAGCAATGTGCTGATGGGTCGAATGATTTCTGAGGTCACCGAGCCGCTACCCAGCCAACGAGCGGTTTCTGATGGAGTGGCATGGAATCAAATCATGTTAAAAAAGAATAATAATGATAATAATACACATGTTCCCCGTCCAGATAATTATTACTGTGATCTAAGAGCAGGGAGAGATGCTGAGAATAATTTCAAGATATTACAAACGGCAGCTTCTCACCATCATTATTGCAATGACTAACGGCTTCGGCGGCGAGCGTCTCACCTGGACGACCCACCGCCGGTCCCAGAATAGCTTGCAGAGGAGGCTGGTGTTCCCAGCAGGGGTGGGAAACGGAGGCACAAAACCAGGGAGAAAGTGGTCCAACATGCACCGTGGCAGTGCCCGGGATAAAGCCCGGCTGTCTCCAGGGTCTCACCACTAAGCTGACTTGGGGGGACAAGCTGGCACACGGCTGAGTGTTGCTCAGACAGCCCCGTCTCTGCCTGACGTGGTGGGCACAGGGCAGGGAGGGGAACGGAGGTTTGCAGGTAACGTGGGACATGTCACAGGTACGACTGGGCCTGCCGTTCACGCGCCCCGCGCGCCCGCATGCCCCCTCCTCTGCCAGGTCAGATCGGTCAGTCGGGAAACACCTTCCCAGCTTCGCCAGACCAGACCAGACCGCCGCCTCCTCGCGCCCATAACTCATCCTATCTCTGACAGCAGCGAGTGCCGCGCGGGTCAGGGCAGGCCACACTTTCGGCTCGCTGTGCAACACGGGACCGGAGGGGGCAGGTCCTTTCTGACCTCCAGCCGGTGATCGGCATGTGCCCTGAAGCATAGGGCTGGCGAATCCTTGTCATTTTAGATTTATGTTCGCGTGCCAAGACCTCGGCACAGAAGTCTCCATCTTTGCTGCAAGCAATGTTCTTTCCAGGCAGAGATCAAGGCCAAGGAATTTAAAAGGCTCCCTCAATGTCACCATCAAAGGGGCGAACAGAACAGAGAGAAATTAGCCCCGTTAACTGGAGCACATCGATCCGAGGGGGGAGCATTTCCACACATCGTGGCATCCCAACGGCCTCCTATCAAAGGACACGTGAAAAACACCGGGTTGATTTCCAATCAACGGAAAGCCGAAAATAACAAGAACATCAAAGCAGAACTGGGAAGAACAGGGGGGTGGGGGGGAAATATTGGGTGTCAGAGGGGAGACGCATGGGAGGGAGGGAAAGGAAAGGCAAATGCACGCCGGGGAGCTCTGCCTTGCAAACGGGAGCTGCTTCTCATAGGTGTTCGTGGGCCACCTGCCAAAGCAATTCATTTCAGCTGTGGGCAGAGACGCCTTTTTATTTCACACCAATTTTCACGGCCGGCGTTGGATAAAAATGGAAGAGATGCCAGGAATGGCATGCGGCGGGGAGAAGGGAGGGGAGGCCGAGGGAAAAAAGAGACTGAATGTGGCTTCCTTACTTCTGGCTGGATTTTGGGCTGCGGCAGGGGGATTTCTTAAGAGACAAGGAAGTGGGGGAGACCTCCAGGGTTACCAGATCCTAGGCATCTAATTCCCCCAAGTTCCACCGTCTTCTTCTTGGATACCCCGCCCCACCTTACCTGGCTTCCAGCAGCCACTTCTGGGGTGGATCACGACAGCCACTCAATGGTCGCAGGGCCGGGCAGGAATACAGATGAGGAAGAACATCGAATCTTCATTCAACAGGGATCAGGGGAGGTGGAGGCAAACTGACAAACCTTCATCCCACCGTGCAACCCAGGAGATTTAGGCTCCTAAAATCACTTCAGTGCTTTGTGACATTCTGGGTATCCAGTGCAGCCCCCCGAGCTGGAAGCTGGTCGGGAGGCCAAGATGGGATTCATTGCCTTTTACAGTCTGTGCTGGGGCCTGGTGGCCTGGTCTAGATTAATGCAAGGAAAACCCAGGTTCAAGCCTGCCAGGCACTTGCACACCGACACATGCAATTAATGCAATTTGCCTCTACTGTACAGGACATTTACTACCTGCATATGCAAGGTAGTAAACTTACTGCGCAGTAGACTAATTTAGTACCTCATGTGTGGACAGTGACACTTTACTGCGCAGTAGTTTAGTCTACCGCATGGAAAAGCATCTCATGTAGATACAGCTACTGCATTGGACCCTAGGTCCATCTTGCCCAGTCTCCTGTTACACCACGGCAGAGCGTGGAGGCTAAAAAGGGAGAATGACCTGGGTGTTTTTTTCCTGCTGTTCCTCTCTCACCTGCGACCTCCAGCATCTCCGCAGGATTTGAGAGGTCAGACTTGATCCCCGGTCGGCTTCCCCAGCCCTCCTGTAGACCTCGACAGCCAGCCTGTCGCCCTGCCCCACTCTTCCTGCTGTCTGCTGGCTGGCAAAAGGCAAATTCTGCTAGAGGAAAAAAATATATAGTGACATCAAGGTTATGCAGTCCTGGACTGCCAAGACAGATTATCTCCTGCGATCTGTCATGTGCCAGGATCCTATTGGATTTCTACTTCCTCCTTTTTCCTATTTTTTTTCCATCACTCTCTCTCTCTCTTTATTCTTCCCTTTTTTGTTTTTTTTTTTACAAAAACATTTTTAGAGCCCTTAATAACCATGCAAGGATGTTGTAAAGCAAGCAAAGATATCTGTCATTTTTATTCAGCCGCGCCTGATGTAAAATAAGTTCAGGCAATAAATCCAACGACCTTGAGAATAAAAAAACTCCACAAACAACCCAGCACACGACTTCCCATTCAAAACGGCCCCTTGGTCTAACATTTAGCTAATGGCAAGGGGGCTCGGTCTGCATTGGCCGTGAAGGCAGGTCCGCGCTCTGGTGGAAACGCCTGTTCCTGAGAAGTGGGGCATCCTCTGTCCAAATGTGCAGCCCTCTCCAGCGCTGCTGCCTCAGCAGCTTGGCTGATATCCAGGTGCTTTGCAGGACAGGCTCCACGAAGGGAAGGCATCCGTGAGGAAAGGCGACTGTATTGCTCCTGGAATGTGGCTTACTGATGAGAAATGGGCACCAAATCCTTTTGGTGCATGGGAGGAACAAGCCCGAGCAGGAGGTTGCTTTGCTGAGAAATCCCCCGGTCTTTGCTTGGGGCCTAGGAAGCTCTTTCTCTCTGCTTCGCCATAAGCTCATGGCCCCAGAGGCTTCTCCTGGCTTTCAGGACAAAGCCTCTGTGCTGGCAGTCTGCCCCTGCTTAGCTCTGACCTGCTGCCGGCTGCAGCAGTGCCCATCGGTGGTGGTAGCTGTCCTCGCCGCACCAGGGCCAAAACCCCTGGCTGCAGCTTTTTCATAAGATCACAGACAATGAAGGTGGAAGGGAGCTCAGGAGGTCACACTGAGTCCAACCCCCTGCTCCAAGCAGGATCAGCCCCAACTACATCATCCCAGACAAGGCTTTGTTGAGCAAGGTCTTCGAAACCTCCAACGATGGAGAGTCTACCACCTCCCTGGGTACTCTGCTCCAGTGTTTCACCACCCTCCCCATGAGAAAATGTTTCCTAATATCCAACCTCAACCTCCCTTGCTGCAGCTTGAGCCCATTGCTCCTTGTCCTGTCGTCTGCCCCCACTGAGAGCAGCCCAGCTCCATCCACTTTGCAGCCCCCCTGCAGGGAGGTGATGGCTGCTATTCAATCCCCCTCGGTCTTCTCTTCTGCAGACTCAGTCAGCCCATTTCCCTCAGCCTCTCCTCACCAGTCCTGTCCTCCAGCCCCACAACCATTTTCACTGCCCTCCACTGGACTCTTTCCAATGTGTCCACATCCCTTCTGCAGTGGGAGCCCACAGCTGGACACAGGCCTCCAGATGTGGCCTCCCCAGGGCTGAACAGAGGGGAATTATCACTGCCCTGGATCTGCTGGTGACACTCCTCCCAATGCAGCCCAGGATGCCGGTCGCCTTCTTGGCACCAAGGGCACACTGCTGGCTCCTATTCAGCTCCTTGTCCCCCGTCCCCCCCAAGTCCTTTTCTGCAGCGTTGCTCAGCCTGTCCTGGTCGACCCTCAGCCTGTCCTGGTGCAAAAGAAAAAAAATGCCAATTTGGCGCCATCCAATCATGTCATGGATTTGTGCTGGTTTCTGGGAGCCTTTTGTGCAAATGAAAAGGGTGGGTGGGGGGAAGCAGAAAAAGTCAAAATGTTTTGATGTTTCTGCTCAAAGCTCCCTTTTGTTAGGAGCTGCATGTGCATGTGTGTGCGCCGGGGAGAGAAGGTGCCTGTACAATACTGAATGGCTCCCTGTAACACTGGGGCTAGCTAGGAGACAACCAAGGGAGCCCATCAGACATGGGGGCTGCTCTGATTTAAATCAGTTTGGGGGTGGTACACAGAGCCAAGCCCCAGCCCCCCTCCCCCCCATGGGCAGTGAGCCATGCACCACCCACAACTCAAAGCACCCTGGCTTGGGTCTGTGTCTCCTTTGCACACGGGAAGGAAGGGTGCTGAGCACATCAGGGCCAGGATGAGGCAGGCGATGCAGAGCTTTCCTCTCCCTAAAGACTCCTGGCAAAAATCAAAAGCAGGAAAGCAAGAACGGCATTGCAGGCTGGGAGCCCTGCGCGCGTGACATGCCCTAGGAACCAGGCTCTGAGCCAGTACAGATCCCTAGGAGGGCTGCAGCTCAGTCCCAGAGCTGCTATGAGCATTGCCCTCCTGATGAGAGCCGAGGCCATGATCTCTCCTTCAAGGCTGGAAGTACCCGCCGTGCCTGGAGGCAAGCCTGTGAGCCGGAGGAGCCTGGAGGGATGCGGGGGCCCCGGAGATGGCTGAGCTAGCACAGGTCCCTGCAGGATCTGGGGGTGCCGACCCCCCTCTGCGGGCTCCCACCCTCCAGGCTGTCCAGGTGCGTCTGCAGCCTGTGTCTGTGCACAGCACCGAGCCCCGCGCGCACATTTGGGGCCAGGCTTGCAGAGGGAAGAAGTCGGTCTTCCTCTCCCTTCTCCACTACGACAATAGCTGTAAACTTCAGGGCAGAGGGCGCTGAGGCCAGCACTGAGCGCACGCCCCAGAGAAACAAGGAGTCAGGGCTATCACGGCCCCCGGGTCAAATTGATCTGACAGGTCGGTCAGATGAGAAAGCCGAGGCCCCCGGTTTGTGATGGAGAAAGCAATAACGGGGAAGTGCGAGCAGCTCATTTGTACACACAGGGAACTGAATTTGCATCTGCCTGGTAATGAAGCCGGCCGGCCGGCCCAGTCACGGGCTCATTACAGAGGGGCTCGAGGCAACGGCTTGTGCTGGGGATACCTTGCCTTTAGAGCTGGTTATTTTTCACGGTTATTGGGGGTTGTGTTAAATGAGGCTGCCTTACAGCAGCTAGAACCAGGCATCAGCTTCCCAGGACCAGCCTTTGCCATGGATGCTGGAAGACCCCTACCGTGCCCACGTCTCCCAGAGCAAGGCTGAGGAACCCGTTTCGGCGTCTTCAAGGGGTGGATCCGAACTCCCAGCTCTGCAGAGAGCCCGCTGTCTGCTGTGGGGTCTCATCCAGCACCCGCTAAATTCAGTGCGCATTTTCCCACTGCCATCCCCGGGATCTGGATGAGCTTCCTGGCTTGCAATCTAGCACCTGGCTCAGGCCTGGGTTTGTGACTGTCCGAAAAAGAGCATCATGACCTCAGCTTCCCTTCCTAGTGTTGCTTGTCCTGAGGATTGCCTCCAGGACCTCCTCTGCCCTTGTTCTGTACTTCGTCAAGGAGGACTGATCCTGCCCTGAATGTAGATGCCCTCCAGAAATCCCTTCCAGCTCTGTTTTCCTACGAACCTGTGGCACCAGATACGAGCGCTTCCTTCTCGCAGGTGCAAGAATGGGGGAAAGTGTCCAAAGGCACGAGGCAAAAACACTCTGGCTTGCAGTTCCCTGAGCTTCCTCTACAGGCTCATGGCTTTCCTGAGGGTCAGGGATGAAGCGGGACGCAGGGGCTGAGTCCAACCTGATATTGCCAACGGCACAAGGTCGGGGGAGCAGAGAAGGGGGAGAAAGTCTGTAAGCGAAAACTGTAACGCAGTTAATTCACAAAAGAGGACAATTTTCGTCACGTGCACAAGCGCCCCAGTCACCGATTCCAGAATGGCTCTTTCCCTTCCCCCTGACATCTCTCGCATCACCCATCAGAAGATACTGGCTGGACTGGGCTGGCGGAGCGCGGGGAAAGGCCATTTAAATGCTAGTTTCTTCAGAAGCTGCGGATCTAATTACGAAGCCCAGGTTTGGGAGTGACAAGAGAAAATTAACCTTTCCTCTCCCCACCTTCCTCCAGCAATTTCCCACTCGATGATTTCCGCCAGTCAGTCTTCCTGACCCGCTGTCAGGAGGGAGGAAAGGTCACGGGGCCTTGATATTTGGCTGTGATTAGCAGCTGGAGAAAACCCACAATCAGACAGCAAATTACTGACAAGAACACACGCCAAGGGCTTTGGGGATGGCTGGGTTGTCGATAATTGAGTTTAATAGGGAGTGCCTTTCCGAAGGGGCCAAGTTAGCGTCTGCTGGGAGGCCATGAATGGCAGCCATAAATCCCAGCGTGCTGACATGGCAGTGCCTTTATTGCGGTAAACTAAATTTCCATTAGTGTAATTGTTAGTACATATTCCCGGGCTCTGGTACCGCACCGGTCCCCGCCTGCCACAGATGGAGTGATGCTAATATGAGCAGGCGTGTAGGAGTTTGCCGGGGTCTTATGTCTACATCGGGGCATTTCGTTGAGGCGGTTGATGAAACTGCTGCAGAGCGGTCGCCTTGTTGGATGGGGCTGCCGTGTCCTCGGTTAATGGGACCCTTTAATTGAGGCACTGAGATTCGAGGGATTGAGACAACGGGGTGGCTTTATTGGCCATATTTAGCCCACCTGGAGGTCCCTGTTAGGACTCACCTGTCTCCCAGCAATAAAAGCACCGAAGTGGCTCACCAGGCCTGGAGACCGGCTGGAACGGGGCACTCCCGGAGCACCCCGCCTTGGCTGCCTCTCCCTTGGCACCTGCTAGTGATCGGCCTCCAGCTCCACGCTCGCCCATTTTGGGACTCACCACTGAGTCTCCTGAACAGCAATGCAGCTCCTCTCTCAAAGTTTGCACTCCCATCTCCCGTCCTTCCTGCGGCTCAAGCACCGGAGCCATGCCTCTGCCCTGCACCCCTGCTGTTGGCTCCTGGTTCCCCGCTGAGACAGGATGAGACGCCGCGTTTTGGGAGCGACAGCTTGAAGCAGAGACGTCTCCATCCTCGCAGCCCCCGAGCCGGCAGCCAAGGACTCATGTCCGGGGTGGCCATTGCCTCCAGCTGCCTCATTTCTCAGGTGGGCTTTGCTGCCTGCGTTGGAGTCTGCCCTGTCTGCACTGACCTCAGCCGTGCCACCAGCTGTTGTGAGCGAGCTGGTTTGAAGCCGGGACTGCCCCTGGACTATGCCTCCAGCCCCCCTTTGCTGGGTTACTGCAGCAGACACCGAGCCTGCTGGTAGGGGCAAAGCAGCACCACTGTCCTAGATGATGAGAGAAGGGACCAGACACCCTTGTGCCCTACAAGAGACTCCCCGGCAGTTTGGCCTCACACTGATAATAGGTCCTCTGCCCTGCCTGGCTACTGCAAGGCAATTGCATTGCAAATGAGCAGCCTGGAGCCACTCCGGTGCCTCCCTTCCGGCAGGGTCAGCGGCTCACGCCCAGGTCATGCTAGGGCAGGACACCACAGTACATATGTGTTCCTGCAGCTGTAGCAAGTTAGTTATTGGGCCGTGTAGACCCGGGGCAGCTTCTCTTCTGGGTGGGAAATCAGCTTCCCTGCTTACGACGTGCACCCTCACTTTGGGGCGGGGCTGATGTGGGGGGGAAAGAGGTGCGTGTTGTACTTGAGAAAATACGGTAGTTTGCAGACCCATGGGAGAAAAAGCTCACTTTCAGAGGAGGCACCCACCGTACAAACACGCCGTTGTCGCAGCAACTCACGCCCAGCTGGCACGCGCCCCAAGCACCCCGCTGGCCACCCACGCTGCTTGTCCGAGGAGAGGCATTGCATCAGCTTGCTTCCGCCCTGCCCCAGCTGCAAAGCGGCTTAGCAGAGCCTTGAGACCTCCGGATAGCCCTGAAAACTTAAGCCTGCCTGAAATCAATTTTCCCTTTGACAGAGGCTGATGGAAGGGCCCAGGCTGGAACAGACGCCTCTTGTTGAAGTGGATGGACAGGTTTGCTTTGAAAACCCGTCTTTCTTCTTGGCTCTGCCTCCCCTGGCCTCCCCTTCCAATCCTTTTTCTTTTTTCCAACCAGCTTCAGATAAATTTTTTAAGGCCTCATTCCAGCTCTGCGTCGTGGGTCGATATGGGCTCCTGTGGCTCAGGTGGAACCGGCAGCTGGAGCGGGCAAGCACCAAGGCGGTTGCACAGGGATTTCTGCTCCCGGGATCCCCCTCATTCAGCAGCGGGCTTCCCCTGTCATGCAGATACCCCTTGCGCAAGCAAGGTCCCTGTGCGGGGTGCACTAGGATGGCCAAGCTGGGACAGGGCAGTTGCTGCTCCCCATCGCGCAGGTGCCTCAAACCCTCCCTGCCCTTGCTTGGCTCTTTTAAGCGTGCCTCAGCACCCCTTTTCCCTAGCTCAACTGGTGCATAAAACATAGGGCAACTAGAGCTGCCCCCAAATGCTGCTCTCAGCATGTCGTTGGGGGCAAGACAAGTCGAGCCCCGGGGTGGCGAAGAGCTGGAAGATGGGGTGGCAAATTCCCCAGGCAACGAGGACTCTGTGCCAGGAGCCCCTCGGCCGGTGGAAGGGCTGTGGTCTCTCTGGCTCACAGGATAAGCAGCTTTTTCTTGGCGGATGCAGCCAGCAACAGGCCTCTGCAAGCGAGAAGATGAAGCTGCCGTCGGGTGCAGCCCGGGGGACCCGCCGCGGCTGCACGAACACGACAGCCACCCAACGCTGCTCGGATGGAGGCTGCTAATTGCGTGCCGGATGGCAGCAATCTAGCCAGCGGCTGTGAATAAAGAGCAAGGAGAATCAACCTCTTGCTTCAATAAAGGGATAATGCGGTTAGCCGGAGCCTCGCTGTCAGCAGCTCTGATGACATGCAGGAGTCACTGCTGCAAGGGACGCAGGGCGGCATCCGCGGCGCGCTCCATCCTACGTGCTGGGGACACGGCCGTAAGGATCACACTGAGGATCAGGGGTCACCTGGGGACAAATCACTCAAGCAGGTTTGCAAGGAACGTTAATTTTTGCTGAATCTCTCGGGCCCAACCCAAACATGGCCCAGTGCTGGGACCCGGAGGGATTTTGCCATCCCTCTTTGGCTTCCTTTGCACCAGAAAAGCACCAGGGAGATCTCTAGGCATGCTAGGAAGGCTGCCCCTTCCCGCTCGTGTCTCTGCCTTGTGTTAGACCCCGGAGGGCCAGATGTTAGCAGGGCCTGAACAGCTGGCAGAGGCACTTCTCCCTGTGCTGACTAGACCCGCTATTCAATTCACGCTGCTCGCCCCAGCCAGCACGCCTATTAAAAGCCAAGTGCGTGCATTAAATGAAATGGCGCTGGTGCACATGTTAAACGAACTTCACACCGGGAAGCGGGAAGAAGGTTGCAAAGAAGCTTGCCATGAATATTCATGAGTGGGTATTGATCTAAGCGGCCTATTGAGAGAAGGTCAGAGGTGGTGCTTGCAGGATTCGGGAGGGGGCCGAACAGCTTGGCACCTGGAAGTGGCGCGGGGCTGGTGACGCGCTGCTGGCAGCGCCTGGCTCTGGTCCCAGGGGCGCCGTGCGAAGGGCTGGGGAAGCAGAGATGCTCGTTAGCTTTCACAAGGCGTTCTGCACTCCTGAAAGGCATGGGACTGTCGCACCTGTGGATGCACCCGGGTGACCAAAGTGCAGTGCCGTCCCGGCCTGGTGGAGCCCCTGCAAAGCTGCAAATGCCCCTGCTTTTCTGGCATGCCTTCCTCATTCCCTGCAGTCCTGGAGTCTGCATTGCACTGAGCTGAATCCGGCTCGTGGGACGCCAGGACTGGGTCTTGGAGAGCAGCAGAAGACCCTTCACCGTGCTGTCTCCGGCTGGTCTTACCGTGCCACCTTCTCCCTCCCCATGCAAGGGCATGTGCCAGCACTGGGGGCATCTCGCTTCCCCCTCTCATTAGCCTCCAGCCTGGACCCCCGTGCTGCGGTCCGCCAGGCGCAGGTCTGACCCTGGGGACTGCCTCTGCCAGGGGCACCGGGCTCACTTGCTCACTTGCCTTCCCCATAAATAATTCACGGCGCCTAACAAGTCGTCAGACAGTTTGCGGGTTGCAATTATCATCGAACCCTCTGGTGAAATGCTTCCCACCCCCCTTTCCTCCCCATCACGTGCTGGCTGGTCTCTGCAACCGCCTCTCCCGGTTCTCCGAGTGTGGACACGAGCACGTGGGCACGTCCTCTGCTGGGACCTCGGCTTAATTAATCTTCTGTCGAGCACAGAAGTGGTAATGGTCCCGGAGGAAGCCGGTGAGATGATTGTGCCGGAGCGAGACAAAAGAGAACAGTTAGACTGTGACAGCTGATATTAAAATGACTACAACTCACTTCATATCCCGAGTCAATGCATTATATTCCTTATAAATAATGGGTGACTCCAGGTTAAGTGTCTGTTGCTCCATTCCAATTGTTGATATTTAATTAGCTCTAAAATTAAAGTGTTCTTTTATGGCCGTGCCATTTGAACCGCTTTATTTCTAATTGATTGAGATTAAAGCGTCTCCTGGAGGTCTTGGCTCCTCTTTGCGGGAGGGGAGGGGTTGGGGGTGGAGGAGAGGGTGTAAGGGCAGTGTCTGATGTTTGCATGGGCATCGTGAGTGTCTTGAAGTGGAAGAGGAGAGGGGGGCCAGGGTCTGCTGTCTGTACCGTGCTGCGGGGGAAACGGTTCCTAATAGCTGGAGAGCAGGAAGGAGGAGCGTGGGTGTCATTTCAATGCCAGAGCTCAGGTTTCTGGTGAGGGGTGGCCTATATCTCTGTTCAGTGACCTGCCACGGGCCTGACAAGCCATGTCCCTAGTGAAGAGGGTCTGCCCGGCCATCCCGATGAGAGCCCGAGAGGCACTTTGATGCCCTGGCCCTTTGGGCCTTGCTCTGTTATAGCCTCTGCGAACCTCAGCCCCTTCCCAACCTGCCTGGTCCAGGCTGCAACTCCTGGCACTGTAGCTCAGGGGGGCATGGATTAGGGTGGGTTTTGGCTTGGGCACAGCTCAGTGCCTCTCATCGCTCCCCACCATGGACTGAGTTCCAGGAAGGCTGGGGTCCCAGCCCAGCAGAGACACAGCGCAGGGGACCCCTGCTTGATGCCAAGGGACCACCGTCTCCCAGGTTGGTAGATGTCCACCAGGCAGGGACTGCTTCTCACACACTTTCTGCGCCCAGATGCCAGGCCTTGGTGAGCAGTGGGTGCGTGGCACCATGAAAAGAGGTGCTGCAAGCCCAGTTCCCCATGCCCAAGCCCTTGGAGTGACTCAGTACTGGAGCAGACCCCGCTCTCCCAGATGTGGCCAGCCCGGTCCCGGAGGCGACACGTCTCAGACCCCGCTCTCCCAGATGTGGCCAGCCCGGTCCCGGAGGCGACACGTCTGCATTCAGCAGCCCCAGCCTCGCATTGCACCTTGGGGCCTTGACCCTCATCTCCCACCCGCTGCCAGCACCGATCCCTGTGCCCAACCCACCCCCTTCGCCGCCCTCCAGCCGCAGCTGACTCGGTGGCATTGCCACCGCCTCGTTAGCAAAGCTGCCTGGAGAGCAAGGAAATAGATGTGCTCAGTGGCTGGGGGTCCCAGGCAGGAAGATGGCGATGTTAGTAAATGAGCTCGACCCCGTCCCCCAGCCCGTGGCTAGAAAGGCTTCACGAGCTACAGGTGAGTGGCCCCCGCAGCCCCTCTCCGCGCCGGGGCCGGCGGAAGGCTTGCAAATCCCAGCAGCTCCGCGAATGCCTCAGCCCCGTCGCCTTTATTGAAAATCACTCACTGTAAAGCTAATATCACAGCCAGCTGCGGAGAGGAAATTGAGTGCGAATTTTAGAGACGTGGCAAATTGGAATCTCTTCGAGGGCCGGCGGGGGAGAGCCCATGCCGGTTGCGCGGCACTCGCCTCGGGGAGCCCGCTGCGCTCGGCTTTATTGGCGCCGATAAAAATCGCAGTGCCTTTTCCGCCCTCTTACACCTGAGCTGAGCCGTGGGGTGGAGCAGGGCAGGCGGTGCTGACGGAGCTAAATCAGCTGCAGAAGGGCAGCACGGTGCTCCCAGCAGCCTCGTTCCTCTCTGAAGCAGGACTCGGTCCGTACGGCTAAAGGGCTTGAGGCCGGACCCGCTGATCTCACGAGGTCCCTTTCCAGCCCCAAACGGCTGTGAATTTGTGAATGTGGGAAGTCAGAAGGAAACTGAGGCAAGGCTGCAGTGACGCCAGGTCACCAACAGGGGGCCCGGGGTGAGCAGACATACCATAATTTCTTGCTAACAACGTGCCCGGGCATATAATATGCACCTTGGACAGCAGAATGAAGGGTGCATGGAATAGTTCTCGATAGAGCAGGGATGGAGCTAAAAAGTCAGCAAGACTGTGAAATAGGAGAAGAGAGACCAGGAGGAGCAACATTCATCAATGGCACGTCGAGCTAATTAAAGAGGAGATGTGATCATTAGCACGGGTGGAGTGAAGCACAATGAGACGGTGCAGCCCATCCACTCCCGCGGCTGCCTGCAAAGAGACTCCGGGGCTGCTGGACGCCTGGTTTTGAAGCAGGAGTCCAAGAGAGGAGCTTCCATGCTGGGGGGGTGCCAGAAAATCAGTGTCCCTGCTTAAGACGTGCACCACAATTTTTTTTGGGGCGGGGGTTGATTTGCAGGGAATGAAGTGCGTGTTGCACATGAGAAAATATGGTACTCTGGTCTACATGCCTCCTGTTGCCAATCCCGGGTTAAATCTGCCTGGAAATAGGCCCTGAAACCTTGAGCTTTGACTGCAAAGGCAACCCGTGCTGGGGGTCAGTGTCCTTGCTGGTCCTTCAGCCTGCCCGTGGGCGTCATTTGTGCATCTGGGGCCGGAGAGCTGGTGGCTCATCTCTACTTTCAACTAAACGCTGAGTGCTTTGATGATGATAACCACATGGCCCTTGGAGCAGCAGCTGCAGGAAGAGCCCTGGGCATCCTGAGAGCTGCCCTGGCAGTATCCCAGCTTCCCCTTGCCTCTTAGAAATGGTATTTAAAAGTTTAGAAATGGTATTTAAAGGTTTGTTTTTGGGAACCGGCTCCCCTCTCCCCACGGCAGGGCAGGCTGCAGGGAGGGTGGCGGAGCAAGAGGAGGGCAGGTGTGGGTGCCCGAGGGCTCTGGGCTAGCCGCAGAGTGTGGCAGGGATAACGAGGGATATCAGCAGAGCTGGGTGCGCGGGGAGCCCGGCCTGGGGTCGCGGTGGGGCTGCCAGAGCCTTTGCCATGGATCCCCGGTGCCCAAGCAGGAAAGCGTGTGTCCCCGTCTCGCCAGATTCCCCATCCGATCCCCCTGCAATGGACTGAACTGCCCGAGGGGGCACCGGGGCTGACAACAACCCGTCTCGCTGCCGGCTGTTTAAAAAGCTAATGCATTATTTAAACGGAGCAATGGGGGAGCTGGCTGGCGAGCGGGGGAGCAGCGGAGGAGACCCAAGCAGGGAGGATGGGGGCAGCCTTCCCCGGGGGTGAGGCAGGGGCGGCTGGACCAAAGGTGCTGGCTCCATGCCCTGCCTGGAGGCCTGGCGCGGGGAAGAGCCTGAGCACCGGTGCCAACCGCTAGCAGCGCGTGAACACGCCCGGGCATGCCAGGGTGCCAGTCATCCGCGGGGGGTGGCAGATGCCACTCATTCACGCGGCGGGGCTGGCTCTGCCAAGGAGACGGGCCCTGGCACATCCCTGCTGGAGGCTGGGCCCCGACGCCCATCTGCACGGCAAGCGTGCATCAGCAGGGCACCTGACACCACCCCAACGTCGGTGCCGGCAAAGGGCCCCAAGCAAGGCTTCCAGAGCCCGTTGCAAGGTCCTGGCACCCCAGACATGGAGGCAGACACAAATGAGCCCCCAACGAGGGCATCCAACGCCCTCTTTAACTCCACCAGGCAGCGGTGGCGGTGGTAGGCACAGCATCCGGGCCGGCTGGGTGTGGGATTGGTGTGCAGCCAGGCTTCGTCCTTGCACGGACCCCTCCGGGCAGGGAGAGCCCCCAGCTCCGGGGGGTCGCAGCAGGTCAGACCTGGCTCTGGGTGCAGCCCAGCTCCGCCACGGCCATCCCGCCAGGCACCGGCTCTGCAGAGCAGCGTGCTCCTTGGCCCAGGAAGGCTGGCTCCCAGGATTGCTGCCAGCATCTCGGGTCCTGTGACCAGGGGTCGGCCCTGAGCTCGGGCTGGAGTTTGCACCGTGTGACATGGCAGCGAGAAGGCGTCTTTCCCTGGGGGTTTGGGGGGCACCGGTAGCACAGAGCCTATGTACGAGCGAGTCAGCGTGGCCCCTCTCCCTGGAGAGCCCGGCTGCTCTGCGACTGCCGCGAGGACGGGAGCACTGCAGCCGGAGAAGATCTATTAGATCAAACAGATATCATGTCCCCACTTAAAAACTTGCCCATCTCAGCACAAAGGAAATGAAGATAAGTTGGAGAAGGGAGGGGAAAAAGCCCAGCCAGAGGAATAAAATCCGTGTCTCAAATGGTGAAATATAAAAATTGCCGGACCCGCTAAATGAATTAACTTGTTAAATGAATATATTTGCATACATCTGAATAGATGAATGCGTGATGCTCAGGCCAGGCACTTGGCGAGCCCCTCATCCAGGGAAATACGAGGGAGGCATGAACGAGGAAGGGATAGATTCTGACGGGATCCTAATGGCTCGCCTTGTCGCGCTCTTTGGGGCATATATTATACTTTTCGGTGGAAGGGACCCTGCTGCTGCAGGGAGTTTTGGCTCAACGTCGAGCTGATGGCAGTGGGAATATGATAATGAATTATTTGAAACTGTAATTGCAATGAATGGGGGAGGGGGGGGTTCAGTCTGGAGTTGCACTAAGCCCAAACCCAGCAAATTCAGTGGGATCCAGGTACCTAATTCCCTTTGGCTGATGCTGGAGGGGAAGAAAAGCTTCCTCTTAACCCTTCAGGTTTCAGCTCCTGCTATTTTTTTTTTTTGGAGCTGGTTATGAAGACCCAAATTGAGACAGACTAGAGCCAGAAGGGGAACTGACTGGGCTATTTTTCATCGTCCAAGATGAGTAAAAATTCCCAGGGTAAACATGCCGCATAACCGAGGAAGCCAAAGAGCCTTTCAATTCTAATCATCCCGGCACCGCGCCGGGCGGCGGGTTTTGTTGGCTGCCGTCTTTGAACCTGGCAGCATCCCTTTAAACACCGACACAGCCGCGCTGCCATGCATTTAAAAAAAACCCCAAACCAACCAACCCTCCTCTGAAGGTTGAGGCCTCGGAGGAGCAGTAAAAACAATCTCGTTGCATAACGGCAACAGCTAGCACCCGGCGTGACATTTAAGGAAATGCTACTGCCATTTGTAAGTGTTGGTTTCCATGGGTCCCCCATCTATTACCTGCCAGCGATTAGCCGAGCATCCCAGCGTGAGTGCGCATGGTTTGCAGATAAGCTGCTGGGGACAGTGGGAGACTGGGATATAAAACAGTGGTATGGACCGTCCAGGCCTCTGGTGTCACGGGGGCGGGCACGTGCTTGTTGGCTGCGCTTGGAGGGAGAAGAACGGCTTGGGAAGGAGAAGGGGTCTCTGGAGCAGTGGGATACAGGCTGCAAGTGCAAGGTGGACCCGGAGAAGACCGGAGGACCGTCCAGGGCAAATGCAGCCCAGACAAGAGGGGAGGAGATGGCTGTTAGGGGCTAGAGGCAGAATCCGCATAGCTCCATCCCCCAGGTCTGCCCTCCGTGCCTGAGAGCAGCGCAGCCCAAAGGGACGGGCCGTATTTCTCCGGCCCTGTCAAGGCTGGTTGAGATGCTCACCGCTGTCCCGGAGGCTGGGGGGAGCGATTAGCTCTCCGAACCCTCCTGCCTCGGCCACAGCTGCCATTTCCAGACTGCTCCGGCTGAATTATTGCCGCAGCAAGGAGAAATGCAGAGTCCAGGATGTATAATTCATAACTAACGCCGACAGCCCAGGCACTTCAGAGGGGAGATTGATGGCCGACGTGGGGAACCGGGCGCTCTCAGGGCCAGGCTGGGAGACTGACCGGCCTTGAAGCGGGGATGGGGGAGCAGAACGGGCCGCCGGGGTGGGGGACCGGAGATGACATGGGCATCATCTGTATGGGGGCAGATTTGGGGCTTGCATATGGCAGGGTCCTCCTCCCCTCCCTTCTGAGAGCCCCTGGGAGGAAGGCAACACTTTGCAGGGGATGACCGGGGTTTTCCACATGGTTCTGGTTGTTCCTATCAAACCACAGCCCCAGAGGCTTGGGACAGAGCTGGGACTCTGCTCCACCGGGGCAGGCAGCCCGGGGGGGAGGACGTGGCCTGGGGGGACTGAGGCATCGGTGCCTCCCCACTGCAAATCCAGCCCCGTCTTGTAGATCTTGCTGCAATGCTGCACACATCCCCGAAGCAACAGGGCAATTACATCCTGGGCAAGTACTGGCCACGCTGACGTCCACTCGGAAAGCAATTTAACTGTGAGAGACCAGTGCCGTTGCGAATTCAAGAAAGCCATAGATTCAGGATTTATACCGAAAGCACTGGCCTTGCACGTCGTGCACAAGCGCCTGTGGAGCCCTTCTCACGGATGCTGCTTAGTCTTGTCTGGGCAACCTCCCTGGTTGCTCAGGAAAGCACTGAATTACTTGCTAAAATCCTATTAAAGTCGAGGGGACTGAAGTGTGTGTTGGCGCTCTCCTGAACAGCCCTTGCTGTGATGCCTCCAAAACTCCCAGCGGTCACTAAGCAGCAGCTCAGACCCAGTTACTTGGAAGCAGCTGCTTTGAATAGACCTGCACCTAGGAAAGCGGGGCTGGAAGGAGTAAGAAGGTGCCTTTGTCTGTGAGGACGGGCCCTTTAATTTAGCTAAAAGAGTTGGGGAAGCCAAGTCCCGACACAGCGCCATCCGCCAAGATTTAAAAATGTAGCCTAAAAAAAAAATATAATAATACTAAATAAATAAGGCCAAGGTGTCATGGCTGGTACTTAGCTTAATCAAATGGTGTCATCCCCCAGGAAATTTATAGCATGCGTTCATCACTGGCCTCTTGCTTCGAATTCCTAATGGGACTCCTGTCGATGCAGCCGCCGACGGGCTCAGCCAAGCCTGTTCTCCCGCGGCTCTGGAGGGCTAGGGGCATCCTCCCGAAGAGCAGGACAGTCCTCACTGCATCGCTTGAACTGTGAACGGCTCCGGAGCCAGCTGTGCCGATTGCCTGGCACCGAGTCTCCCGCTATGTGGGACGTTGCTCAAAGCCTCAGCTCCAGGCGTCCTGTGAGCATGCGAGGCTCTGCTTCCATGCAGGTCAAGCAAGCTCCTGGCCCTGTCGGGAAGCCGGGGAATGCGACCCAAAAGCTCAGAAATGGGGGGACAATCCCCACAGGGATGCTTTTGGGGGAAAACCTGATGAATTGAAGCTGGTCTTGTGTTTTCTGAGGGCCTGAGTCGTGGCGTTGCAGGTCGGGGGAGATTTGTGGCTGTGCTCAGAGAAGCAGGATGATGGCCTCTGGCTGGGCTGTGACCTTGGGGAGGTGACATAGCCCCTTTCTCCCTGCCACCAGCTGCCGGCACCCTCTCTGTCTGCCGCGCTCCGTCCCCGCTCTCCAGCCCAGGCCTCTCAGCGGCCCCTGAGTGTGCCTGTGATTTACAGCCGAGGGCGCCGGGGCCGTGCTTTGAGAGCCCCCCCCCCCCACGTATTTCATCCGTCAACTGTCAGGAGACAAGCTCGCCTCTCCGGAGGCAGAATGCAGATGAGAGCCGGTGCCTGCAAAACGCGGCGCCCTCATTAAATCTCCCCGGCAAGGGCTCCGCAGGGCCCCGACACGCGGGCCCGGAGAGATGGAGCTCTGCGCACGGGGGCTCGTTCTGCGCCATCCTGCACACGCCAAGGAAGAGCAGGATTTATGTCCCGGCTCGGACGGGGAGGAGGCAGGGCTCCTGTGCCCTTCCATTACCGCTGCGTGTCACCGCCCGTGACGGATGGGCCAAGGCTGAGATTGCAAACCCAATCGCTCCTGCGTGGTGCAAAGCAAACTCTACCATGGGACGCGGGAGCGTGGCCTGCCAGCGTCCGATGTGCTGGGCAAAGGGGCGCAGGAGCCTGCCCGGAGCTAGGCCATCACGGCTGCCGGGAGGGTGGAAGGTGCCGATTGCCCCTTCCTGCCCCACCAGGGTCCCAGACCGTGCCAGCTCTGTTGGCAGGGCATCTTCAGGGCTTTTGCCCAAGGCCCCAACACCACAGGGGGCTGTGAACGGCTCACGTGCATTTCTCTTTGCCGTGAAGCACAGGACCCAAACCTAAAGCCAAAGAGGACTAGGAGCATCCTGTTGCAAGGCAGGGTTGGATGGAGACCTTGTCCCCAGCTTGAAAACCTCCCCAGGCCCGCCTAGCAGGAGGTGCAAAGTCTGCGCAGGGTGCATCGGTCCGGGAGACACAGCCGCGGCGTCTGCAGGGGAATTTCAATGTGGGACTTCACGGCCCTTCTCCCTGCTGCAGCATCCCAGACGCGCTTCGGAGACTTCATCACAGACCTGTAGCGAATTGAAGCCTCAATAATGGATGAGGGGACTAGAAATGCTAAATAATGTATTTACAGGCTGGCGCGGGGGCCGCGTGCGGTCACAGCCCCTGCTCGTCGCTGGAGGCGGAGGGGGGAGAGGGGTTGGCTCTGCCTCTCCAGCTTACAGCGGGACCGCAGGCCGGTTTCTTCAGGCTTCGTGCCCGGCGCTGAGAGCCGCGCGAGCCAAGGCTGCAAAGACCTCAGATGGATCCATCTGAAGCGCGCTCTCCCCCCTGATCGGGGTCCTGGCCAGGATCGGGACCCCATCGGCCAGTAGACGTCAGGGCCCCTTAAAATTCACATCTAACTTGCAAGCCCCCAGTGAGAGCCTGGAGCGTGGCAGGGCACGAGAGCTGGGGCTGGTCCCGGGGGTCTGAATCCCACCGTTAGACTTTGGGGGGGTGCTGGGGCTTGGAGGGGTACCTTCTGGGGGACATAGCTCAGCACCCCGAGAGGGGAACCGCCCCCTGCCCTCTCCTGCTGGGTTTGTCCTCCTCCTTGGTTGTTCCCAGGCGCGGTGTGCGCCAGGCGCTGTACGTGCCCTGAGCAACCCTGCTGCTAGCAAACTGCTCCATGGCTGTGACCCCCAAGCAGGGCCTGCTGAGAGAGGAAAGAAAGGCCGTTTGCAGCGGCGGGGATGTGCGCACCTGGGGAGAGGACTTGGAAGGGAGAGGGCCTGCCTTGGCCTGGCATGGGCATGATGGTCAAGAGTGGGGACAGCTTCAACCCTGCCCCATCGCCCCTGGTGCAGGGCGAACACAGGCCTGACCTGACATAAAAAAGCAGTTGCCGGGGGTGCATGGAGCTGCTTTGCATCACGGGATTCACCTCCCCAAGCGGGCAGAGACCCCCTAAGTGGGGGTGGCAAGAAGGATGCAGCCACCTCCCCTGCCCGCAGCAGCCAGCCGGCCAGGGGCTTAGGGCAGTTTGCCCTTTAATGGAGCTGGAAAATCAATGCGCCGCCCAAGCATGTGTGGCGGGGTTGGGGGTGCCAGCGTGAGCTGGTGCCAGTGGCTGGCGAGGAGCAGGAGGGAGGGGAGGATGTTATCACAGAAACCCGATTTCTCTGCACACTCGATCAGCTCCCCATCTGCTCCGTGCGCTCGCCGCGCGCCAGCTGCCAGCCGCCGGCTCCGGCGCCTTGGTTGCATCTGCAGGGGCCGAGTCCAGCCGCGCAGATCAGCGGCCCTATGGACCGTGCTGCTCGGCACGGCCCCGCGGCTACCGATTTCTGATGGGGAAAATGGGGGGCTGTGAGGAACCGCGGGCAGTGCCAGGGGATCCAGGGGCCCCGCTGCTTCCGGGCTTTGCTGGTTGCTGCGTGGGGCTGGGAGGGAAGCCTGCCCCCCATTTCTGCTCCACGTGCCCCAGTGTTTTTAAGCCTTCTCAGAGGCTGTAGCCCGGGCTGGGGATGGGGCTGTGCCAATGCTTCAGCCGGAGGGTCCTGGTGAGAGAGTCTTGCCCCTTTGCTCAGGGTCAGACCGATGCTGCATTGGGGTCAGCCTGCTCAGACTGGTAGGGACTGGGGCAGGGGGTTGCTTTCCTCTGCAACAAGGGCACGGCCTCAGCTATTTGCAGCCGCGGGACGCTGGCTGCCGTGGGCCCCCGGCTTTCTCTGTGGCAGGGGCGGGTGCAATGTCCCGTGGCTGCGTCAGGGCTGACCGCGCAGCTTTGCCAAGAGCTCGGACAACGGATGCGTCTGGGCTGGTTTGGACAGGGCTGATCCTGCCCCAGGCAGGGGTTGGACTCTGCAGCCCTCCCGCACCCCACGAGTCCTGTCACTTTGCTCCAGTGCGTGAGGTCCCCTGGAAAGCCCCCTGGGGCCGTGGCTGCTGTGTCCTGGCTGTGCCACGGGGCTGGGCTGCTGCATCCCAGCCTGCAGCACGGGGTACGTGCCTCCGGGTAAGGAGAGGAGAAGCAGAGCTCCATGCAGGCCTGGCGACCATCGCCTGTGTGTGCGCACGCGTGTGCACACGTGAGCCACAGGGGCTGGCGGCTTGGGGAGAGGTGCACGGGGCCAGGCTGGAAGCAGCAATGGAGGTGGAGGTGGAAAGGGGTGGGCAGGCAGCTCCAAGCTCCACCCGGCTCCCCCGGCTCTGGCTTTTGCAGCCCGCGGTCCTGCACACTCGGACCCCCAACCTCCTCCTTGCAGCCTGGGGGGGAAGGTCAGGGGAGGTGGTGTTGTCCAGACGTGGGGGTTGATGCCCTGGGCTTGTCTCTGTCTCCTGAGGCAGGGCCCCAGGCACCAGGGTTGGTGCAACCCCCCGCCTTGGCTTCCTGCTTCCATTCCTGAAGCGACGCAGCCCGTTCCCGGGAGCCGGGCGTGGGCTCATTAATACATCTGTCACAGGGCAAGTCCCAGGCGCGATAATATTGATATAGCCATTAGAGTGCACAGCGAACAAGCTGCGGTGCGGCGGGCATCGGCTTCCCCCCCGCTCGGGGAGCCGGGGGGCAACGGGGTGCCACGTGGAGGCAGATAATCACCTGTCGCGGCGGGCGCCGGGGCCTGGATGAACGGGAAGCAGGTCCTGCCGCGGCTCCCGCCCCCACCACGCTGCCCCGCTCCTTGGTTTCCCCCGAGGCCCCCCAGCTGCAGTGCAGCCTCCCTTTGCTGGGTGGGGTGGGGGTCGCACCGTGTCCCTGGCACGGCTGTGGGCATCCGCTCCCGCCTCGCACGCCCTGATCCTGGAAAGGCTGCTGCTTTGGGGATGCTGCTCCCCGGTCCTGGGCCGCGCTTGACCCACTGGATGCCACAGCAATCCCCGTGTCCAGGCCTGGCGCGTGCGAGCTGACACGGGGGCTGGGTGGAGAGCCCCGAGGCGCTGTGTAGACGTGACCTGACCGCCTAGCACGGCCTGGCTCCATGCAGCACACCTGAGCTCCCTGAAAAGACTGTAACAACCCCTCCTTTGCTGGTTTGGGAGCTGCTTGCAAAGAGACCATTTCACAGGTGGGGAAACTGAGGCCTGGAGCAGGGCAGGGGCCTGCCTAAGCCCCCAGGGCTTCTGCACAGGGGCATGCCAACCTTAGGACTTGAACTTCCCTGGGCTGTCCCCGCACCCTCCGCCCCGCTTCCCTCGCAGAGCAGCGCCGCCCCCTCCCAGCTCCCGCGCCTGTCATGTACCAGCCGCAGGATTAATTGCATGTCACCGCGACCTTTACCGCACCCTCTCTGCATCCCGGCGCTGGGCCGCGGCCAGCCCCCGCGCGCAGGCAGGTGCACTCATCCTGCGCTTCCAGGGATCCCAGCCAAGACAGCTCCCCACCTCCCCGCGGGGCCGCGCTCCACCCCGACCGCGGCGCGGGGGGGCTCGCACTGCTGCTTTCACCTGCAAGGGCTGCGGGGGGAGAAGAACAGGAGGCCTTAAAATAACCAGCCCCTGTTTAAGGCTGGGAGGTGGGAACGGCACCGGGGAAAGGAGCAATTATGTTGTCAAGGAGGGCGAGGCAATTCGGGGGCGCGTGCTCCAACAGCCCCTCGCCGCCTCCCTGCGCTGGCGGGGCGCCTTCTGCACCCCGGAAGGCAATCCCACCCACCGCCCTCATCTGCCTTGGGCAAAATCCCACTTCCTTCGACGCCGCTGGGGGAGACCCCCTTTCTGCCCTCCCTTGCAGCCCCGCCCCGCGGCGGGGAGCCCGGGGGTGGCTCTGAGTGGTGCCCGCGCCGGGCAGAGGCGAGCAGGTTAATGCCTCCTGCAGGCCAGGCTGCCGGGGGGACGGGGACGTAATGAAGTGCTAACATGTCATTTTTTTTTAATGAAGTGCCAGAGCTGGAGATTTCTAATTGCTAATGAGCCAGAATAATAATTAGTTGTTTTTTAATGAGGGCGATGATTACTCCGAAGGAGAGAGGGAGCCAGGGCCTGGCTTTGGCCTAATTTTTCTTGTGTAATTGTGTGACGTGTCCAGTCGCCTGGAACTCTGCTCCCCTCTCCCCGGCTGCTCGCCGCCCGCCGGGCTCGTCTGCCAGGCCGCGCTGGCCCCCGGGGCTCGGACCCCCGCTCTGCTCCCTTCCTCCCCCCGCTCATCCGGGAGGGGGTCCAGGAGGAGCTGCCGCGTCACCTGCACGGGCGCTGCGCCGGTGGAGAGGGTGTCTCGGCGTGGGCACCTCTCCTCGCAGGGTGGCAGCCGGCCAGCGCAGCGCTGCCTTGGACCCGCCGATGCTGGCAGGGGGTTTGCTTGGCGCCAGTGAGCTGCTGAAACCGGCAGGCCCGGATGAGCTGCAAGGGGGAAGGCGGCTGCGCGCATCCACAGCCGAGCTGCACCTTTGCCCCCATCCACGTTTGCCCACGGTGCAGGGGGGCACTCAGGGGCTCTGGCAGCTAACAGGGGCGTCCAGGAAATGGCAGGAGGTCCAAAATGCATCACTTGTTCCAGGTCATTTGCTCCCAGGGGCATCAGGGCCAAGCTCGGGGGGCGGGGGGGGCAGCAGCCTGGCACCAGCGACCTCCCGGCAGCCCTGGCAGGCGGAGGAGCCTGGGGCCCGCTGCAGCCTGGCGTCTCCCCCCGACCTGCAGGTGCGGAGCGGGTGCTTTGATCCAGCTGTGGTTGGTTGTGTATGAAGGCTGCTACCACTTCCCTGGGGAAATTATTCATTGGTTTCACTAGTAAGAAGTCCCTCCCTGGTTTCACAGCAGCCTCCTCTATAAATCCCCTCCCGGGTAAATACCTGTCTGCAGGCCACCGAGGCACTGTGCCCGACGACAGCTCACGGAAAGACCGGCTGGCGGATGGAGCCGTGGCACCTGCCCCTTCGGCTCCTGCGCAGGGGGCTGGAGGGGAGTCAGGCAGACTCAGGTGGACCACGCAGCCACCGCTGCAGCTAGGCTCGGTGCCCGCATCCTGCGTTGCCCATGCGTCGTAGCCCCGACCTGCAACCCAGCCAGGCTCCTCTGCATCCCAGCCCGCTACTCTCCAGCACAGACCGAGGCGGCCAGTGGGGCCAAGCTACTCGCTGGGGTTGGGCTACAAGGGGTGCTGCCGTAACTGCAATGCATTTGGTTTCAGGCCCCCAGAGCTGAGTTATTTCACCCCACGCCTCCACCTCCTTTTAGGACTAAGACCAGCCAGCAGCCAGCATGCTCCCTCCGCCATGCCTGGCTGTCTTGGGATGTATCGGCATCCAGATACCCTGCGTTCTGCAAATAGCTGGAGCCTCCACACAGAGATCAGGGTGCCTGGTGCTGTCTGTTGTTCCCATTGCACTTTACAGCCCATCTGGCTGCCTCAGCTCTTCCCTTCTTGTTCGGGTTTTTTGCATTCATTCCTCGCTGCGTCACAGGGAAGTGTTTAGCCAGGGTTGGCGGCGGGACCTGAGCCCAAACTTTGCCTCTCCTGGCTTCTGGGCTGCAGAAAGCCCTGGCAGGGAGGGGAAGCTGGGGTTTTCTTCCAGGTTATAGCCCCTGCCCCCCAAAGCAAGGAGAGGAGAAGCCAGAGCCCCTCTTTGGGTTCACCTGGGGCGTCACTGCTGTTCACTTCTGGTCTGGATTCAACAGGACAAAACTCTGGGCCTGTGAAAATAAAGGCAGCCTTTATTTTAGATCCAAATCCCCCTGCTTCCTAGCCATGCACAGACGCTCCAGCTGCAGTCTGCCAGGCTGGGGATGGGTGGGCAGATGGATCCTCCTGGCTGGGATTGCCAACAAGGATGGGGAAGAGCCAGACAAAACCACGAGAGGGCATATTCGCCCCCAGGAGGAGCATTTCTGGGCTGGCTGAATAGAGACAGGGGTGTGCATGGGGAAGGATGGGTGGATGCAAGTGCTTCAGACTTCCACGATTTAATCTCCCAGCATTTGTCGTGTTTTCTTAGCACCTCACTCACATCCGAGTGTCATGCAATGACTTGAGAAAACCTTCTGTTGGCTAAAGAAGCTCCCGATGCTCATAAGCGTGAGGATGAGCAGCCGACGCTCCTGAAAGGGCTCAGAAATCAGAAGGCAAATGCCCCAGTGCTGTGGCTTGGAAAGAGTCTCCCCTCTGTGAAGCTCATGCCCCAGTTTTTGGGGCTGGACTCCTGGTTTTGGAGTGGGGGGGAGTAGGGCCCGCCGCGCTGCATTGCTGTTTGTACGTCGCCTGCCAGGGGACCGATGGAAGCAAACAGCAAATCAGGCGGTTTGACTTGCTGGCTGGTTTCGCGTCCTGGCTCTCAGGCCCCTGGAGCTGGCGTGTGAGAGCCAGCCAAAGCAGCTAGGTCTGACTGCACTCTGCTCTGCCTGGTAAATTAAAAGTAATTAAACCCCATCCCAGATTGTGTTCACCGGGATTCCCCTGGCATTGCAATCATAGCACTGTCACTGCAACCAGTTGTTTCCAAGGGAGCTCTGATCTGTCAGCTGTTTGGACTTGAGCTTCTATCCCCAGTGAACACCGGGGATGATAAAATAGCAAAGAGAAAAACGAAGCGAGGAAAATATCAGCATCCCCTCCTCAGAAAAGTTAGCATCTCTCCTTTGCAAAGTTATTTGAAAGCGACTTATTATTTTGATCCATGGTCGAGTTCCTGCGCAGAATTAATGCGCTGGAACATTTGTTTAAAATGATTATGCCGCGCGAGCCTTTTAAGATTGATTTGAAAGGATGATTTCCTGACCTTGATATGCAGACAGCAATCTGCTCAGTGGTTAGCCATCAAGCAGGCCCATGTGGCTTTGGGAAGGGAATGAACAGGCCTTCCGTTCACTTGTAGCCTGGGTTAAGGTCCTTGTGGGGTTTTTGGGGGGGAACTAGATTTTATCATTAACTTTGGCAAGTTGTTCTGGACGCAAGCTCAGAGACCCTCAGGGGCTACTTCTCTGGGTCGAGGGTCCCACTGAATTGAGAGCCCCCCGGCAGGGAGGTGACGGCTGCTATTCAATCCCCCTCGGTCTTCTCTCCTGCAGACTCGATCACCCCAGTTCCCTCAGCCGCTCCTCACCAGTCCTGTCCCCCAGCCCCCAGTCATTTTCATTGCCCTCCGCTGGACTCTTTCCAACTTTTCCACATCCTTTCTGTAGTGGGGGCCCACAGCTGGACACAAAAGAGAAGAAGGGAAGGCCAGGTAGCACCTCAGAGACCACCTCATTTACAAACAAGCTCCAGCCTGCTTCATCAGATGCTAACGAGATCATGGGTTCATCCCAGGGGTCATGGGGAGCACCGGTGTGTTTGTCTTTCTGTCCCCACATTTGCAGCATTCAGAGAGGCAGCTTGATTATGCCGATTGCACGGAAACAGGAGTTCATCTGGGACCGGCTAGGGGTTTTGATGCATTGGATTGTGAATTCAAGCCAATTGGATGTGCATTATTGGCTGAAAATAGCCCATCCTTCTGCACTGGGCCTGAGCCGGGAGGCAAAGTGGTCTCATCAACTGAGTACGTGACTCGGGGGTCTTGAGCGATGCTGTTATTTTTCCTCCCAACCTCGGATAAAATCCACCGCCTTTCTGATTCCCTTTGCTCATATTTAACTCAGGGATGGGGAGATCCATCTTCCTGCTAGGGCGTTAATGGCTACTAGGCCAAGTTGAGCGGTGAATTCAGAGAAATGCAAAGCGCTCGTCCACGCTGCAGCTTGTAAATTAAAGTCCGGACATCAGTGCATTGGGGAATATGGAAACCTCCATTCCAGGCACAGCAGCCGCCAGGAAAGCAAACAGTGGCGGGTGTGTGATGGATAGGAGTGACAACGGATCTGACAGTATTACCATGCCATTACAGGAGCCAGTGGGATGCCCGTAGCCAGGGCCGGCTGTTCAGCTTCGGTTCCCCTATCTCTGAAGGGACGTGGCTTCGGAGCGGTGATGAGGATGATCAGAGGCCTGGGGAGATTTTCATATGAAGGGAGATTGGGAAAAAATTGGGGCTGTTTAGCGCTGAGAGGAGATGAAGCAGGAGGGACGTGACAGAGGGATACGAACTAATGAACCGTGCAAAGCAGGTGATGCCGCTGATCCTGGTCACCCTCCCGCTCTTGCGAAGCCCATGATAAAACTAAAAGGTGGGTGTAAAACGGGTCGAAGGGCTTTGTTCATACAGTGCCCGATTAACCCAGGGAACTCACTGCCGCAGCATGTTTTGAGACGAGATCGGCCAGAACAGGGACAATGAGAGCGATGACCGGAGGGTGGAAACGATCCTGCTTCAGACTGAGCAGAGGGGATTAGGATTAGTTTCTCCCAGAAGTGATGCCACTAAGGGGTATCCCCCTAATAGCCTTGCCGGCAGTGTCTGATACCAGTCCCTGGTAAAGGAGATGCTGGATTCGGTGCCCTCGCGATGCTCAGATCTGAATATAGGAGGTGCTGAGGCTGCGGATGGGGAGTCAGGAGGCCTGGGCTGTCTTCCTACCTGGCTTTTCCAAGTCACGCAGGAGAGGTGAGGGCAGAGGGAGGCAGGCGCACGTTCCCGCTCTCACAATTTAAATTTAAATGACACATGACTCCCGGCGTCCACGGCCATTTAGTCCGGTTCTCCAGCCTGGCTAATGGGGGAGATCGAGGTGTGACCATCATCGCCTTCTCCATCCCAGGCAGGGCAGGCTCAGGAGGAAATCCAAGGCCCCATTAACCACCTCACACTATTATTTCTCCGAGGTGTCGTTACATGTAATTGTCTATTAGGAAGCACGCGCAAGATCGCGGAGGCCTCTCTTCTGTCCGGAGCAGAGCGAAGGGAGGTGGCACGCTGCTCCGGGGGGGTTTCAGCGGGGCTGCCACGTGCCTGGGCCCCCGGGTGGAAGGGCCATTGGGTTTTTACCGGCGCTGCCCGGAGAGGCAGGATGCAGGGCACAGCAGCATGCACCCCAAACTCGAAAGCACCAAGGGCCAGGGTCCCCCAGAGTCATGAAAGCGGCTTGAAATCCTTGCGGGCTTCTCAATAACAAGCATGAGCTGTCCAAGGTTGGCTCGTCAAGGCTGGAAATGCCTCGTTCCTCGAGAGTCCGGGCTCCTAATATCGCTCCCTTATGGGGTGGGAGTTTCTTTTCCCCTTGGACGTGGCCCCATGGGTGCACCGGCAGGGGTCACCGGGCTGGAATCACCATCCTGATATTAATGAGGGCAAACGAGGGCGGCTAATTCCCTTCGCCCTTGCCAGGCAGTGCCCTTGAGGGCTCACCGCCAGCCCCCGAGCTGCCCGGTACTGGCCCAAAGTGCTGGTTTGTGTTTGCAGCGATGCAGCAGAGCCCTCGCCGCGGCGCCGGTTGTCTTTCGTCTCAGCCCGGGGTTCGGCCGCAGCCTGCGTGTGCCAGGCCTGCCCCACCCCGGCTCCTTGCTGGGGAGCAGCAGGGACGTGTGGACACAAAGCTAAATGGGAAGCGGCAGCCCCTAAATAATTAACTTACAAATATAATGAGGCAATCACAACAACAATGAGGCAGGGGAGAGGCAGCGCGGGCGAAACCCATCTCGCTTTCCAATCCCAGCCCGCCAGGCGTGGAGGATAAAGTTCTGGTAATTGCACTTGCCTTCCCCCCCTTCTCTTCTCTTCTCTTCCCTTCCCTTTCTTTCTCCCCCCCCCCCCCCGCGCTTTCATAATTGGGTGCTGTCGCCTGAACTCATCTTCTCCCGGCTTCCTGAAAGGAGCGCTGCAATTAGCAAGCAGCACCCTGTAATAAAGCCTTTAATATCCACTTTCACGGCTCATATTACAGTCATTCAGGCCTGTCCGCTTTGCACGCAGCCTGACAAGCGCCGGGGCTGAGCGTATGCACCAGACACACGCGCAGAGGCACGGGCGCCCGGCGCTGGCTGCCACAAAAGCCCTTCCCAGCAATCTTCTGGCCAGCTGCAGAATTGTTCTTCCCAAATTGGCTGTTCCTCCCCCCTGGGATGAATGCAGGAGGGCTCCCTTCCAGCCTCCAGACCCGTGCCCCGCACCCGGCCGAGTGCCAGAGCTGCCCATCAATCTCCGGGCTGGTGCAGGCAGCTGGTGCGGGGCTCAGCCAGGCCGATACCGTTCACATCCCCCCCAAAAAGAGAGGGAAGCCTTTCTCCCCTGCGTGCTTTGTGCCTTGTGCTTGGGGGAAGATGGGATAGCAGCGTGGAGGGTGGAGGCACAGTTCAAGCAGACGGGTGCTGAGCCCCTGCATTGGGCAATGCAAAGGCTCCCGTTCTGCGGAGCTGAGCAGCTGGGATCTGCTAGCGGTCCTCCTCCGGCTGCTCAGAGTGGAGCCGTTTCTGAACCGCAGGCCGCCCTAGGTGTGAATGCAGCAGGTATTGATTTCAATTTAGACCCAGGTGCGCGCACCAGCATGAGACCAGAAACGGGGAGATGAGCTCCAAACGGGAAACACCGGGTGGTACAAAATGATGCTTAGACCTCACCGTGCCCCCGCTGCGGGGCCAGGGAAGTGGGAATGGGTAGATAAGTGACCGAGGGAGGAGGCGAGACGTGCAGCAGGGAGCAGGAATGCCAAGGTCAAGGCCTGCAGAAGGGGACCGGTCTCCACCGCCGCTGGGCAGGTTTGGCACAGACAGGCTTCATCTGGAAAACAAGGCAGATTTTTGCTAGGGGAGAGAGATTTAGGTGCACACAGGGGATGTCTGCATGGGGAGAGAGAGCAGGGAACTAGAGCCACTGAGGAGTAAAGCTGAACAGACAGCACCGGGCATCCCGTTCCTGGAGCGGGGTGCACGCAGCAAGGGGCGCAGGTGGATCACGTCTCTCCCTGGGAGCCCTGCAGACCGTGACGGGGGATGCGGATCCTGGGGGACGATGGAGGAATCCACTCCTAACCCTGGAGCTGGGGAGGGGCGGCTGTACCAGGACGTCCTCTGAGCATGGGGAGCAAGGCTTTGCAGAGTGCAATGACAGCGAGCGCGATGCCTCCAAGCTGGGTGTCACTGCTGTCTTCTCACAGCTGGAAACCAGTGACAAATACATCCTGGGGACCGGCAAAACCCGAGTCTCATGTGAAAGGAGGCCTTGGCTGCAGTCCAGGGGTACAGAGCGGTCTTTCCTGCCCAAGTGCAGGAGGGCTGGACATAATGGTCTGTAAGGTCCCTTCCTGCCCCAAACAACTATTATGAAACTATGAAACACTCGTGCATGTATTTGCGGGACATCATTTGGGGCTGCAACACTGACAATGGACCGCTTACTGCCATTGCCCACTCTGCATCCCTCTAGCAATGCAGAGAGAAAATTTCTCAGCCAGGACTGGATCTCTGGGGGAGATGTTAACGGTTGCAAAGACACCGGCACGTTCAACAAGAGTTCAGCGCAGCAATGTCCCCATCTGACTATTTTATATGTCTAGCTGATCAAAAAAATGCTGTCCGGATGCATATGAAATGTGGGTTGGGATTGCCAGTGCCACTGCTGGGGATGAGACCCTGAAGGGGATCAAGTGGCGCCGTCGGCACAGAGCATGCAGCACGAACGGTATGTCCCTGACCCCCTCTTATCAAATAGGGCAGTGGGGCTCTCAGCAGGAGATGGGATCTGGTATGGACAGGGAGATAGATGGTGATTGCTTGTGTTACACAAAAAAGTAAGTGGAAAAAGAGAGATGGAAGGAGATCGAGGGTCTGAAACTACAGAGAGGTCAGAGGGGTGCCGTCCTGGCCCCCGATGAACAGCGGCACCGTTCATCTTGCTGGGCACGCCAAATGCACGTGCTACATGCAGCCAGAAGCTGACGCTGGGGGAACGGGAAGAATTTCCCCCTTGGATGCAAGTAGGCAGCGAGTTGCCTGCCTGTCCAGGCACGTCTTAGGCGATCGCTTGTGCTTGTCTTAGACAATTATTTTTGCTTCTATGAACCTGCATGGCTAGGAGATACTGCAGCACAGCAGCACGCGCGTCAGATCAACTGGGGGTCGAGGTAATCGCATCTGACAATGGGCCACAGTTTAACGGGCTTAAGCTGGCAGTTTACAATGACCTCTGGGCTTAGACACGTAACCATTGGTCTCCATTACCCCCCGTTCAATGCGTTGGCAGAAGATGGTGTCAGAATAATGAAGCGGCTGCTAGAAAAGGCTGCAGAGCCAGACTCTGATCCGTATTTATCCCGGTTGCATTGCAGGACAGCACCAGTGAGGCACGGATCGGTACCTGCTGGAGGATAAATTAAGCAAGGATCAAGCTGGGGCTGGGCTGGGGCTCTCCAAACTCAGGGTATTCGTTATTTCTCTAACGTCATACCAGCAGCGCTGGGTGAGAAAGCAGAGGCCTGCAGGAGCGAGGGGCAGTGGTGGAGCTGCTGGGGCCCAGAGTGGGTGTAGCAGGGGCACGGATCAGCACCGCCGTGTGCGACCAGGACTGGACCAGCAAGGAGCCGAGAGGTCAGGGCAGAGGGGCTGCACGGAGGCCTCGGAGCTGGTACGGACCCACTGTCTGGAGCGCCGAACTCCTGGCTGGTTTTTCAAAGCCTGAGCCCTGCCCACGGGGCCCCACATACGGGGCTGAAGCTCCTTGATGTGCTTTATTACAAATGCTCCACAATAAGGTAATTATGGTGGAAATAATAAATGTGTCAGTTCCGCAAGAAATATTCATACTTTCAGCACGGGGGAAAAAGCTGGTGCCATTGTTTTTGGAGTGCGTGTGCATTACTGTACATATTAATTAACTGAGTAAAACTCTCCACCACTTCGTGGTGTGTACATTATTTATGAATGTCTCGGGGCTGCGGTAACTTATGTGCTCTCCCGCTCTGTTCGCTGGGTTTTTATTCCACTTGATTTCCTTGCTCTTGAGCGATTCTGCCACTTCGTGTAGCCGGGCCAGGGCTCCCCCCATCCGCTGCTGGTGGGAGGGGTGGTTAGACGGGTGCATGGCAAAGAGGGGTTTGATAAGGGCTGGATTAACCTGGGGGACCCCCACCCTTATTGCAGAGGTGTTGGTTGTAGCCGTATTGGTTTAAGGACAAGTTTGTCCCAGAAAGCTTGCAAAAAAGAATTTTTCCAACTTGTTTTAGCTCGTCTAATAAAAGATGTCAGATTTACTCAAAGAACCTGGTCTGCCTACACCCTTGCTGGTATCTTAGGATGGCCAAGATTTCAATGGAGTTTTGCAAGGACTCTTCCAGGCCATTGAAGCTGAACTCATAGCGGGTATCAGCCCAATGAAAAGCAATGCACAAGAGCAAGCCCAAAAGGGTTAGACGCCCTGAACCAGGAGCACGGGTCCTAAGGGGAAAGGAGACATCTCTGCCCTGGGCAAGTGGAGCAAGTCACTCCCAAGGAGGCAGGTCCCCCCCGCAGCTGGCTGAGCCCAGCCGCTTCCAGCTGAGTTTGAAACCCCCAGCAGCCCTGCCGGGCAGTGGAGATATTCGTTGCGCCGAGGAGGCTGGGTGTGCACGTACACGTGTGCGGGGGCGGGGGTATGCCTGTGCACGTACACAAGTGTGCCTGAGCGCGCAGAGCTTGCTCCGTGGCCCTTGCACCGAGAACTCTTCCTCCTCCTGAATTATTCACATGCTGGGCTTTTTGAGGAAGGAGCATCTCTTTGACTGCCGGGCCCCGCGTGCTGCCTCCTGCCTTTCCTCAGGGATGCGGTACCCCCACACAATAATTAGCTGGCTCCTGGCTTTTGGTCCTTTCTCCTCAAGCAGAGCAGGCTGGCGGGGACCGGAGGGGGCACGCTTAACCCGAGCCCAGCGTGCTGGCTGCTGCGGCTGGACCGCGTCGTGCTGCAGACGGCTGGTGCTGCATCGTTCTGGCGTGGCGACGATGGATGCCCGGGGCACATGGTGGAGGGGGGACAGTCAGGCTCCCTGAGGACCCCATCCATGGAGCCATGGCAGTGGGGTCCTGGAGGTGAGGCACCAGCAAGGGAGGCTCACAGATGCCTTCCTGGCACCGCTGTCTTCACCCCAACAGGCTCGTAGCCCTTTCCCTGGGAACAGGAGCACAGGCGGATCGGTGCTGCCGTAAAGCAAAGGACCCTTGCGGCTCCTGATCCATCCAGCCCGGATTGTACCAGGGCCACGGAGGCCTGGGCAGCTTCAGCAGGGGCTTCCCCAGTGCAGCCCAGCCCCCAGGGTGCTGCCACTGCTTCGAGGGGCCGAAGCTGGGCGCGAGCTGGCGCACCTTTAACACCCGCTTGCAACGCCCGCCGGGGCGAGGCGGATGCTGAGAGCAAAGCCAGGCTGCAAGCTCAGAGGGCCGCTAGTCCTGAACGGCCCCAGTCCTGACCTTGCTGAGCTGCAGGGTGCTCTGAGCCCCTCGAGCGGGCAGGCACGCACGGGAGCCGGGCAGCCGGCGGGATCCGGCCCCGGGAGACCGCCGATTGCTGTTTGTTTGCTCGCTTGCTCCGGCAGCCGTGCGAAGGCAGTGACCCCGGCTGCACTGCACGCCAGGACGCCGGGCTCGGCGCCAGCCCGCCAAACACACTGCAGCCGCCGGCAGCTGTCTGCAGCTGGGCCTGGTTCTGCCCCCGGCGCCTTTGCTGTCGTTAATCAGCCACGGCCTTCGCACGCTGCCGGTGCCCAGGGCGTGCGATGCCTCCTGCAGTACCGGAGCCCCTCCTCCGTCGCCGCGTTTCCTTCTGGGTCAGTCCCAGGCGCGCGTGATGAAGCTGCTCCTCTGCTCCTAGGCACAGTGGGGAAACCGGGGCACGCAGCCTGTACCACGTCTCTCATGCCACACGCCACTTTGCTGTGTTGTTGCCTGACTCCACATCACGTCTCTGCCGTGGCCTGGTCCGCGGGTGGGCAGGCAGCTGAGGCTGGGGCGGGGGGCTCTCCATCGCTCACCGGGCCGCTCTCCTGGCAGAGCTCCCGAGAGATGCTTCTAAATCAGGATGCAATTTCAAATCAAGTATACCCCCAAAAATCCCCCTATTCTCCCAGGGGTGAGATTCCCCCGGAGAAAGGCAGCGTGATTGGGATGTAACGGGGGAGATGACAATGTCCCGACTCCCTGGGGGGAAACGGGGCTGGGAAGCGGCAGGGAGGATGCCTGGCTTCTTTCCCCCTTGCTCTCAGGTTCCTATAAAAGCAGGGAGGAGGATGCCGAGCTGGGTTTGTGATCCCCAAATACGAGGGTCCTGGAGCAGCTCTGCGTCCATGGGTGCAGCCCCCGGCCCATGCCCACGTCCTGCAGGCGGTGGCATCGCCCCGAGAAGCCGCTGCGTGGGGCGGCTAATGGGGGTCTCCCGGAGGAAGCTCTCTCGGCACCGAGGCCATGGCCGGTGCTTATGAAGCAATTACTAATAATGATGAATCCCTCCCGGCAGGGAACATGGCAGGATTCGGGGCAGGCTTTGAACTCCGGGGCTGGGTTTTATTGCAGGCAACTGCATTTTTATGGCACGAAGCCACAAGCAGCCAAGCCCCGCTCTCTCCAGCCATCCCCTTCCAGTCTGTCCTCACGTCGGCTGGTGCTTCCCGGGGACCAGAGAGCAGAGGCTGCCACAAATAACCTCAGGGGATCCATCGGCAGCTGGCTGCACATCAGAAGTCACTTCTTGCTTGACCAGGGGGGTTGGTGAAGGCCCCTCCGGCAGCACTGCTGCGCCCTTCTCCGGCTCCGGGACCTGGCACGGGGGCGCAGAGATGCTGGGCTGACCCAGTCGGCTGGCCTGATCTGATGGGACTCATTAGCTGGCGCGGTGAGTAGGGAAGGGGTGTCCTGGCAGGGGTGCAGAGAAGCAGGGAAGCAGCTCAGGATGGGGCAGAAAGGAAGGTGCATGACAGCTGTGTTCTCCCTTTGCTTCCCTTTGTCCCGTTATCTGGCTCTCCAGCCCCCGGGTACTGCCAGGGCCTTTTGGCTCGGGGCAAGTGAGACGAGGGAGCATCTCCACGCCAAGGCCTCCAGCCGGGGGCTTGCGCCTAGGATGCCTGCATGGATTTGGGAGTATCTGCAGCCCCAGGCTGGAGAGCCTGGGCAGGAGACTTGCCGGTGGTAGCATCACGCAGATGGGAACGATTGAGCGCCGCTCCATCAAAGTTTGGAACTGAACTGGGAGCAGATTCAGCCTGGAAATGAAATGTTGTTTAAAAAAAAGAGGAAGACCATTATCAGGGCCCGATTAACCCTTTAGTGGACCTTAAGCAAACAGACTCGTGGGCCCCTACTTAATAGTTCTATTACTTTTTTGCACTCAATAATTAAAATATGTAAAATAAACACAACTGGGCCCCTTCTTCATTTAGGGACCGACGCACGTGCCTAGTTTGCCTATGCATTAATGCAGACCTAAGCGACTATCATTCCCTCTGCCCGGACCCCGTGGAAGCAGCCTGGGTGGCAGTTCGGTCTGGTCAATGCTGGCATGGGCTGGCAGGGAGGAAACATCTCTGGGGAGCCTGGATCGGTGGCTGACAGGGAGGGTCCGGGGCGCTGATGATATTTTTGATCCACCCAGGTGCTCTGCCTGTTCCTCTCCGCGCTGCGTTGGGCACGCCATGCCCCGCTCAGCCATCTCAAGAGCAGGACAACATGGTCCTGCCACCGTGTTGGCCACAACCACGTGGGAATTCAATCCAAGACGCCTCTCGTGACCTTTTCCCTCCGGTGCCTCTATAAAGAGGGGGCTCTGGGCACCTACTGGGGAGATGCCCTGGAGGCAGCTCAGGAAAGGCCCTCGCGGTTCTCCAGGAGAGGTGTTTCAGAAGCAACAACACCAGGGTAACGTGAGGTGCCCGCTCAGCCGTTAATCCTGCATAAAGCAGTGTTGCACGTTAAAACCAAGGATGGTTTTATCGGCAGCAGCTGCTGCCATTTGAGAGGCTGGTTAAGAGCAAGCTGGGACGCTGCCAGGGCAATGCATCGCCCCCGGGGCTGGAAGCTTCCCACTGCCTGGGTTTTTACCTGGAGAGGTGCATGCCTGGCTAGTCATTGCTGGAGGCCACCTGCCACCCTGACCCCCTGGCACAACCGAGGCCTGGCGTGACATTTCCCACGTGGCAGGGCCAGATGGGCCCCTCTCCAGCTTAACCTTCACAGCTTTGCAATTTATTCACAGTGTCGTGTCTTGCGATAATCATTCATTATCTCTGCCCGCCGCGGCCTAGGAGGACTGGCTGCATTGCAGGGAGGACGGGGACCGGGAAGGAGTGAATGCATGATGCTGCGGGGAGGGTCCCAGCAAAGCCCGGGGGAGCCCAGTGGAGCTGAGCCGGGCTGGGAGGAGCGGGCTGTGCAGGAAGGGGCAGGGAACCCATCCGGACGGACCCCGCGAGGCATCTCCTGTTGCTTCAGCCACGTGTGGCCTCTGGCATTGCACCGCGCTGGCTTGCTGCCTGGCCCAGGCCCGCCCAAATGCACTCGCTGCCCACCCAGGACATACCTGCCCGCTCCCCGTGCCAGCCGCCTGTTGGCAAGCCTCCTGGCCTGGGCTTTGCGCCGGCTTCGGCAGCTGGGCAGGGCTCATGGTGCCTCCTGCAGCTGCACTGTATTTGTCAAAATCAGAGCGGCGTTGCAGCTCCTAATGGCCCTGTGCTTCCAGCTGGGTAATGGGCAACACCTGCTCGTCTTCCCCCCAGCACCGCTTAGGAGGGCACGGTGCCTCCTCCGCACCCCCAGGGGATGGGCCCATCCCTGCCCCCTTCCAGGCTCTGCAAGCCGTCAAAGCTAAGCAAGTGCCCCTTCCTTCTCTGGGGCAAGGCAGTGGATACCACTAGCAAGCAGCAGCAGAGAAGGGGTGCAAGGGTCTTTCTGCTCTGCAACCTGGTAGGAAAAGGGCCTCCAGGTGCACAAAGTCCTGGGTCTGCTGCATCCCCATCCTAGCCCCATAAGACCTCCTGGCTGGGGCAGGGGGTGCATGCGGGTGGCTGTGCGTGTGTCCATGCATGCGGAGCCCACCCAGCGGCCAGCCTGCCCACTGCGAGCCTTCAGCACCCAACACATTCGCCCCACGTCCCTCTTCGCTGTCCTGGGGAGAGGTGGCAGTCAGGCCGTAGCTCCCCAAAGGCTTTTCTTAATTAGGAGACTTGGTAAGATGCTCTGTCCGCCTCTCTTGCACACCACGCCGCCCACCCACGCGTGATCCCAGCCCCGGGAAATGAATGGGCGCAGGCTTCAGACACGCAGCCTCACGGAGGCCGTACGATCGGGGACGGGCGTCTGTGCGCCCGGCGGCCCCTCGCGCTCACATCATACCATGCACAAACCTCTTATTATACTGTTTCCCCCGGCCCTGCTCCGAAAGCCTTTTAATGCCGGCAGAAAAGGAGCAGCTCTGCTTTCCCCCTGCACAGGTTGGCCTCCCCATAATTAGGTCTGCGCTAAGACGATTAAGGAGAATTTTAGCTATAGATTTTATAATCCCGCCTGAAAGGGAAATAAGCCTTCGATTTTTTTTTTTCTTTCTGTCTTGGCTTTTTTTTTCCTTGTTTTTTTTGCCATTTTTCTTCTGAAGTGACATTTAGCAGGGAGGGTCTGTTTCCAAGGGGCGGGTGGCCAGGGTCTGGGCAAAGCCAGCAGGGTTGTGTTGTTCCTTGAAGACCTGTGTTCAGCCCCGGCAGCCGGGACCCTCGCTGCCCCAGAGATGGGCAGCCGCCCGCCAGCGCCCTGGAGCAGGAGACTGCCCCAGACCACATCATCCCTCTGCTCTCTCTTTGCCGGCTGGGTTAGGACCTCAGGGCCTGAAGACCAGAGAAGCTGCTTCTCCACGTTGGGAGATGGAGAGAGGGCCAGGATACGAAGGCAACCAAGGGGGCATTAGGGCAGGGCTGAAAATCCTGACGATTTCCACCAAGGGAGGTTGTAGGGCACCCGCCATGCCCTCCTCATTCACTTCAGGGCCACGCGCTTGCTGCATTTCGAAGCCCGGCTCCCAAGCACGGAGCAGACGATTCCCCGTGGGGATGTCGGTCACGGCTTATATCCAGGTTCTGGCAGCTGGCGGGTTTGAAAGGGTTAATCAGTCACCCTTTAAGTGGCGGCTTTCCTCATCAAGTGCTGTGGCGTGTGATAGGGTGTATTTGGTATTATCATTATTATTATTGTATTATTACTGTTTTTGTATTTGCTGTAGCATGTGGTGGAGGCCAAGAGGAGCCTGGTCGATGGCCTTCTGCAGACGTGTGGCATCTGTACATCCTCCGTGGCCCTTTCTGACCCAGGGCTAAAGGGACCCTCGAAGCAATCTGTGAGCATCTTTAGTCTTACTGGGAAAGGCATCAAAGAGCCAAGGGAAGTTTTCAGTTAGGTGCCAACTTAGTGATTAGGGGGTGTGGGGTGCAGCCATGTTGATCGAAAGACATAGGCAGGCAAGGCTTTTTGGGTAAATGTGATCTCTTTTATTAGACCGACTAAATGCCTGGAAAAATTTGCTCTTTGCAAGCTTTCAGGCACAAACCCCCTTCTTGAGGCTGAGGGACAGGGCTGAGCCACTAAAGCAGGTGCCAAGGGAAGGGGAGGGGGACGGGGTTGCCCCTGTCTCGAGGTCTGCAGAGCAAGCCCGGAGGATGGTTGAGCCAATCCCACATGATGTTTTAGTCCGGAGCGAATTATCGGATTTAGGACAGGGAGGTCAGACACAGTCGTTCCTCCTGGCTCCACGAGCACAGTGTGACGGATGAGTCTATCATGTTACAGCCCCGTTGCCAGCTCCAGCTACATGTTTTTCCTGTGGGTCGCAGTAGCGGATGCGCCGAAGGCCTCCGTTCCCCGGTCCACGAAGTCTGCCAACTTCCCAGCCTGCGTTTCACAGCCAGGCCGTTGCTAGCCCTGGCGACGGCCGAGGAAAATCTGGACGCGCGACCTTGCTGGGCTCTGAAAGCAGGCGGTGGAGAACCAGCACCCGGGGCGCTTGCAAACACAAGGCTTCCTAAGCTCTTCTCGTGATTCGGACTCGTGACGGCTGGAGGTTGGGGGTGGCACGACGCAAGGAGCACGGATTAGCGCGCGGCTTGCATTCCCGTGGAGCGTCCCTAGGCATTTGGCCGCAGCGGGGCCCCCGACCGCACACAGACGTGCTGACAAAGCACCAGGCCCGGAGGTCGCTTCCCCGCGCCCGCCCTGGGGGAAAGCAGAGGCTGGAAGCCGGAGGGGCGTGTGCTTGCGTGCGTGCGGCCCAGACCTGAATGCGTGCTGCAGCTGTGAACAGCTTCAAGTAAAACCGCTTTGGATTCAGCTGAGACCTGCGTAGTATCCGTGGCATACAAACAGCTCTGGGCAGATGGTGCTTTATAGTACAACTGGAGGGAAAGCAGGAGCAGGCGTGTGTGTGACACGCACAGGTACAGGCCTGCCCTGCCCCAGTCCCCCAGGTTGCTCCGTGCCCAGGGACCCCAGACCGAAAGGATGCCACGCAGCCGGAGGGTTTTGCAAGCACGCAGCAGACCCCGGGAAAGGGGCTCCACACCAAATACCGGTGCGAGTCGAGGGGCGCTTTGGCAACGCTGCATCAGGCCTCGCACACGCCGCCCTTCCCTCGGCGCACACATGGAGGGGGGCGCCGGCGCGAGGAGGGGCCGTGGGCCCGTACCTGAAACCCCTGCTGCGATCCCAAATAATTGCGGCACATATTTCACCCAGCCTGTTGAACACATGGCAAGAAAGGAATTGATCCCTGCTGTTTCATTTATTAGGTGGTGTAATACCACAGAAATCGTTTCCACAATATCCCAAACTAAATCATTTATTCTTGACAAAAATCCAATAAAGAGCTCAATCCTTCTCCATAGGCAGATAAAGCACAGATTAATGGGGCTGCCTAGATCAGAAAAAGAAAAAACGCTGGGAAAATGAAAGCGAGATGGAGAGAATGCTTCTTTCCACCTTCTCGCTTTCCCAAGGCTGCTACAGCTCAGGGTTTTATTACAAAAAGCCGCCTAAGTATTACAGGCTAATCCGTAAATCCCAGCCTAGTAAAATATGTGACGGATTTTGTAAATTGTGCCCTTTACAAATCTGATTGAACTTTTTTTCCCTGTTAGTTTTCTTTTCTTCTGCTCCCACCCCCCTCCTTCCTCCGGCTTTTATATCTCCGCTCAGTACCGCGTCCGCGGCTGCGATGCCCCTGACCCTCGCAGACCTGCTCCTTGTGCCTGCCTGCACCTGACAAGCACCTTCAGCTGCAAATGTCGTCTCAGCAAGGGGTGGGCGCGCACGTCTTTCGCCTGATACCCAAGGGTCCCTCTGGGCCGTGGAGGTGCCAGGGTGGCACGAACCTCCGCAACGTGCCCGTGTCAGCCCCGGGGGCCCGGAGCCCGTGTGCAAGCTGATGCCGGATCTGGATGGCCCCTTCCTCACCCTTTCTTTCCCCGCAGTGTCCTGGCTGGGAACTCGTGCAAGGCCGGAGCAGAGCAGAAATGCAGCGGCAATGCCAGGAACCGCAGCGAACACCCTCCTTCCCCCCCGGCCCCGCAGCCTGCGCGGCTCTGGCTGCGCCGGTTCTCCATCCAGCTGGCCGCGGGTCTCCGCTGCTGGCTGCCGCCCCGCTTTCCCCACGCGCCGCTTCCTTGGAAGGCGAACGCCTGCTGAGCTAATGCTCTGTTTTGAGGGGCCCGGATCCTGCAAAGACCTGAGCGCCTGCAGGGAGACGGGGTGCCAGCGCCCTACTGTGAGGTACTCGGCCCCTGGCAGGGCCAAGAGCAGGCAGCCTGTCCAGGGAGAGGCATACGTGCGGCCCCAGCTCCGCAAAGTGCTTTGGCACAAGCCAGCTCCTTCTGGTGCTGCGAGGGAAAGTGGCCGAGCTGGCCTGGCACCGCTGGGGTTTGGGCCGGAGAGCGGGATTGTAGTGGGTTGGGAGCCCTGGGACCCACCCTCAGCTCTGACACTCCCAGGCTGAGTGACCTCGAGCACACCCACCCCTCTTGCTCTGCCACTGTTGTGTGCCTCAGTTTCCCCATCTGAAAAATGGGCGCAGTGATTCCTCTCCCACCTGAGCTGGTGCCTGCAGACACTGGGATCAAGGGTACCATTCAAATAAGTGGCCCACCAGCTTCTTCCTCACTTCCGCACCGACAATACACTGTCTTTCTCGGCCCCTATCTGTCCAGACTACAGCCAGGGAGCCTACTTTCATGCCCCAGCCCTGAGACCCATCCTTTCCTGAGCCCATTCTCGAGAGGAAAAAACCGAGGCACGGCAGGAAGCCACTTGCCCAAAGAGAGACAGCTGGACCACGAGCTGCTAGTTCAGCTCAGGAGAGCAGACGGGGCTGATACAACCTTGGGCCAAACGTGCACCTTCCCGCCCCGCCAGCCCTGCTGGTGTCCCGGGGCACGTGGCCATGCACATGCCCACACACGTGTGCACACACTCGGGCACCAAGCTCAGAGGTGCTGAGGGAACCGCGAAGCAGTGCCCCACATATCCTTGCACCCTTGACTCCTGCAGCATCCCAGCCCAGGGTCCCCCCATGACGGTGTCAGAGCAGGTCATAGCCGGGGAAGGGCCTTGGCTGGCTGGAAGCCTTTCCCCTTGGGGCTGGGAGCCTGCTGCGTATACTCCAGACCGAGGCACAGGCGGCAGGATGGAGCTGAGCCCCGGCACGCTCAGAGACACCTGGGGCATGATCCCCTCCACCCCCAGGCTGGCTCGGAGCACAGCAAGGGGCTGTGATGAGGTCTGCAGGGAGGGGGCTGGTTTAACCCTGGCTTTTCCCCTCTCCCATCCCCAAACTCCAGCTGGGGACAAGGCGCTGGGTTTGCAGTAGGTTCGCTCCCTGGCGCTGAGCTCTCTCCAGCCCTGGCTCCGGCTGCTCCTGTGGGGAATCCTGCAACCACCTACCCCCTCCCCAAGTCTCACCTACCCCCTCCCAGGTCTCATCCTCCCCTGCTAGACTCTGCAGGAGCCCTGCCATGGATGTCAGAGGCGCAGGGGCCTGCCCTTGCCTGCTCTCCACCCACTCCCTCCCAGCTGGGGAGGCAGAAATCTGGGCCACAGATCCCAGCTGCGACCAATTTCCAAGCCCAGCTGCTTTGCCCCCAGTGCACTGGCACACAGTGTCTTTTTTTTTTTTTTTCCAGCATATAAACTTTATTCAGCTTTTTTCCATCCCTGCAAACAACACCGCAGCATGGGGAGGGGAAGGGGGGGAGAGAACTGGCTTAAGCAGTTGAGAGCCATTTATTATTAATTAGCACACCAACCCCTGAGCAGAGCTGTGTGGGCTGGGCATTGCATCGTTCGGGCTGAGGTTCTCATTTATATTACCGAGGCCTCGTTTCCTGGTGGATAAATCGGCTATTTGCACTGCTCCAGCTAGGTGAAGTGGCCCTGTAGTGGGAGTTTGCATAATGGCTTCTTCTTATAATGTCAGGCTGCTTTATAACAGCTGTGTCGCGTGTGCGTGTGCATGTGCGTGTGTGTGTGCATGTGCGTGCAGGGGGCGGGGAGGGTTACGTGAGTGAGTTTTTCCACCAACGGCACTTCCCAGTTCCAATTAAACCGACATGTTGCTGGAAAATCTTGTTGTTTTCTACTTTGGGGTTTTGCAACAGAGCCTCTGCCGTGCGCGGGATCCTTCTTCCCTTGGCAGCGAAGCGGGTCGGTTGCCCCATGGGAGACTCGCTGGTAAGATCTAGTGGGGAGATCGCACCCAGCTGCAGAGTCTTATTCTCCTCTCCTTTCCCTGGGTGCAAATCAGGAGTCGCATCAGCTGCAGCGACAGCATGGCCGAGGGGCTGGGAGTCAGATCGGAAGCAAATGCCAAGGCTTCCACGCGCCTCTGTTTCTCTCCCAGCTGCTTTTTTTGTGGTTTTTTGAGGCTTGTGCCAGGGCAGATTGGAAGTGCCAGGTTGGATCAGATCTGCCAGACTTTCCAAAGCCTGGTACCAGATTCGCGAGGGGCTCGATAGCTGCAGCCACGAGCAGATTTTCCAATAAAGCTCGGCTTCTTCGACCCCATCTAGATGTGGGGCAGGGTTTCAAGCGTGATCAGCACCAAATGTTCATGGTGCTTCTGCAAGCCAAATTCAGCAAGGGGGCAAGTCAGGGGTTGGAAGGTGGGCACAGGCAGAGCTCGAGAGGGTCTAACTCTGGCCTTCTCTGGAGTAAATCTCACGCGGTTCAACATGGACAAGTGCAAAGTCCCACACCGAGGAGGGAGCGATCCCCTGCACCGGGACAGGGTGGGGCGACGGGCTGGGCAGCAGCGCTGCAGAAAAGGACCTGGGGGACAGGGGACAAGAAGCTGGACAGGAGCCAGCAGTGTGCCCTCGGTGCCAAGCAGGCTAAGGGCATCCTGGGCTGCGTTGGCAGCAGCGTGGCCAGCAGATCCAGGGCAGCGATTCTTCCCTCTATTCAGCACTGGGGAGGCCACATCTGGGGTCCTGTATCCAGCTGTGGGCCCCCACTGCAGAAAGGATGTGGACACATTGCAGAGAGTCCAGCAGAAAGCAATGAAAATGGTTGGGGGCTGGGACACAGGACTGGTGAAGAAAGGCTGAGGGAACTGGACTGAGTCTGCAGAAGAGACGACCGAGGGGGACTGAACAGCAGCCTTCACCTCCCTGCAGGGGGGCTGCAAAGAGGACGGAGCTGGGCTGCTCTCAGTGGTGGCAGACGACAGGAGCAATGGGCTCGAGCTGCAGCAAGGGGAGTTGAAGTTGGATATTAGGAAACACTTTTTCACGGGGAAGGTGGTGAAGCACTGGAGCGGGTTCCCCAGAGCGGTGGTGCAGTCTCCATCCTTGGAGGTTTTGAAGATTCGGCTAGACGAAGCCTTGGTTGGGATGAGATAGTTGGGCACAGTCCTGCTTGGAGCAGGGATTGGACTAGATGTGACCTCCTGAGCTCCCTTCCCCCCTCATTCAGGCTATGAAATGCAGAGCGATGTGACCGGACAGCAGCGCGGCCCAAGGAGCGGGTTCTCTGGCGGGTGAAGGAGCTTATGGGGCCGTAGGGGTTCTCCTACATTTGGATGCTCAGGTGCTCCCTGCCCCACTGACGAGATGATTGAGCGAGGGCAAGAGACAAGGCTGCTTTGGTTGGCACTGCCCACGCTGCTCCATCTCTGCCAGGGCCAGGCGCATTGGATGCTACTTCCACGCCAGCCGACGAGCAGATTCCAGCTTCTGGGATTGATCATGAACGAAATGGGAGCTGACAGCAGCCCGCGAGCCTGCAGCCACTGCTCTTTTCCCTTTATAACTTGTTATTGAATAAGAGGCTATGAGTTCCCTTTGCTCAATATTTGTTCTTGCCTCTCCCCCCAGCCGTGCACTAGGATCCGCCGGCATTGGCACTAAGTGGATTGAGAGGTTTGTCTGGTTTTGCAATAGCTTCCCTAAGTGCCCCTGTGCCAAGGCCGTCGGTTTGTCAGCTCCTCCAGCGAGAAAGCCTGCAGGGCAGGGAGGAGGCCTGCAGAGAGCTTTGCACCCGGAGACCCGTGGCATAAGCCGAGTCCTAATCCTGGCTGCGCCGGGGATTTGCAGTGTGACCTCGAAGGAGCCAAGATCCCGCCTGCTGCAATACGTGCCTGAGGATTGCTAGCCCTCTGGGGCAGGGGCTGTGCCCCACGTCGCGGGGGTGAGCCGGGGGAAACACGCTTCTGCTGCAGCATCAATGACGACGCTCGTTCCAACGCCCGTGTGTGCCACGAGTGACAAAAGGGCAGCCTCAAACGCAACGTGTCGACGCAAGATACCCATGGCAACTGATAGGGTTGTGCCCTTGGTTGTCACTTGGGCACACCTGTGTGTTGCTGTTGTCATCCGGCCACCCCGGCACATGAGCACACAGGATCGGTGCCTGCTGGCATGGCCGGGCCTCCCTAACGTGCCCGTGTCCTGCGGGCACGCTCTTCCCCCGGCGTCGCGGGATGGCTGCCCAGAGCGCTCTGCAACAGATGTGCTCAGGCAGCACAGCTGGCCTGGACTCCCCTGCCCAGCTGACGCACGGCGGACCCAGGCCACGACATCTGGTACCCGGTGGGTACCGCCAGCTGGTGATGGGGATGAGACCGGGGACTGTGGCCGGCCTGGCTCCCGACCCGGGGTGGGGATTTGGTCTGCTAGCACCAACCCGAGTCCCACCGTGACGGCAGAGAGCAACATCTGCAAGAGTTTAGCCAGCCCGGCTCTCTCCAGAAATAGCTTCTGGGTATCGGCTCCCCTGCCAGCAAGTGATGTCATTTGCTTTTATTCCCCTCTTCCTGGCTCGCGTGCTCTCTCCCTCCCGCCCGCCCTGTGCGAGACTCGTTAGCCGTGTTTTCTGCGCCGGGAGTTTTATTGTCTGCGAAACAGCCTGATTCACATGTTCCTTCTTCCCAGGAAGGGCTAATGGGCTGTTGCTGCTGGCGCAAGGCGAGCGGCGGAGACCCGGATGCCACCTCTCTGCGCGAAGCTGGCCTTGCCGGAGCCGGAGCCGGGCCTGGTCCTGGCCCCCTGCTGCCCCTCCCTTTGCCGTGGGGAGGAGGAGGCCTGAGCCAAGTGTCCCATGGAGAAGGATGGAGGCTGCGGGGCTGGGGGGAAAGTCCCACCGCTGCTTTAATGAGCACAGAGACCTGGGTCCCCTGCCCCTGTCTCTTCCACCTGGCACCCAGGCCCTTTCCCAGCCCTGCTTGCCTCAAACACACCTGGCTAGGGGATCCTCTAGATCCCACCTGCAGGGTATGGGAGGGGGTGTCTCCATTGCACAAGCGCATCTGAGGGATCCCGGCTGGTAGCAAGGCTGTCTCGTGCTAGGCGCTGCGCGTGTGCCCAGCAAGAGACAGCCCCTGCCCCTGCGTCGCTGGATTCATCCCAGCACCGTAGCAGCCCCCCAGCTCCAGGCACGAACTGCCAGGCCGGGGAACCAGCAGTGAGGACCCGTGAGCATGCAGCAACCTCCCTCCTACGGGGTCTATTTTTAAGTGCTAGCAATGCTGGAATTAGCCCCAGCGGGCGGGCAGAAAGGGAAGGGAAACGCGGGGATATTTCGGCACCTGCGGTTCACCCTCGGCACGGCAGGGAGTCGCAGCCTTGGCCTGCTCCGTTGCTGCTTGGACGCACCCCCTTTCCGCATCCTGCGGGCGGGATCCGAAGGGGCCAGTGGCCCCCCACCCAAGGGAGGTTGCTGCGCTGCGAAGCGCCCAGCAACATCCTCCGTGCAGCTGCGGGGCCGTCTCCTCGGCCCGTCCATGCAGCATGGAGCCGGCCAGCTGGCGGGAGCCCCGCCATTCATTCCCCGACTCCAGGAGCCGGTGCCAAAGGCAGTTCCAGAAAAAGCGAGCACATTTAGCAGCAATGTGTCTGCTGAGAGCTCGGCCCAGCCCTCCAGGACTCCCCTCCCTCCTTCGCCATGCTGGGGGAGCCCCGCAGGGCAGCCCGGAGCTGGGGCTGGGGGTGGAAGTCTCGGTCTGCTGGAAGGAGCCCAGGAGACGGCAGCGCTTGGGTCCTCCTCTGCCACCTGTACCTGGAGAGAGAAACGGGGAGTGTAGCCTGGGCAATGCTATCCTCTTGGCTTGGTGCGTGGGGAAACCGAGGCAGTGACTGGCCTGGGATGTGGACGTCACTGCTGGCAAATGCTGGCCACGCATTATTATTTATTTAGCAAACGCAAATCCGCAAAGCCAAGCAATAGCCAAGGCTGTGCATTGACGAGCGATCACGGGGCTGGAGGAGCCCAGCCTGCTCCCACCCATGGCCGCTATCGTGGCGGGGGAAGGAACGTGCTGGAGGGCGGGGAGAGCATCTTGCATTGTGCATCTCCAGCTTGCTAGCCCCCAGCATCTCTGCCCCAAGTGCCCGCATGCCCTACCATGGGATAAAGCCCAAATCTCCATTGCTGGGGGTGTTAAGAGGCCCGGCACTATTTGAACCCTGCTCTTGGCGATGCTGATGGCAGCTCTGTTGCATTACTGCAGATACGTGTTGCATGTCTCAGCCTTACCAGCACCCAGTGGCACACGTGCGAGCCAGGTTTGGTGACCGGGGCTGCCGTTCATATGCAAGGATTTGCTGCAGAGCTACTTTGTCCCATCGGCTTTGAACGCTGGGTTCCCTTCGGCCCCGTCTGGGGTGGGGGGTCATCCGGGCTGCGCGCTGCTCTCTGCTCGGGCGGCTGCAGCCGGAGGTGTTAACGATGAATTCCTGGGGGTGAATAACCCGCGGTACTCAAGTGACACCGTGATTTAAGGCAGGGTCTCCCAACCATTTTAGACTCCAGGCACCCTTGGAAAATGCCAGCTCTTCGTTTTCACTCTTTTCCTGAGCCCTTTAACAGAGCAGTATTTTCCCGTTGCAAAGACCACAGCTACGGATTTCTCCTGGAAATCCCTGGGTTCTTGTGAATCCTGTTTGCACACCTAGCAGGGCTGACATGGCATGGCCAACCCACAGCACCCTTGAAAGGCCGTCAGGGCAGCCCCAGGCTGAGAATCGCTGCTTTAAGGGGACTTTGGAGAGCGGGATGGCATTTTTTGCCCCCAGCTTTTCCCCTGTGGGAGATCGCAGACCAAGAGGCACCAAACCGCTGCACCCAGGCAGGTCAAAATGTCTTCAATTTTTTTAGGCCAAGTTTTGCCTTTGACAATGGAGCATTTCAGCATCTCAGTTCAGACAAAATGGGCTTTGATTTTACTTAAAGACATGCACTTGAAAATCAAGCAGGTTGTTTGGCTCCAAAGAAAGAGCCTTTTCTCAGCAAATCTGTTCCCCACGCAGTTGGAAACATCCTTTTATTTTTCCGTGCATGAACAAGCCCAAAATGTGGCTGATTCTCCGGGCGCCGTGTGCCAGCTCTCAGCCACGGTTCTCCGGGCTCTCCCCACCAAACCCATACCTTCCCATCCAGCTTTGCTTCCCGAAGGAGTCACTCCATCCCCACCTCTGAAAGGGAGCTGATCCCCAGAAAGGATTTGGCTATTCTGGTGGCAGATGGACAATGGCGACATCTCTTCTTCATCTTGGAGGCTCCCACCATAACCAGCACCTCCTTGGGCTGGGCCCGGTACCTGGAGACACAAGCCTGTCTTCAGATCTGAGCAGATGGGATACAGGAGACGACGGGGCTAGCGCCCCACAGTCACTCAGAGGCAGAGTTGGAAGAGGGTCCTGGCTCCCTCTCCTCCTTCCCCCTGCGCACCTCATGGAAAACGCAGCACTTTCTCCCTTAAATAATTGCTTAATTATTATGGTGGGCCAATGATTGCAATTATGAGGACTGCTCCCTTCCATGGTAAAAATAGCAAGCTGCCCACCTGATTCCTCCCTCACCTCTGCTGCATCTTTTTAACCTTGGAGAGGGTGAGCTGACATGGCCCCTTGGACCAGGCTGGGGGAGCTCGCCTTGTCCCCACCAACAGGGGAGAGGGGTGATGAGGACTTGCATCACTGAGACCATTAAGACCAGTTAAGCCCTGTTATGTCAGTAAGAGCCTGGGGAAGCCCCCGCCGTGAAGACCCTCGAGTCTTTAAAGACCCTTGTCCTTGAAGACGGAGAGCAGGGAGGAGGCGGCGGTGGGCACAGCCAGGGCAGTGGCAAGACCCCCGTCCGATGCAGCGGGGCATCGAGCACTCTCAGCGCAGCAGAGCCAGCAGGAGTTGGCAGCGCTCGGCTCTTTGCAGCACACGGCGCAGATGGAGCAGGAGCAGCCTCAGAGAAAGCAGGTCACGTCGGTCTCCCCGATGCACCGAGTTCGCACCCCTGTCCTCAGCCTCCTATCACCATCTGCATGGGATCCTGCCAGCGCCCAGCTCCAGATGGCAATGGGGCCGGCCCCGCTCCTCGCAGCCCCCGCCCAGGCCAGACCGGTCTCCCCTGTGCCCCGCGGGGTCCCGTCGCTCCGCGAGACGCGTGCAGGACTTTGCGGCCGGGGTCTGACGGGAGCCGTCACCGTCCCTTGGAGCGCGGTGGCTGATTCCCGCGCCTGGGCCTGCGGTCTAATCTGTGACATTTAACATAAATAGTTTTCTATTCCCTGCTGACCTTTAATGGCTTTTATCATCAGCTGTGGTTTCTGGCAGCCGTACAAGACCTCCTGTCTGTTGCCCGTGTCTATTCTGCGCGAATACTCAGGGAGGCCGTTGGTTTTCACAGCGCTCGCTGGGCCCGGGGAGATACCGGCGCTGACACCAGACTGCCAGTCTTGCTCAGAAATATCATTATATGTTTCAATTAGAATTAGCGGGGAAGCCAGTTATTAAGTGCTTAGTTATTATCGTAATGGATACACTCCCCATTAACTGGGGGAAGCAGTGCTCCGCTCTAGCTAATGTCCCATTTTTTATCTGTAATTCTTCCCCTGCATTTCCCCCTCATACTCTGCCAGAAGACTGAGCTCAAGGCAAAAACCTTGACAGGACCCTTTGAATCCTGCCTTGGCTCCTGTCTTTCAAGCTTGTAATGGCAAGTAGGTGCCTCCTTGCTCCTGGGGGCTGAGGCAGAGGGTGGAGGATCTTGTCTTCCAGGGTGGGCACCTTGCAGGGCATCCTGCACTACAAGAGGACAAAAAGAGAAAGAAAACGAGCCCCTTGAGCTCTGCTATCTGGGCGCTCGCTGAAGGAGATCCATCCACTTGGGTGTTGGCTGCAGCCCAGTCTGGGCATGGAGACTGCCCAGGAGGGACCTGGAGCTCCCTCGCAGCCCCGCTTCTCTTCTACATGTGATGCTTTAATGCGCATTAGCTAAGGTTAATGTGCATTGAGGGTGCATGTCTACATGTGTGTGCCCTTAATGCGCATTAAAATTGGCAAATTTAGGCAATTTGCGTTTGCAGGTATCAAATTTAGGCAGGGATCATTAAAGTGCATTAACACACATGTAGATGCATTAAAGCACATTTACACTGTGTGTGCAGACTGACTTGAGACTAACTTTAGTCCCAAGTCACTCCACAACTCCACACACACAGTGTTAATGCGCCTTAACGCCTTCCTGTGTAGACGCCTGCTTAATGCGCATTAAGCTAATGCGTATTAAATTCAGGTGTGCTTAAATGCAGGTGTAGCTATGCCCTGTGATGCAAAAATCCAGAGATCTCCCCGCCATTGCAGCCGTGTGTCTGCATCGCTGCTATTCGGCACAGTAAGCGGTGGGGGAGGCTGCACAGAGGAACTGACTTTGATTCCTTTAATCTTTTGACTTTAGCTGTCACCGAGGCGTGTGTAATTAGGGCGCACGCCGCCTCGCTGGGCTGCGTGCTCCTCTCCCTCCGTCTCTCCTGTTTGCTTTGCCTGGCGCGTGAAGCTGCATCTGTGGAAAGAGCGGGCTGGGGTGATCCGATATTTCGCCCTAATTGGTTTATTTGCTTTCCTTTGTAGCTGTCTTGTTGATACAGGAATCACTTAGGGTGATGCCAAGCGTGCTCCATGCCATCCCGGCACCGTGCGCCCAGCACCGAGTGAGAAGACCCCGCTCGATGGGTTTGGGGAGCTGCGGGGGGCAGGCAGGGAGTGCAAAAGTGAGGAAGGGTCAGAGGGCCTCAGGGATGAGGTTTCCCATGTATAATGCAGGGTTTCGTTGCTATTTCCTCCATCCAAAGTGGCCGGGAGAACATGCATGACCTCAGGCCTACACTGAGCATGTACCAGCCACACATGGGAGCTCATGGGAGCAATACAAACCTGCCCTGGATGCATCCCACCCTGCACAGCCCCACACTGACAAGCACCCGGCCTCTGTCTCCCCGCGTGAGGCCACCCCGCATCCCACCGTCCCGGTGCAGAGGGAAGGGGTCTGCTTGGGGGGTCCTAATGCTCCTGGACAACACTCAGCATCAAGCAGCCATCCTCTATCCCATCCCCATCTTCTTCCCTGCCAGTCCCAATCCTGCCAGTGGCTGTGACCTTTCCCCGCTGCCGGCAGCTGGGCAAGCCTGGTGCATCTCACACCAAATAACGTATGGCAGAGGGCTGTGCTAGACTCTGCTCTGCTCATCGCTGTGTCAGCCAGAGCCGGGCTTATGAATAAATGAAGTGAAAGCAAAGCATCTGGCTAATGGAATAATGACAACTGTGCGCCGACCCCAAAGGGAGAAGGGAACAATTTGAGACATTCAATTATTTAATGGGAGAAGCCTGTTACCCGGCCGGTGCAGGGGAGAGAGGAGCGGATGATGCCGGAGGAGACTCGTGTGCCTTGTGGGTCTTCCCCTGACCATCTGCCCCGGGGCTGGAAAGCACTGGGTGGGCTACTGATGGCAGGTGATGCAAAGCAGACCCCCGGGGCTCAGGGTCAGGAGGGCAGCGGGTCCAGAGCCGGACGGAGAGGTCTCAGCAGATGCATGCAACCCAGGGACCCTGCGACACAACCACCCCCTGCTCTGAGCTGCAGCCCCGCGGGCTCTGGTGGACCCGGGCAAGGCTGCCGGCACGGCGCCGAGCGGGGCCGCCCCGGGATGCTCTCCTCGGGTGGCGGGCAGACCCCTGGCGTGAGCGCCAAGAGCAGGGCTGGGAACCGAGGACTGTCAGCTCTGGTGCTCATGACGGCGTGCCACCACCACCCCGAGAAGGGACTGTCTCGGCCCTGTGTCCTCGGGGAAACACAGGCCTAATGTCCTATGGGTACTCGACCTGGTACAGACACTTGGGGCACTTCCCCAAGTCAGGGGGCAAAAAGCAAAGTCTCCCTTAGTCCGCAGACCTAAGGGGTCTCTTAGGCATAATTTAGACCCACCCCTCAATAAGTCTCCCACACCAGTCACAAAGGAGGACTTCATTGGTTACCGGGGTACGGTGAAACTAGGGGACAGGATTGAGCAATATCTTAGAAATCCTAAAGAGCAAACAGAGTGGCTGAGGTAGCCTTTTGATCACGCATCTGTGTTACTGCCTGCGAAATGTCTAATCAGATCTCAAGTAGCTTACTCACAAGCATCTTCCAGAGGCTGGTGAAATTCCCCTGTGAAAGCAGGCGGTTTCTAGCTCGTGAGTTTGGGGGAGAGAGCCAACTTTAGATGGTAAAGCTCCTCTGTGTCCCCCGCATGGCTGCTGCTTCACCTCATGGCCGAAGAGAGAGAGCCTCCCTCCCCCCCAACCTATACAGCCCCTGTGACCTCAGTCACCTGGGCCAGTGGAGGTCAGCCCCAGCTGGCTGTCAGCCAACCAATTTGAAATGCATCACCTGTTACCGGGCAGATTCCAGCTCCCCAGGTAGAAACCCCCCACCCAGGTCATTGATGCAAGTCACTGTAGGCAGAGGGAGCAGGTCCCTCTTTCCGCCACACTTCCCTCCCCTTTTTATAAAGCTTGGATCCGTAGCTTCACAGGGGTATGGAGACAAGCGTGCTAGTTTGGAGGGGTCACCTTTCGACCCAGAGAGAAATTACACCCCACATAATACTGGTCCCAACAATAAAACATAACAGCACATTCAGGAACTTCCTCGCCCGAGCGCTCTCAAGCAGGCCCGAGTCCACCCGACCCACGACCCCGAGTCCTTTCGTGACAGGGCGTCTGCGGCCACGTTCTGGCTTCCCCTGATGTGCTCGACGGTGAAGTCGAACTCCTGAAGCTGCCGGGCCCATCGCTGCGGCTTGGCAGTGGAGTTTGCATCGTCTGCAGCCACCGCAGTGGGGCACGGCCCGGTAGGACGGTGAACGGCTGCCCCCATAGATAGGGCCTCAGCGTGTTCAGTGCCCAGACGAGTGCCAGACACTCCTTCTCGATAGACGACAGGTTTCGCTCCCGAGGGATTAACTTCCGGCTGAGGTACACCACGGGGGGCCGCGTCCCTTGGTGCTCTTGTAGGAGTACGGCTCCTCGTCCCGCGTCGGAGGCGTCCGTGGCGACGTAGAAGGGTTCATCCAAGAGCGGTGCCTTCAGGATCGGGTGTTTGACCAGGGCGGCCCTTACGGTGCCGAATGCTTCTTGGCACCCCGGCCTCCAGACCACGGGGTCAGGGCTGCCCTTCTTGGTCAGCTCACGGAGGGGAGCCGCCGTCGCCCCGAATCCCGGGACAAACCGTCTGTAATATCCGGCCAGGCCAAGGAAGGCTCTGACTTGCTTCTTGGTTTGTGGAGGCGGCCAGTCCTTAATGGCCTCGATCTTGTCCCACAAGGGAGCAATCTGACCCCCACCCACCCGATGTCCCAAATATACTACCTCGGATAGTGCCCACTGGCACTTCTTAGCTTTCACCATAAGACCGGCTTGCTTGATCTTGCCTAACACGGTGGTCCGATGGATCAGGTGCGATTCGAAGTCCTGACTAAAGATGGCGATGTCATCGATGTACGCCATGGCAAACTGCTCGCACCCTTGTAGCAGGTTATTAATCAGCCTTTGGAAGGATGCAGGAGAGTTGCGCATACCAAAAGGTAAAGCTGTAAACTCGTATAGTCCCACCGGGGTGGTAAAGGCAGACTCGGCTATGGCATCCGGATCCAGCGCCATTTGCCAGAATCCTTTGCACAGATCGAGAGTAGAGATGACCTTGGCTGGGCCCAGGCGATCGAGCAAAGTGTCCATCCTGGGCATAGGGTGTGCATCGGGGTGGTGACAGCGTTCAGCTCCCGGTAGTCCACACAGAACCGGACGGGCCCGTCCTGCTTCCGGACGAGCACCACCGGGCTGGCCCAGGGACTCCCTGAAGGCCGGATTACCCCTAACCCCTCCATCTCTGTGATCTCTCGCAGTATCGCTTGCTTCACATTCTCATTAATTGAGTACGGTCGGGAGTGTACAGGGCGATGGCTGCCCGTGTCTACGGCGTGCACCGCCAGGTCCGTTTTACCTGGTCTGTTGGAGAACACTGTCCCAAAGTCTTTGAGTGCCGCAAGCAGCTTGTCCTTGTCCTGGGAGGGCAGGTGGTCCGGCAGGCGCAGTTCCTCCAATTCTGCCTCCCCATCCCAGTCGCCGGACATGACCGGCTCCTCTGGGTCCTCAGGCGATCCTTCTACTGAGGAAATCCAGAGCACCGCATCCCCTCTGTCAAAGTAAGGGTTAAGCATGTTCACATGAACGGTCTCAGGCTTTCTGCCACTCCTGGCCACAACATAGGTCACATCACCCAGCTTGTCCAGGACAACATGAGGACCTTCCCAAGCGGCTTGTAGCTTGTCTGTCTTTAGTGGCAGGAAAACCATAACCTTATCACCGCGGTCAAAGGTACGTAAGCGAGCCTCTTCATCGTACCAGGACCTTTGCTTCTCCTGGGCCCGTCCCAGGGACTCTCGTGCCACTTTCATCATGTCAGTTAGTTTCTGGCGAAAGTTCAGCACATACTCCACCACGGAGGTCTTGGTGGGAGGGATTTTCCCTTCCCACTCTTCTCTCACCAAATCGAGAGGACCTCGGACTCGCCTCCCAAACATCAGTTCGACTGGCGAGAACCCCGTGGGCTCCTGGGGCACCTCCCGGGAGGCAAAGAGCAAATGCGGCAGTTTCTCATCCCGGTCATTGGGGTTCGAGTCCACATCGGCCTTTAGCATCCCTTCCAAGGTCCCACTGAACCTCTCCACTAGCCCATTTGTCTGAGGGTGGGAGGCTGTGGTCTTGAGGTGTTTCACCCCACAGCACTCCCACAGGCACTTCATCACCTCCACCAGGAAGTTTCCACCCCGGTCGGTCAGGATCTCAGAGGGAAAACCCAGCTGACAGAAGATTTTGGTTAGGGCATCAGCAACCACCGGTGCCTCGGTGGAGGTCAGGGCAACTGCCTCTGGTACCGAGTGGCAAAGTCCACTAGAGTCAGGATATACTTTTTTCCTCTATGAGTCTTATGCCTCAGTGGGCCCACAATGTCTATGCCCACTCGTTGGAAGGGCTGATCGATGATCGGGAGGGGCTGTAGGGGAGCCTTGCACTTGTCCCCACTTTTGCCCTTCCGCTGGCATGTCTCGCAAGATCTGCAGTAGTCCGTCACATCCTGGGCAATTCGGGGCCGATAAACGTTTGCCTGCAGCTGCTGGCGTGTCCGTTCCCTGCCCATGTGACCGGCACACGGTAAATCGTGAGCCATGGAGAGCAATCGTTGTCTGTATTTGCGAGGTACTATGATCTGGCGATGGGGTTCCCAGGTCTGGGTGCGGCTCTTTGGCACCCACAACCGGTAGAGAAGTCCCTTATCCCAGACCACCTGTTCCCTCTTCTCTGGGGTAAACTCGCTCTCCTGCTCCTGAGCCATCTGCCGGAGGTCCTCCAAGCTGGGTCCCCCAGCACCTCCTGCTTGAACTCCTCTCGCCCGGCTAAGCCATCAGCAGAGAGTTTGGGGGCTCCTGCGGGGAGTGCACCTTCACCCTCAGGGACTTCGCTGGACTTCTCCCTGAGAGGCTCTCCTTCCTCTGCCACTGACGGAACAGACACTTCCCTGGGACTGTCACTTAGCCCACCCTCGGGGTTGCTAGTTCCCTCAGGGACTGGTGTGCGATCACCCTCCGCTGGGGCCTCTCCCAGTGCAGCCAATGGTGTGGGTGTCTCTTGGGGAGTTTCTAACCCTCCCCGTCTAGCATTTTTGCTTTGCAGACGTGTCACCGCATTAATGCAGTAGGGCTCTAGCTCTAGGGCCTGGTCCACCTACTTGTGTAGGAGTTCTCGAGTAAGTATATCCCATCCCACCAGGATGGGAGCTGGAGCCCCTTCCATCACACCCATTTCTACATGCATCACGCAGCCTCTCCACTCGATGGGTGACCGGGTTACCGGTATCTCGAATGGTGGAGACCCCACCCCTTGAATGGTAAGGGTCTTCCCGGGGATTATATCTGCAGGTGAAACTAGGTTGGCATCGATTAATGTCACGCTGGACCCCGTGTCCAGTTCCCCAATAAGGGTTCTCCCATTGACCGTTATCTTGGTCCGGTGGGGGCCATCACCTCCTCCGGGTTTGTGATCCTGTAGCAACAGGCACGCCCCTCAGAGGGGCTCGGGCCTCCCCCCTCACTGCGTACAGCTGTTGCATGTCTGACGGGCTTGGGTTTGGTGCTTAACTTTGGGCAGTTGGGCTTGATGTGGCCCGGCTCCCCGCAGTTATAGCACCCCCTCTTCTCCGAATTGGGGTGTTTGGTCCAATCAGGGGCCTCCTTCTGCTCGGTCTGGGATGGCCCCTTTTCCCCTTTTGGACCTGGCCCTCCCCTCCCCCCTCTTTGGACCCCTTTCTGTCCCTTCCCAGAGTAGGGGGGCTTCTTGTCTGACCCATCACGATTAAGCAACAGCTGATCAGCAATTTCAGCGGCCTCTTGGACTGTTTTGGGGCCCCTGTCCTTGACCAGGGTTTTAACCTCCCTTGGACAGCAATGATAGAATTGGTCCAATGCCATGAGCTGGTACGTTTTCTCGGCAGTGTCAGCCTTGGCTCCCCCTACCCATTTAAGGAAAGCATCCCACATCAAGGCCACATAATCAGCCATTGACTTCTCCGGTTGTGGGCGGAGATTCCGGAATTTTTTCCGGAAATAGTCCGGCCCGAACTTGAACCTTGCAGCCACGGCCTGTTTAAATGTATCATAGTCATCAGCTGTATCTGAGGGCAGGCTGTTCAGGACCGCCGCCAGGTCGCCATCTACCAGAGCCGCTACGTGCAGCATGTACTCCTCCTCAGGCACCTTCAACCGTTGGGCTTGCTTCTCAAAGATGCTGAGGAATACGTCGGGGTCATCTCCGGGTCGGTAGCGAGCGAAGGCTGAGGAGTTCGGTTTGGGGCGTTCCCCGGGCGCTCGCGGAGGGCCCGCACCATCCCCGTTGGTCCGCAGACGGAGTACCTCCAGTTCGTGCTTGCGCTTGGCCTCTGCCTCTCGGGCCTCCGCCTCGCGCTTGGCCTTCTCCATCTTTGCCTTCTCCAGCTCCATTTTTATCTCCATCCTTTTCAATTCTAGCTCATGCTTGAGCTTGCTCTGTCACTCCCGCTCTTCAGCTTCTAGCCGCATCTGGTACTTCCAGCGCTCCTCCGTAGGGGTTGATCTCCCTGAGGACTGCGAACTTGGCGTGCGGCGATGTGATTCTGGGGAGGACTCAGGAGTTGGCATGTGAAGGCTGCTCTATGGCTGAGTCATGGTCGCACAGGAGTTTAATCAGTTCCTCCTTCTTTAGCCCTTTCTTCACATGAAGGCCTCTCTCTTTCGCCAGCTCTTTCAGTTCAGGCACGGTCTTTTGGGCGTACTGCTCCGCCATCCTGACTATCTACACTATCCAGTCGACCCAATGCCAAATTAGAAATTGTTTGCTCAAGGGATTTCAGTGACTCTATTACTCTTCCCAAATTATGCCTGTAAAACAGCAGGCTATTCAGATCCCACCTCGGCCACCACGTGTGGCGGGCCAGTAGGGGGCGCTCCTGCGTTGAGCCACCCACCTCCCTGCACCCGACCCCCTGCCAGGCTCCGAATGCCTCCCTAGGGGCGCCTGGTGCTTGGCTGACCCCTCTCCCGGAGCACACTCGCTAGTCTGGGGTAACGTGCCACCACCACCCCGAGAAGGGACTGTCTCGGCCCTGTGTCCTCGGGGAAACACAGGCCTAATAGTCCGACGGGTACTCGACCCGGTACAAGCACCTGGGGCACTTCCCCAAGTCAAGGGGGCAAGAAGTAAAGTCTCCCTTAGTCCGCAGACCTAAGGGGTCTCTCTGGCATAATTTAGACCCACCCCTCAAGAAGTCTCCCACACCGGTCAAAAAGGAGAACTTTATTGATTACAGGGGGTAGGGGAAACTAGGGTACAGGGTTGAGCAATATCTTAGAAATCCTAGAGAGCAAACAGTGTGGCTGAGGTAGCCTTTTGATCACGCATCTGTGTTACTGCCAGCTAGATATCTAATCCGATTGAGCAGCTTACTCACAAGCATCTTCCAGAGCTCTCCAGTTTCCCCTCTGGAGTCTGGGGTGAGAGAGAGCTGGGTCCCGATGGCAAGGCCCCTCTGTCTCCCCTGCTTGGCTGCTGCTTCACCTCATGGCCGAAGAGAGAAGAGAGCCTCCTCCCCCCCCAACCTATACAGCCCCTGTGACCTCAGTCACCTGGGCCAGTGGAGGTCAGCCCCAGCTGGCTGTCAGCCAACCAATTTGAAATGCATCACCTGTTACCGGGCAGATTCCAGCTCCCCAGGTAGACGCCCCTCCCCCAGGTGGCTGATGCCAGTCCCGTGGGCAGAGGGAGCAGGTTCCCCCCTCCCTCAGGATGCAGCCAGCTCAGGTCACCTAAAGAGACAGGCTGAGGTGTGACTCCTCCGTGCTGGCCCATCTAATCACATAGTCACAGGGCAGAGATTTTGGGGAGAAACCAAGGTGGCTTTCTGCCACAGCCCATGGCTCTTGTGGACATAGGGTTTACATTTCCCTCCTTGCCCAGCCCGTGCCAGCAGCCCGGCTGCGCTTCAAACACGGCTCGATTGCATCAAGAAGTAAGCAAGACGCTGGCTGAAGGGGCAGAGGCTGGCACTGAACACCTGAACCTGGTGCCAAGCCTGCGAGAAGAGAGCACCGAAAATCCCACGCTCCTCCAGGTGCCAATATGGGCGCCCACGGTGGCTGGGTGCTCATCGCCTCCCCTCGATGCCAGCTCTGTGCTGCTGTGGGATGCCGGTCGGACTGGCGGGGGGCCCATAAAGATGAGACATGGGATCTCGGGCAGCGACCGGTCGTTTCAGCAGAGTCCAAAAGGGATCAGACACATCCTTGGAGGAAAGGGGCATCAGGCACTATTAAGCATGGCAGCGAGGGGCTTGGCCTCTGAATCAAAACTTCCTGGATTTAAATGCTAGAGTTTGCAAGTGAGGAACAAGGGGGGGAAACCCTGCTCAGACCCAGGTCGCTCTCCCTCCACGCTCTGCCCCGCTGGGACCCAGGGGATGGCAGTACTTGTGTTGCATGCCGATGCCAGCTTCGTGGAGCTGAAGTGGAGGGATGGGGCCGCCTGCGGGCACAGACCCTCTCCCCACGGCCCCTGGCTGCCTACACCGGGGATCTGCCATCCAGGTGGGGCCTGCCCATGCCGCCTACCGCTGCCAGCATGCGCATCCTTCCCCTCCCTGCCAAGGCTTTCCTGTGGTTTGCTGGCAAAGAGTTTCCTTCATTCCCACCGCTCTCCAAGGAAGGAGACTCTTTTATTCGCTGAGACAAAGACGCCTTTGTGGCTGCTGCTGTTGGTGCCGATTATCTCTGCTGCCGTCGCTGCGGTCCCCTGTGCCGGATGCCGCGCACGCAGGCAGAGCCGGCAGCGGTCCCTGCCCCGTGCAGCTTACAGGCTCCCTGCAAGGGACACCGGGGCATCGGGCAGCAAGGGACCCCTGGGGCGTTGGGTGCAGTCGGCTGCAATTGCAGATGACAGAGTCCTCTCCCCCGGCAAAGCCACAGGACACCCTACAGCAAACCTGGCACCTTCAACAGCCAAACCCTAGTGCTCCTGTGCCCCAGGCAGAGCAGAGGAAACCCAGGGGCATGGACAGAGCAGGGAGCACAAGAAGCAATGAAGCCCCATGGTCAGCACGGTGGGGGGTGGTCTCAGCCCGGCAGCCTGGGTGGACTGGACACCCCCTTTGAGTGTTGTCTGGAGGAAAAGTTTCCTGTCTTGGAAGGCGGCAGGTGGTTTTGTCTTGAAGCTGCAACGATGCTTCCCCTGGGGACTCATCCAGCCAACCGTGCACCCAGCGCCCTCCCCACAGCCGGTCGGGTCTCCTTGCACCGGCTCTGGGCTCTGCAGCTGGGCTGAACGGGACTGGCAGGGTCTCGCCAAGGGTTGGGGGCACCGAGCGCTGATTGCCTGTGCATGGCTGGACTCTGCAGCTAGGGACAGACATTACACATAAACCGGTTTAAGTGCTCAGAAACTGGTTTAACCCTGTGACAGAACATACGCTCGGTGCACATAAGCTGGCTTCGAAATGCCTGAGGCTGGTTTAAGATAAACCCGGTTGAAGACTGAACTGATTTGGGCCGAACCAGTTTCTGCAATGTCTGTCCCAGACCCGGGTGTAGCAGCGACTGGGTCCGGGCCTGCCCTGAGTCCCCTGCGTGCAGCAGGGCGGAAAGCGGGGAAGTTAGCCCCAGGCGGTGTGTGGTTTGGAAAGCTTGCTGCCTCCATCCATCTGGGCACGGCGCAGGCCAGTGTCTGCCTGAGCTGCCAGCCAAGGGAAGCACCAGATCCTGCTTGGCACCCAGGCCCGTGCACGGAGGTTGGGCACCCTGCTCCGAGCCTGGAGCTCAGCCGCAGGGCGCAAGTCTCCATGCGACTGGCGCACGCTGAGAAGGAGGGGCGATGCCCTGCACAGGGGAGGGACGTGGGCTGCAGGGGCCTCGGAGGTTACCGCTGGCCTCACCGCCTCCAAAGGATGCATCCGACTCAGGCTCTGAGGATGAAACCACGATGCCAGGGGAGAGGCCCAGATCCAGCGGCCGGCTTGTCCCCGCAGCCGCGCACGGCCCTTATCGCTCCGTCCAGACGCGTCCAAGAGACGTTTGCTTTGGATCCAGTCGAGGAGGGGGTGGGCAGCCAAGGGGTCTGCAGCGGTTGCTTTCGCCTCTGCGATCTGCTGAGCTGCTCCCCACCAGAGCCAGCCGCCGCTGGATCCTCGCACGGCGCCGTGGCCTCGGGCCCGGGGCAGCGGGGCAGCGGGGGCCATTTTTCCTCCGTCTCCCAGGGATGCGCCAACCATCTCGTCTGCCCCAGATAACAGATCGCAGCCGCCTAAGCCGAGATTAACTCCATCACCCCCTGCCAGCGTCTTCCAGATGGAGGGGCTGGGGAGAGGGAAGGAGAGAGAAGAAGCCCGCCCAGGACACCGTGTTTCTGCTGCTCAGATATTTCCCTGACATTGCAGCAATCTTGGTTGGGAAAGGAGAAAGGCAGGGAGTGAAAAGCAGCAGGGACTGAAGCCGGTGAGGTCCCGGTGTTTGTAGGACGAGGCAGGAGGACTCGCCCGGGGGGACCCTCGGATGCTGCCAACCCAGAGCAGACCCTCGGCCCAGCCTCCTGGGAGATGTTTTGGACCTAGCCATAAAGTCACCGAAAAATGCAGCTCCCGAGCTCTTCTGGCATGGGAGTCATGTTCACAAATCGCTCCTATGGAAGGAAAAAAAAAGGCCCCAGGGCAAAGCCCTGACCTCTGGCTTGCATGGCGCGCCGGAGCTGAGCCGTGTGCGTTTTCGAGACAAAGCGTCTGGCTTTGGCTCGCTCCCTAATGAAATTTTGGAGGGGGTCCTGCTCAATCCGGGGTCAGACCGAACGCTCTCTATTTCTTTCCTTTGCTTCCTGGCCCATCGATGCAGACGTCCATTGCTGACGCAGCCCCGGGGATCGCCATTCCTGCTCCTGCCTCTCGGGGCCGAGCCCTGCATGGGGCAGTCCTGACCGGTGCCAAGGTCTGCCCGGGGCCTGAGGCTGGCTGTGCACGCCCCCCCGGGCACCCTCGCTGCTGGGTGCCGAGCCCTGGATGGGTGGCACGTGCCGAACAGCAGCCAGGCAGCTGGAGAGGGCTCGGAGCCGGCTGGGGTGCTCTCCCCCTCCCGCCCCCGTGCCACTTCCATCTTGTTTAGCTCTCATTTGTAAATGGGCTGTGGCCCAACACAAAGAAGCAGGAGGAAGTACGCGCCCGTCTCCCTTAAGCTCGTCGGAGCCGGGTTCTTCATTACCTGCACACCTGTTCCCCGGCGCCATATGGCCCGGAGTAAATAGACTGTAATTGTTTATCCAGAGCTGGGACTCGAATGCGGCGAGGAGCCGCTCTTGGAAGAAGTCACCTTCCCTGAAGGGCAGGGTGCCCAGAGAGAAGGGGAGAGGCGTGGGGGCTCTCGGCAGCCCCCTCCCAGCTCTGCTCCTCCCCTGCTGAGCTTCCTTCTGGCGGCTGCGGCTGCATTTTGCATCGAGAAAGCCGTCCCCGGTGCTGGGAGCTGGTTCACCCCAGCAGCACAGGGGGAGGCCCTGGGTTTGGGAGCTTTTTTTATCATGCTTTTCTGGCTGTCCATCACCAAGAGGACTAAACCGAAGCACCCCCATCGCTATTGCATGTGGCACGCTGCCTGCCTCCATGCTCGCCCGGGCACCGTGGGCCCTGTCCGGGGGATGCTGTGCTGTCATATGTCTCTAGACAAGGGGCTTGGGCCAGATCCGTGCTGGGCTGGATCATCGGGGAGTGACAGGAAGCAGTGGCATTTGACTCTGAGTCTGTATTGACCCAACGAGGAGCACTGGACAAACACCCCGACGTGGCATTGGGAGGCACTGTGCCCTCCGCCGGGTCACTGCAGACACCACCGTGCTCCTTGCAAGGGCAGGGCACTGCTGAGCACTTCCCACCCCTGGGGGCTCCAGCTGCATTGCTTATTTTTACCCCTGCACATGCTTATAGGTGCTGTTGCAAACAGCTGCCACGTTCCACCCCAGCGCTGGCTGCATTTCAGCTGCAAAAAAAAAAAAAAATCCAGGCAATGTCCCAGCCAGGGTTATGCAGACGATTAATCCCCCAGCGTTTGCAGAGCACCCTGTGACTTTCCAGCCAAAGGCCCCGTGTTGTTGTCGCACTCAGCAGCTGGGCCCAGGCGTGTGACATGGTTTTCCTCTCCTTGTACGATCGGTGACGGTGACCCCGTCCGCACGCTCCGGGAGGGAGGCGGGGGACCCCGCGGGCTGGAGAAGCAGGGCCGCCCCGCTTGTGATTGCGCTGAGACTGGTACGGCAGCATGTCCTGTCGTCTTCGACAGCGAGCGACTGTGTGTGACAGAGAGTCGGTGGCACTTTCAGAGATGATTAATCATCAGCAGAATAAAAGGCATTAATTTCCACCCGGCGCGCTCCCCGGTAGGCTGGGAGCCGCGCGTTACAATCTGTCTGCTGTCAGCTCTCGGCGAGGCTGGCCCCGCCGCCCTGACTTCGTCTGGCTCGTCTTCGCTCCTCGGCATCGCGCGTCGGGTTGCTCTGTGTTTCAGTGCCGGAGACTCCCCTTGTTCCCAGGCCCCGGCGCTCACGTCTGCAAGCGCGCGGTGATTTACGGAGGGAGGGCGAGCACCCTGCTCGCTCATCGGAGTTGGCAGCTCGCCTCGCGGAGACGTTGCTCTGCAGAGGACGGGGGGAGGCTCCAGCAGGCCCGCGCCGTCTCCTCGTCGGCGCCAAGAGCCCAGGCCGCGCTACGGCGTTGCCCCTTCAGTCGAACGGGGTTTTAAACGTCGCCAGGATCTGCCCCCTGCCCACAGGGGTCAGCGGCATCTTGCACCCACCCAGCTGGGGCATCGCTCGCAGCGGGGAGCGGGCTCGCGGCAGGCAGGCCGGCCGGCGCCGCTTGTCCCTGGGGAAAGGGGTCTCAGCGGCCGTGCCGTCAGCTCATCCCAGCCTGCCTGGCAGGAGAGGCCCGTACCTCGGTGTCCGTGCCAGGCAGCTCATTTAGTAGCATTATTTGGTCCCTGTCCTGCACACAAGTCCCTGCCTGACCACGCTCAGACAGGAGATGATTTTTCCCTGCCTTGTAGGGGGCAACGCTGAGAGACGTGCCCGGTGCCCGGCAGATGCCAAGCCCCGTCTCACGCAGAGCCAGGCCTGGCTTCGAGCCCCCCGGCCACCCCTCCCGGAGCCTGGCACCAGCTCGCAGGCTGCTTGACAGGCAGCCGCGCACCCGTGTCCTGCGGCTCCTTCGAACGAGGCGCTTTCTTTCCCCCGGAGGGTTTCTTTGCCTCGGGGACGTGTCTGATAAATCGCGGGGCTGTTTCAACTCGACGTGCCGCAGCTGTTGCGCGAACGGCATCCGATACCCAAGGGCCTGACCCCGGCAGCTGCGTGGCAGCGGGTCCCCTGCGTCTCCCGGCGAGCATGCGTCTCCCCCAGCAGACGAGCCCGATGCTCCCCACCTGTTTCTGCCCGGACAGTCCCATCGCCGGGATGCGCGACCACGGCGCGGGTCTCCTGGGACCGAAGGCAAGCAGGGGGGTGATTTACTGCAAGCTCTCAAGGCAAAACCCTTCGGCATTTACCCAGCATTGCTCGAGTCAACAGCGGAGCGGGGAACGTCAGGGGCAGTGTCAACAAAACCAATGGCTGGCAGCTCTCCGGAGGGCCTGGGAGCAGGCGGCCGAGCCCGGCAGCCGGCTAACGGCACCCCTGGGACGGGCAGGCAGCCCCGGGGTGTCTGTGTGCAAATGCGGGGCCTTGCCCTCAGCTGCCGGGAGTCGTTTCCAGTCGCTGGAAGGAGCTGGCACCAGGTGTGCATGCCTGTGTGTGGGTACACGGGTGCTCTAGGGGTGTAGGGCTGAGTGTGCGTGCACCGATAGATACACTGTGTGTGTACACAGATGCACCAGAGGTGTCGAGCCAAGCGTGTGCACCTATAGACACAATGTGTGTGTGTGTAGATACACGAGGGGTGTGGAGCCGAGCGTGTGTGCACCTATAGACATACTGTGTGTGTACATAGATACACTGTGTACCTGTATACCTATAGATACACTGTGTGTGTACACAGATGCACGAGAGGTGTCACGTCAAGTGTGTGTGCACCTATAGACACAATGTGTCTGTATATAGACACACGAGGAGTGTGGAGCCGAGTGTGTGTGCACCTGCAGATACACTGTGTGTACGCATAGATACATGAAGAGTGTAGAGCCAAGTGTATGTGCCCCGATAGACATACTGTGTGTGTACATAGATACACGAGGAATGTAAACTCAAGTATGTACACCTATAGATACACTGTGTGTGTACATAGATTCACGGGAGGTGTTGAGCTGAGTGTGTGCGCGTCTATAGATCAACTGTGTGTGTACATAGATGCACAAGGGGTGTAGAGCCGAGTCTATGTACACCTATAGAAACATTATGTCTGTACATAGATATACAAGGGGTGTAAAGCCAAGTGTGCGCGCACCTAGATATACTCTGTGTGTGTGTGTGCACAGATACATGACAGGTGTGGATCCGATAGACTCTCCCTATCTACACAGCTAGCCTCGAGGCGTACATCCAAGCGTGCGCGTGCATGCAGCTACACGGTGCATGTACACAGACGTACTCTAGGCATGTACCCAAGTGGGTGCGAGTGTATGCACAGGCCCGCACTGTGTGCACACAACAGACACACACACACACATACACCCCTACCTAAATAGCTTGATAGCATCTAAATGGGGAAGACAATTGGACGTCAAACCCTATTTGAGTAACACATTTATACCCACTGACTTTTATGGAATTCCTGCTGATTGATTCAAGCCCCATAAAATTTCCCCTGGCAACTTACACACCTTCCCAGCCTGCCTCCTGCCTCCCAGGGTGATACTCTATTGAATAGCGACTTGATTGACTCCTCTGTCTATAATGGGATTTTATCCGGGATCCCTGTTATGAACAGCTTATTTTCGGCTCGCCGTCAGAGCCTCACTCCAGATAAAGCAGGCGGCGTGCACGCTGCCCTGTCAGAAGCTGTATACGGGGCCCATCCATCATGCTGTCAAAGTATCAATCAGGACAGAGACGGGGGAAAGCAAAACCCGGTGATGGGAGTCTGTTTCGTGCGATTCCCCGGGGGAGAGGAGACAGGAGGGAGTTTGGGTTTGCAGTGGCTGTCTGAGCTCGTTTGGGGGAATTTTCCACTCCCGCAAAGGCCTGGAGCCGTGAGCGCTGGGGAAAGGCAAGTGCGCTGAAGTTGGGCACCGGGCGAATTGATGCTCTGCCTGCTACTGCAGCCCCGCAGCTCTGCCATGGCCCCAGCCCCCTGCTCTATCCACTGGGTAATACTACCTGCACAGCAGAAGGCGAGGGGCCAGGCGTACGTGTGTCCTCTCCCTTCCCCGCTGCCCAGGGTGCAGCACCCAGGGGGATCGGGGCCGGCTCTGGGGCTGCTGGGGTCTCCTGCACGGGCAGCTGCAAAGCAGGAGTTGTTCCCAGGGACTTTCTGCTGCTGCCAAGAGGATGGGAGAGGGGGGAGCAGGAGTCTTCCCACTGGCCTCACTGTGCCCACACGAGCCTCTCGCCTGGACTTTACTACAGGCACACAGCTGCCTGGCAGGGCAGCATCCTCGCTGGGCGCTGAGAGGCTGGGGTAGTGGAGGCACGGGGCATGGGCAGGCAGCGAGGGCATGCTGGCAACCCCCCGGAGCTGCTAGCACTTGTCTGGGGCTGGGACACCGCAGCTCTGTGATGCTCTTCCTCCCTCCAGCTACCCTGGCCACCTTCCTCAGCATCCCCCTCTTGCTCCCACAGCCGGCCCCCACCCCCCGCCCCGCTGGCTCCCAGCACCTGCTGCCACGAGCTTCCCAGGGAAGCAAGGGGAGGGGAGTCAGGAGCAAATTCTCCTGCAAAAATGCAGCTCCTTCTCCCATCGCTGTGCTCTCCCCCTCTCCTGCCTGCCTGGCATTAATATTCATCAGGCCGCGTCATCCCAGAGGTAGCGCGAGCACCGACACAATCAGGCCACTTCAGTTATTACTCAGGGACTAATAGGAGCGGCATGAGGAGCCGGCTTACACCCCACAGCCCCCGGGGCAGGGACGGGTCCTGTCCTGGTGAGGGGCAGCGAGCCCCCTGGGTGTTTGCACCCTGCCGAGGGGTGCACATAGGATTGGGAGCGAAGTGTGTGCTCCTTGAGAGAGCTCTTGATCCCCAAACCAGTCTCCGGCGGGGTGCGTTAGTCCTTGGGCATCAGCTCGAGAGGGCCGTGCGGGTGCTTGTGGAGCCAGGCCCCTTTACACCAGCCCGAGGGCTGGCCCAGGTGCTCCGCACCCTAGACGAAGCAGGGTAGGTGGGTGGGGGGACCGGCATGCCCTCGGGTGCTCTCTCCCTGGGCCATAATAGATGAGTTACACCCCATAACGTGGTACACGTGCATGGGGTTATGTCCCTAGCATCCCGTGATAACTCAGTGCATGTAGTTTATCCTGCCTTGAATGCAGGCAGGAGTGTTGCAAGAAGGGGTCTCTCCTCAGCGCTGCCCACCAGGCATCAAGGGGAGGTTTTCCCCTGTCCCCTACGCTGAGACCCAACAAACGCCCTGCACGCAGGCCCCGAGGAGATGGCTCGCAAGGCAAAGAGGCTGATGTCCTGAGGGAGCCGCTATCTCCCGAGCCGGGGTTGGATGTTTCTCAGGCTGGCTGGAGCAATTACTGCTGCGGACGGGACGCGCCGGACTCTCCGGCCTTGCCTTTGTTGAAAAGGGCATTCATTTCAGAGGAGAAAAAAAGGAGCCGCGCGGCAATTAGAGGCCCTCTCAGGTCGGCTGGGCCGGCGCGGGGGCAGAGCGGGGACCGGACTCGCCGCGCCGCGCTGACGGGCCTGTCAGCGTGGCCATCGATTGCAGCGCTCCCTGCTCCCCGATGGGGATGCGTCTCGCCCCCCCGCGCCGGCAGAGGAGGGGGGTCACGCAAGGTGGCAGGGGACAGGATGCAGCAGATACTGAGCAGGGTACAACTGGGAAGGCAAGCAAGGCAGAAACAGCTATTGCCAGGCATGGGAGGGCAGGGGACAACTGTAGGCTGGGACTCTGGGGATGCAGCTCTGCCACAGACTGCCCGGATGGCCTTGGGCAGCTCACTTCACCTCCCTGTCTTTCAGTCTCTGGAGGAGCATTTCCCTCCAGCTCTCTGCCCAGGCTGCCAGGACAAAAAGGGCCGATCCTGGCAGTGGTCTTTGTTCCTGTTCTGGGTACAGCTGCCCAGCGCCTCATGCACGACGCCAGCAGGGGCTGGAGATCTCCTCGCCCCGCGCAGCCAGCTGGCAGGCGGCAGAGGCAGCCGGTAGGGTTAGGGGGGAGCCACGGCCAGAATGCAGAGCAGCGTCTCGGCGGCTGGCATCTCGGGCAGCTGTACCCGGGGAGGAGGAAGGGAGCGTGTGTGCATGCATGTGTGCGTAGCAGGAGGAACAGGCCGTTCCCCCGCCAGGGGCCGGACTGGTCTCCAGAGGCCAAATGGGTGCCAGACCCTGCTCCCCAGCCCAGAGGCAATGCGGAGGGACCTCTCGGCATCCCCCGGGCCCCCTCACCCAGCATGCACCCCGCAGTGCGGCACTAGCGGTGCTCTCCAGGAAAGGCAGGAGTGCGCATAGCGCGCTGCATGGAGCGCCTGTGCGCTCTCCCCAGGCTCTATAGATAGCCAGGAACTGGAGAGGCCAGAGAGGAGCACACCGTGAGCGGGGCAGGAAGCTTGCTCAAGGCACACGCATGCACACGCTTCCCCCGAGCCTGGGAGGGGAATGAGGCAGGAGCTCCGGGGCCTGGATGCATGGGCACGGTGCGACGCTTGCTGCGCCTGGGGAGCTGCTGCTGTAGAAACAGTGAACGAGGACTTTGTGCGCTGCAGCAGCTCCTGCACGGCCCAGTCCTGGACATGCAGAGAAGGAGACAGTCCCTGCCCCAAAGAGCCTGCATCGATGAGGAGCCGCAGCCGACCAGGGAAGGTTGGATAGCAGGGAGCACAGCACGGCTTTCACACGGCTGAGGAAGCCCTGCAGGCCTCCTCCCCGCAGGGAAGCCATCCATGGACTCGTGCAGCTCCGTGACCACGCAGGCAGCATCCCCCGCCGCCGCAGCGCTGGCAGGGCAGGCCCACGTACCGCGGGGAAGGGGCCCGGGGCTGCTGGACCGGCTCCTACCAGCCACAGCAGAGGCCTGCTTCGACACGCAGCGCAGCATCGCAGCCGGCTGGAGAACGGGTCCTGCAGCAGCGGTCCCCGAATGGGCTCACGCCACCCCCCCGACCCCACAATGCCCCTCGTGGGAAGATGCTTTTTTTTCTTCTCCCCCCTTTTATAAGAAGCGCAGCTCCTGTAATAAAGAATTTAATAACCCGCTGTGCCTGTGTGGATAGAAAACTCATTTGTTTAATAGGCAGCAGTTTGGCTTTGTCATGTTCATTTAGTTTTTAATGACGCACAGTTGTGCCAATATTGATTTTAGCTTATAGGGACTCCAAAAATTTACTATCTGGAATTATCTGAAATGTAACCGGTTTATCTTGCCGTCAGGAAGACGGATCGCTGCCTCGCCTCGCTCGGAGCGCTGGGCCGGGCCGCGCGCCGCCTGTGCCGGAGCCCGCGTGACGCCTTGGAGGGACCTTTCTCGCCCTGCAGGCCGTGTGGCTGGGGGCGCCGGGAGCAGGGCCATGGCAGGAGGGATTTTTTGGCTTGCAAAGCACAGTGGGGAAAGCAAAGCAGTCGATGTCCCCGGCCCCCTGCTCCGCGCCGAGCTCGCGCTCTCCGTGCAATTTTGCCTGCTGTTGTCTCTCCTCCGCATCTTGACTTGGCCCCCGGCAGCCCCGAAGCGCAAGTCTGATGCTGCTCTCTGCCCCGTCAGGTGCAGCCCTTCCAGCGGAGGACGGGAGCTGCTCACGGGCTTGTCCCCAGGCTCTTGCGCTCAGCCGGCTGGAGCCCATGGTCCAGACCGGGCTGGGGTCTCACCAGGGGGTCGTGGGCCTGGGCGGGTTGCAGAAGGGAGCTGAGATGTGGTGGGGAGAATGGGCAGAGGTGCCCGAGACTGCCCAGCAAGTCAGTGTCTGAATCGGGAACAGGACCCGCCGGTCCTGCAGGACTCACAGCGGACGGCCCTTGCTTTCCCAGGAACGAGGACTATGCGCGCTGCAGCAACTCCTGCAAGGCCCAGTGCTGGACCGGGACATGCAGAGAAGGAAGCAGTCCTTGCCCCGAAGAGTTGCATTGATGAGGAGCCTCCCAGGGTCACCCAGGGACTGAACCCAGCTCTCCCAGGCCCCACGCTGGGCCTTCGGCCGCTGCCCTGTTGAACCAAGCTGACCCAGGAGCAGGTAGGGAGGGCATCAGCGATGCAAAGTGACAGCAGATCCCCGCTCCGGATCCATCTCTCGGCTCTACCGCACTGGCAGGAGCTCCCGGAGCAAACCGCGGCGCGCGGCACTGAATTACGGTAACCGGCCTGGAGTTAACCCAGCCGATAAAAAGCCGCCGTTTCATTTGCTTCTGTTTTTATGAATCAGCATTTCCCATGTCAATCAACTCCCCCACCCCCCCGCACCCCTGATCCTATTAGCCGTGATACTGTACGGAGTGACAATTGACAGCAAATTGTATTGACAGACTCTTATTGAGCATAATTACTCGACAGGAACCATCCAGAATCCATTAGCCGGAGTGCCCGCGGCAGCGATTCGGTGGGGCTCTCAAAAGAAAGATCAAGGGGCACGGAGGGGTGGGAGCGGCTGGCCTCGCTACAAAACACGAAAGAGTTTCTAAATGCAGTTCTCCTCCGTGCAGCTTCTGAGCCCTCGTCTGACACTGCAAGTCCTCCACGCTGGCCCTCGGCGGGGGAACGTCACCCGCAGCTCATTAAATGTTCGCCAGAGAGGAAACGGACCCGTGGCGTGAGCAGACCAAAGCCCCCGCGTTCGGGTGTGGGCAGCGGCAGGCAGGCGGGCTAGGTGGTGGACAGCGGCCGGGGGGAATGGACCAGTCCCCGGTCCAGGTCTGACAGCATCCTGACACCTGTAGACTTGCGTGAGTGCCTAAACCCCCTAGGTGCTGGTCTTAGTCTCACCAGCATTTCTTTGCACCTGGGGCATGCCTGCCCCTTGGCAGCACTGGCTGGTGGGGGCTCCGTAGTGGGAGTCAGTGTATTATTCATCACGCCAGTCTTTAAATCCATTATTCACTATTTCCACTATCACTATCCATTATTTATGGCTTCCTTCAGGAGCTCCCACCATCCGCACCTGTGAGACTGGGGATCGGGAGAACCCGTGACACTGGGACTCGGTATCTTAGGCAACGAGGTTCGGCAATCAGTGGGCCACGTGATGGACCAAACCCTGAATGCCCCCAACTGTGCTCGGCGCTGCTAGTAGAGACGGTCCCTGCCTCTGTGAACAGACCGACAAGGGGAACAGAGAGATAAAGAGACTTGCCCGTGGCCCTGCTCCAAGGCAGTGGCGGAGGCAGGACGCAGGGTCACATCTCCCGGGGCAGCTCTCACCCCTCCGCCGTGCAAAGGCTGTGCTGAACCGGCGGTGGTCCCTTTGCACAGCTCACGGGCGTGCATGCTCCCCGGGGACCGAGGCTGGCAGCCGGGGTCGAGAGAAACAGCCCTTCCAGGTTGCATCCAGGTGTCTTTGACGCCACCTTGCCCGGATCAACAGGTGGGCTGGCTGCTTGCAACCCCACCACCCGTGCTGACGGCTCCCAACCCCGCTCTCGGGCTGACAACCCCCTCCGCACCTCGCTGCGCTGTCTCCGCACCGTCAAGGACATGCAGGCCTGGTGCCACTGAGCACGTGTGGCTCTCCCCAGGCTCCTAGCAAGAGGCTGCTCAACTTTTCGGTTCAGCCAGGAGGAGGTGGGGTGGGGTGGGGTGGGAGTCCGCCGGGCACTGGGGTCAAGGCAGTGAGAACAGCATGCGAGCGCTGCCGGGCAGGTGTGAATGGGACCCGGCGAGGCCAGGAAGGCGACGATGAGGCGGGATGTGCCTGGCGCGCTGCCCTCCTGGGGCCTTGGATAATAGAGTCCGTAGGAGCAGACTGTCGGCATAGGCTGGTGCTGCCTGGTGCAGAAATCGAGGGAAATGAACTCTGAAATCAAGGGGACTGTGATTTCTACCACTCCAGAGGTGTCCCAGGGAGCGGGGTGTCCTCAGGGCAGAGAATGGGGGGAGGAGCAGGTGGCAGCTCTCTGCATCGAGCTCGGATGAGCCATTTAGGCCCGCTGACCTGGGGGCTCTCGTGTATTTGGGAAGACTCACTGCTTCGGAGGGAAGGCGAGCCTTAGAGGACGCTGCTCTCTGCCTCGAAAGCCAGGGAATAAGGGTCTGGGTCTGCATCGGGCACTGGATTATTCCAGGGGAAGAAGCTGCCCGGCAGGCCCCAGGATCGGGGCCCTTGGCTCACAGCAGCTCCAGCTGCCTCCCTGGTGCCGGAGATAGACTAAGAAATGGCGGCTGCTGGAAGTCCTCGCAGAGACAGGGCAGCAGCCCCTAAGGCGCCTTAATCCCCCGGCTTTGCGTTGTTAACTGGGAGATAAGAGGCGGCCGTGGAGAAGAAGCCGGGAGCTCTGCAAGCAGCGCGGCGTGCCTGGGCCGCTCCCCACGCGCACCCACCCGTGCTCCAGCCCCCCACCCCCTGCCCCTTCCTGCTGCCCCACGTGCCAGCCCCGGGCACCCCCAGCTTTGCCGGCACCTTGGTTCGAAGCCACCCCCCCGCGCCCTTCTGCCAACGCTGTCTGATCTGCCTCACAGGCCCCGATCCTGCGGCCGGCAAAGGGTGGCAGAGCAAGCGGGGAGCTGCTCTCCACTGCGGCGGTGACCTCTGGCATGGGGTCTGGGCCCACGGGGGTCAGGGCTGAGACCCGGCCAACTCACTGCATGCAAGCAGCCGAAGCCGGTGACCGTATGGGTGGAGGGCTCTTCGATACCTGCCTGCCCATGAGTTACAAGCCCCTGAGCTATCTGCGTTTCCCCCGCATCAGATCTCATCCCGGGCCTCCGGAGTTAGCCGCCGGGCCCAGCGGGAGCCGGGAGCGAGCTCTGATCCCTGCCGGAGCGAATCCGGCTGTCGGGGGTCGATCCCCCGTCACCCTCGAGGTGTCTGTGCCACGGCAGCTGGCCACTCCTGGGAGCTCCCCGCAGCTTTGTGACCAGAGCGGGTCTCAGCCCGACACGCGCAGCGACCCACGGGGCACCCGGGCCGCGCGGGGGACGAGCCGAGCGCGGATCTGCCCGAAGAGGGCCCAGGCCTCGCGGCCGACGCGCTCCCTGCCCGGGGCTGCACGTGGCCTCCGAGCCCCTCTGCTCCGTGCCGGCTGGGAGCAAAGCGACGCGCCCCTAAAGGTGGCAGATGCCCCCGGCAGGCCCCGTGCAGGGGCAGCAGGGGCCTGGGGCAGCACGGGAGAAGGGGGACGCGCTCTGCTCTGGCAGCCCCACCACCCCCATCCTGGCTGCTGCCACAGGGATGCTCTGGGGTCGCCTGGGCAACAGGATGTGCAGACTGACTGGTGCTGACAGCCTATGCGAGGGAGCCCCCACCCCCCAAGAGGCGGGCCCTAGTGCTGCCCGCCCCCTCGTCTCTCCTGGCCCAGGTGTGGGGGGCTGAGACGCTCCTTGGGAGGGGGCGTCAGCCCGCCCAGCACCAGAGGCTTGGCCCCGTATGCTGGGGAGCCCCGGCGGGTACAAGAGACCGGGGTGCAGGACGCTGGGCAGAGGGCCCAGATGGCGCCTCTGCCCCTTGGCGGGGTCCCGGGGCTGGGGAGGCGCCAGAGGTCCCGGTGGGCACGGCCTGGAGGTAGGCTGGCATCTCCTTCTCGCTGCAGCGGGGGGTCCAGGTGCCCCCTGCACTAGGGCTGGGGGAGCTGGGGCAGCACCTGGCCCTGGCTCCTAACCCTGGCTTGGGGGGAGGCCGGTGGGTTGGCGAACCCCCTGCTCTGCACGCAGCTGCCAGCTCCGTGCGCTCCCGCAGACGCCTGGCACCGCACGCGGCGCGGGCTGGGGCCCGGGCCCGGGCGCGATGCTGGAAGGGGTAGGAGAGGCTTCGCGGGCAGGGCTCACCGGGGCCTCCTGACACGGCCGGGCTCGGGGCCTGCGCAGGGAGGAAGGGTTTAAGCGGGCGCGGGCCTGCAGAGAGAAGGCAGCACTTCACCCCGAGCGGGGCTCTTCTTTCTGGCAGGGCGCTGGAGCAACGCCGAGGCGGGCGCTCCCACCGCAAGCGCCTGTTGCACTCATGCAACTGCGAAAAGCTCATCTTCGGTCGGCGCTGCTGGGCTGTGCGCCAGCCCCTCCGCAGGCTGGGGGTGGGCCGCGTCCAGAGCCGGGGGGGGCGTCTTTAAGGGGGGCTGGAAAAATATGGTTTTATAATAACAAAGCCGGGGAGGCTATAAAAAGCCGGCGTGCTGTTGGCAGGCATCCCGGGGAGAGGCGGGGGAGCCTACGGCCTCCGCTTGAACCGTTTCCTCTGGCTGCTGGGCCTCGGTACAGCGGGGGGGCCGTGTCCGAGCCTCTCGCCAACCCCGCCAGAGGGTCTGGGGCCATCGAGAAACGGAGCTGCGGCGTCCGGCCTCGGCGCTGGGGGGCCGTTTCCCTTTCTCACCCCGGCGCCTGGAAGCATGAAATTCGGCGAGCGCCGGGGGAGCGGCTCGCTCTGTCCGCGTGGCAGATGTGAAAAAACGAAGAGAAGGGGAAAGAGACCAAAACTGCTTCTTTCTGGTTTTTTCTCCCCCCACCCCGGCTTGCAAGCGAACGCTGCGATCTGGCGGGCCGGGCGCCTGCGGGGCCGGCTGCGCTGCACCCTCGCTGCAGGCGTTCAGGCAGGGTTTCCAGCCCAGGCGACGTGCCCACGGTCGGCCGGCGGCTCGGCCGCGCTCGCGGCCGGCCTCGGGAGAAGCGCGCGGTCGCTCCCGCAGCGCCGCAAGCGAAGCTCCGGGCGGCGAGGGCCGGTCGTCTGCCATCCCGAGCTTCCCCCCTTTTTTTCCGCTCAGGTCTGGACGAATTCGCGCCAGGCCGGAGCAGTATTTTTATTACAGTCATAACAGCCCTACGGCTGCGCGGCTCGTAATCCTGGAGCTGCCGCTGGTTGTTTGCGTTAACAAGGGCGCGTTTCAAATGCCTCCACTCTCCCCTAACAACTGCCTGGGAGGAAATGTTCCAAAAAAGGGATTTTTTTTGCGTGTGACAGACCTCCCCTAATTGGAAACAAGACTGTGAAGTCGGAAGGTAGCGGTAATAGCATTTCACTCAAACAGATAATGCCTTCCGCCACACCAGCCCCTTTCATCCGCCAGGAGCTGCGCAAACACGGTTCCCCGCCCTGCTGCCGTGGCCGCTCTCGCCCGCTCCGGTGCCCACGTGGCGTGGGGTGGGACGCGCGTGCCCCGGGGCAAGGTGGAGCAGCCTGGCACAGCTGCCCCTGAGTCACTGCCCAGCCCCACGGGGCTGCTTTTTGGAGCGGCATCTCCCAGCTTGAGCAATGCCCGGTGTCCCGCGGGTGGAATGGGCTTTGAGGAGCACCGGCCTGAGGCTTGGCCCTGTCTGTGCCCTGCAGAGGGCTGGGGGGATACGGGGCAGCACTTGGCACAATGCTGGCATCAAAGCTCAATGTCTCCTATCTCTGCTTTGCGAGGGGGTCCGTGGGGCCACGCTTCTGCCCTCGGAGCGGCCGGCTGTGGTCGTGAGCATCCCCTGGCTGGGGATCTGCCCCGAAAGCTCAGTTGCATCCATCTCCGAAGCAAACGGCATGCACTTGAGCTGCGTTTCAGTGCCAGGCATGACTCCTTTTTGCAGAGGCTGCTGGAGGAGCACTGGGTACGTGGGGCAGTCCCTGGGGGAAACTGAGGAACGCCCAACACCCCTCTGCATTGGGGTGTCAGACCCCAGCCTAGCACCCAGGATCCCACTGCTGCGTACATCGCCACGCTACCTGGGATGCAGAAGCAGCCTGGCTGGACAGGCCCAGGCAGCCCTGCTAGGGGCAGCATCTCCGGGGAGGGGTCCCCGGGGCAGGCTAGTGTCTTGCATGCCCCCAAATGCTGGTTCCCAGAGGGCTGGCGGGTTTGGGTGCAGGAGACGCAGTGCCGCCTGGTCACACGGGGGTCCTGCCAGCGCGTGTATTTCGGTCCCAAAAGGGGCAGGGAGGCGGGTTTGGCATTTGCTAGGGCAATCTAGCCCCCCTCCACCTGGCTGTCTGCACAGCCGGGGCCCACAGAAGCGAGCCCTGGGGCACGGGCTACCATGGGAGGTACGTGTGTGCACGCAGGAGAGGCTTGACCCGGCAAGCGGGGCGCATCCAAGGTCGCCGCTCACCTGCAGAGACGAGGGATCAATCTTGATAAGCACTGAGCGGGGGATCGATAGCTCTATAGTTAGACACGTCCTGCTGCCTTTGGCAAGCACCCGGCTGCTCGTGGAAGCGCTGGCCTCCTCGCACGTCGGGCGGGGGGGACGGATGTGAGTGGGAGGAGAGTCCAGGCTGACATTGGCTGTCCTTGATCTATCGCGTGTGTGAAGCTGGGGGTGATCCTGGACCCCAGCTGCCCCCCAGAGATCGGTGCATTGCTCCTATGCCCCCCCGGCTTCCTGGTGATTCATCCTTGGGGCCGACTCCATAAGACATCCGGCCCAGGAGAGCCAGGGTTTTGTGCGCAACCCCGTGCCAGCTGCTTTTGGGACACGGAGGCACCCCCCCTGTGACTGAAGGTGTAGTGCAGCAGGCCCTGCCAGCGCTCTCCAGGGGCTCTGTGCCCCAGGTCCTAGCTCAAGGAGCTTTGCAAAACCCCAGCTGGGGACACTGGAAGTGCCCTCATGCCTTTCCAATGCAAAGGCACAGCTTTTCTGGGCCGCTGGTTTGTCTTGTAGGCCAGGCCTCTGCCCTGCCAGCACCAGTCTCTGCCCCCCGGTTGGGCTTGAGGAAGTTTGCAGGGAGGAGAAGCCAGGAGCCGCGGGGATTGAGCACAAAGGGATTCAGGCTCCAAAAATGCCATTGTGCGCCAGGACGTGGCAGCCGGGCTGGGCTGGAGCAACATGTGCTCGGACCCCCCCCTGCTCCTGGCATCATTCCTGCCGTGCATCCTGCCCGGGATCATTCCTGTCATGCCACCCAGCCCCAACACCATTCCTGCCATGCATCCTGCCCCGTGCATCGAGCCCCAGCGTCATTCCTGCCGTGCCACCCAGCCCCGGCATCGTACGTGCCCCTGCTCCCACCCTGCCACCTCCACAGCCGCTGCTGGAGATGCTCTTCCCACGTGGAGCCGGTGGCTTGCTGATGCTCGTCTTCCCCGGCGCACAGCCTCCTCTCTCCCAGCCCTGCGAACTGGCAGCGGCAGTAGGCTATTATCTCCTAAGAGGGTCTGCCCTGAGTGCCGTGCGAGCGAGTGGCATGTCAACCCCGCTCATTAGAGATCAGAAAGCAGGGACCCAGCCGCTGCCCCCTGCCCCTGAGGGCCCTATTTGTTAACGAGCTGCTTCCTGTGACCCCGGGACCCCGGCTGGCTCCTGCTGGAGGCTGGCGGGAGACCAGCGGGTTTTCCAGGAAGGCTCCTCTGGTCTCACGCTGGTCTCCCCCCGCTCCCCACCCGCTTCCTCCCGGGCACGTTCGCTCAAGTCACTGGAAACAGATGAAACCGCCGAGCTCCCCGGCCCTCGCGCCGATGACTGCAGAGTCGAGTTATTCACAGATCAGCCTCATTTCAGGCTTGAAGGTAGATCTTAATTGGCGCGCCGCTCGCCAGGTGTCTGGCTGGGGCAGGAGGCAGCTGTGAGTCAGAGGGAAGGGAAGCGTGCGATCCGGGAGCGGTTCGGGGCTTTCGTGTTACGGGAGCCAGGAAATATCTAATGTCAGCTCTGCTCCCGGCTCCCCTTCAGGTAGCCGGGCAAACGGATGCTCTCCGCCCCGGCGTTCGCCACCGTGGGAAGAGCAAAGGCCTGGCGGTGGCTGGGGGCCTGGCTTCCCATCCCTTGTCCCTCTGTAGCTTCCGGAGCTCCCCCAAAAGTCGGGGCGGCGGGTGCCGACTCGGTGCCGACCAGTCGCTGCTCCCAAGCGGCCCGGGGGGAGGAGGGGAAGTGAAGTGCATCGACGGTCCCCTTGCCACTGGGAGACTTCTGGGTGCGGCAGACATAGGCAATGCACCTCCTGGGATGAGGACCGGGGGAGCCGAGGCCCGAGAGGGGAAGGCTGCACATGGGCAGGCACGCGCCCGGGCTGCGGGGGCACGAGGCCGATCCCCCCAGCTTAGGGCACCGCTGCGTGTGCCGTCACGCGCAGGTCCTTCCCCGCAGCGAAGTATCGCCCCAAGAAGGGCCCACGCCACCGTTCACCCTTCTGCAATGGGGAAACCGAGTCCCGGGCAGGCTGCCGTGCTCTTCGGGGGCGGGAGTTGGGTCGGGGCCTCTCGTTACGGTAGCGCCCAGAGACCCTGGCAGACACCGAGGGCCTCGTTCTTGCAAGCGCGCGGCCTTGCCCCGAAACGCTTGCAGCTCCAGGGAGGGGAAGGCGTGGGGTACATGCACGGCGCGGCCAGGTCTCGATGCCACCGAATCTCATTGCCCCCAAAACGTGAAGTTCCCTGCTCTCTGCCACGGCTGCGGAGGGACTCTCGGCCCGAGGGAGATGCCAGGAGCCTGAGGGCAGATGGGGAAGGTGGCGGTGGCTGGAAAACCACCTTGTGACTAAGGCCATCTGACTTCTGCCCGCTGGGTATGTGAGGCTGGCCGTGCCCGCTGCGATACCCCGAGAGGCCCTGTGGAGCGGGGGAAGCATGCTGAGAGCTTAGGGCTGCGGCGAGTGCCCCTGGAAGAGCCAGGACAGCTCTTCCTTCGTTAGGAGACTATGCCTGGCTTTGTAGCTCTCCGTGACGCGCTCTGCCTTCGTGCAGCGGCGGGGGCGGGGGGCTCGCAGGCATCATCTCCTCACCCTACAGATGCCCCGGCCTTCCTCTGCCCGGTGCAGGAGCTCCCCAGATCCCCCTGCCTCCCTGGGCCTCCGGCTGGTGCTGCCCTAATCCATCTCTGCTGCAAAAGGCATCCCAGCACTGGGGATATTTCCAACCGAGCAATGAATAAATGAAGGAGCCAGAGTGATTTCAGCTTAACCGGACTTGACTTTTGCCCCCCGGGGGCTCTGAGATCAAAGCGCGCTGCCGAGGGCCTTGGCAAATGGTGCCGGGAGCTCTTTGGGAAGGCGTTTCCCATGCCCGGGCCCTGCTCGGCTTGGCTTTGTGCAGGGCAAAGAGCAACAATATCCCTTTCTCTCCCCCAGACCGACTTGGACTGGCAGAAACAGGGCCGGTCGGCGAGGGGCAGTGCACGGAGCGACAGGCTCCAGCGGGGTCATTTCCACCCCCGGGAACCCAATGGCAAGTAAATGGCACTGCTGGGCGCTGAGTGCTCCTGGCTGACCATGGAGCCCTGCATGGTACCGAACAAACCGGGAAAGGAGCTTGGGGTGCTGATGCCCGGGCAGCGTTTTCCCTGGACATCGGACACCGTCGTGGTGCAGTGAAGCATCCCATGGGTGGCACCGCTCAAGTTCTCCTTGGTCCTGTCTCTTAACCTCTCGAGGGGAAAGGATGGAAGTTGGAGGTGGACACCTCTTCCCATCGCCCCATTGCCCTCCGCCAAGGCAGACCCCGAAGGGCTCGGCGGGGAAGGCGTTTCCGTTGCAGACGGAGCCTTTTTCTCTGCCGGAACTGGCCTCGGCCTCCAAGCAGATGTAATTCAAGCCCGGGGAAGTATTTTTGGGTTTGCCTTTGATGTGCCCTCTTCAAGCAAGAGGCCAAATAACAGCGTTGAGACCTGCAAATAGCTCCTCGTCAGCCGGTCCACCACATCCCACAGGCTGGTATTATGGGTTACGTGACAGCTACCCCGTCATTAGACTGGGCTGCTTTTCTTTCCACCCCCCACGCCCAGGAAGGCCTTGCATTGCCAACCAAACTGCCTTTGTGCGTTTGCTCCCAGGAGCCTCAGCGTGGGATCCAGCGGGATCTTATGGGGCGAGAGAAGAGTAAATGGATCCCTTTTACATACTTGACCGGGGCCGGAGTCTTTTTCTGTGGCTTCACAGAGAGGATTTTTAGAGGCAGGGGAAACTCTGGAAAACCCACATATGCCAGAGGCTCCTGGAAACACCCGCATCTTCCCGGTGCGGGGCTGTTCCCATTTAACCCAGGTGCAACTGTTGCATGCTGTGGGTGTGCGCATATGCACGCGATGTGCTGCGATATCAGCTACACCAAACATCATTAGTAAGGGGCAGAGCTGAAGGGTGGCGGTGGCGTTTCGGGGTCACCCAAGACAAGGAGAGGGTGACTTGGCAGAGCTGATGTGGGAAGGGAGAAGAGTGTGTGCCTCTATCCGCCTGCTAGCAGATAACAGTCTGCTACTGCTGCCAGCCATGAAGAATTAGCTCGCATAGTTCGCATAGCTCGCATAGTTCAGGCCCGTCGCCCTGCGGAGAGCTGGTGGGCACGGCACGGCTAACGAGACCCCTGCCCCGAAGGCCTGGCATTCTCTGCCTGCTTCCCGGAGCTGTTTCCACGTTCATGGGACTGGGGGGGGGCAAAGGCCTGGCTCGGTAACTCCAGGCTCGGTCTTTCCTGCTGTTCAAAGTACAGACTCCATTGCTCCGACATCTGACCGCTGCTTCCAGGGTCACGGAGGAGGGCGCGTGCTCAGCAGCACGAAGCCTTTGCCACGAAACCCTAATGCGGCCACGGGGGTGCCGGCAGACGCGGACAACAAAGGGCCGGCTCCTCGGTGGGGTGTCTGTCTTGCAATAAATCCCCATGGTCACTAGGGGCAGGCGGTGGATTCTGAGCCCGGGAGGTTTCTCCAGGCCCCGGCCTTGCAAAGCAGAGGCGCGTGATCCAGACCGTGGGCGGGCAGAGAGTGAGGCATGGGCGTGTGCGGCCCCCCGGAGAGATCGGAGCCCCTCTTGGTCCTGTCCTGTCTGCTAAGGAGCCCCTGGGGAAGTCGATGAGCTGTGGGGGGGGGGCGCGTGGTGTCAGGCCCAGGCAGCCCCATGAGATGCGCCACTGGCACTCCTTTCTGTACCATTTATTATTCCTCACCGTTAAAATTTTACACACGCGTTCCAACTTTTACTACCCGGGCGGCTCATAAACCTTATTTTAAAGGATTCTGTCCGTGTGCGCATCCCCCGGGGAAATTCAGTTTGCTCATTTCTTCCTGGATATGCCCTGCTTGGAGCAGGAGGCAGGACTAGATGAGCTGCTCAACCCTCGTGGTCTAGGATGGTCTGTGCTGCCACCTCTTCTGTCTCGCTTTCCCTCTCCTTGGGATCCGGCTGTTTGGTTCAAGATCCCCCGTGGTTTTCTTGCTCTAGCCCAGGCCTCACCGCGGCGCCTGGGCAGCCCGCCCCTCGTTCCTCCGCACAGCCCCCGGCCCGGCGGCACAGTTGTTCCCTGGGGCACAGAGGACGCCGAAGCGTGTGGATGAAGTGACTCACCTAAGGTCACACAAGAAAATCTGTGCCAGAGAAAGGAATTAGCTCCGGGTTTCCCCGGCGAGCTGGCTAGGCACCGGGCTGTCCTTCCCTTCGGCCGCCAGGCCGAGACCCACGCCGGGCCTCTCTAGTCCCATCTGATGGGCAGCTCCGCTATTGCAGGGCCAGGCATGTGCTGCTTCTCCAGTCCAGGCAGCAAGCGGGGTTTATGCAAAAGGGGTTCGTCTTCCTTGACACGCACACGTATGTACGGTCCCTTACACACACCCAGACACATACACGCACATACGGTCCGCGCACGCTTCCCATCACATCGAGGGCTGGCACCATCCCCTCCTCGACATCTACCACCGCAGGGGCGGGCCTGCAACCCCTCCGGGGGCTCCCGGCCCTGCCCAGAGCCCCCCGCGAATCCAGCCGCGCAAACCAGCTGTGCCACCACACAGGCCCCCAGCTGCCACGGGTTATCCCCGGTGCCCAGAAGTTATCCCCAGACCCCACGGGCTGGGCTTACGCTGGTTCTCCCCGGCGGTTGTCCCCCGTGCCCGGGATGGCCCCCAGCCCCTGGGGTTACCTCCAACCCTCGGGGTTACGTCCTCCAGCCCTAGGGCTGCTCCGGGATCACCGCCAGGGGTCACCGCGGGGGTCATGCCCGGCCCCCGGGGGTGCGTGCCCGAGCCCGGGGCGAGCTCCGCAGCGCGGGGGTTCGGGCCCCGCCCCGCCGGCCTCAGTGTGCCGCTCCGAGCAAGGGGCGCGGGCAGGGCCGCCGCCGCCGCCGCCGCCGCCGCCGGGCGCTTTCCAGGCGGCGGCCACCGGGGAGCGCTCTGCGCCGCCGCCGCCGCCTCCGCCGCTCCCGCCCCGGCGGCGCCGCGCTCCCCGCTCCCTCCGCACTCGGCGGCGGAGCCCGGCGCGGGCGGCAGCGCCGGGCGGAGCGGGGAGCCGGGAGCCGGCCCGACCGCCCGCGCGGATCCCGCCGCCGCCGCCAAAGTTGCCGCCGCCCGGCCCCGCTCCGGGACCATGGGGCCGGCGCGGCTCCTGCTCGGCGCAGCCCTCGCCCTCGCCCTCGCCCTGCGGCGGCGCGCCCGGGCGCAAGGTACCGGCCCCGGCCACCGCGCGGGGAAGTTCGCAGCCGGGGGGCGCGGGGCGGCGCGGGCGGGGGCGCCGGCACTGAGCACAAAGGGATCCCGGCCCCGGGGCTGCCCGGCGCCGCCGGACGTGGCGGCCGCGCCGGGCCGGAGCAACATGTGGCGGGCCCCGCCGCTCCGCGCTCCCTGCCTGCGCCCCACCACCGCCCGGGGTCGTTCCTGCCCCGCCACCCTGCTTCCCCTGCCCCCTGCTTCCCCCTGCCCCCGGCGTCCGGCCCCGCCACCCTGCCCGGGGTCGTTCCTGCACCCTGCTTCCCCCTGCCCCCGGCATCCTGCCCCGCCACCCTGCCCGGGGTCGTTCCTGCACCCTGCTTCCCCCTGCCCCCGGCGTCCTGCCCCGCCACCCTGCCCGGGGTCGTTCCTGCCCCGCCACCCTGCTTCCCCTGCCCCCTGCTTCCCCCTGCCCCCGGCGTCCTGCCCCGCCACCCTGCCCGGGGTCGTTCCTGCACCCTGCTTCCCCCTGCCCCCGGCATCCTGCCCCGCCACCCTGCCCGGGGTCGTTCCTGCACCCTGCTTCCCCCTGCCCCCGGCGTCCTGCCCCGCCACCCTGCCCGGGATTGTTCCTGCCCCCTGCCCCAGCATTATTCTTGCCAGGCATCCTGCCCCATGCCATTCTGCCCCGGCGCCATTCCTGCCCCGTGCATCCTGCCAGGGAGCATTCCTGCTGTGCATCCTACCCCATGCCATCCCCTCCCAGCGTCATTCCTGCCATGCACCCAGCCCTGGCATCCGTCCTGCCCCGTCCCATCCTGCCTCCAGCATGATTCCTGCCATGCCCCCAACCCCAGCATTTCTTGCCATGCCATCCTGCCCTGGCATCTTCCCTGCCATGCGCCCTGTGCCGGCCCCCCGGCAGGATGGCACCCCGTGTCCCCGGAGTTAGGAGGCTGCGCGGGGTTTCTGGCTGGTTACAGGTGGGCAGGTTCCTAGCCCCGGCTTTGCTTGCTGCCTCTGCCGCGCCGTGTTGCGGGGGGAGCTGCCCCCTTCCCCAGCAGTCCCAGGCCTGCCCCAGTCCCTGGCACCCTTCAGCCCCCTTCCCTGCCGGAGAAAGAAATCGCCTGGCTTTTGCAGGCATCAGCGGTGACCTGGAAAGGGGTAATTCTCCTCCATGGGAAGCAGGCTCTCCAGCCCAAGCCTTGTGCTCGGAGGTTTTTTGGAGGGGGGACGTGAATAGCATGGGATTAAAAAAGGGAAAGAAAATGAAGCCATCGGGAAAAGATGTCCCTGAGAGCCGGTGTTTTTCCAGCCTGGACCCGAAGAAGCCTCTTGCTTTGCATAAAGGAAGGGGCTTTCACTATTAACCACCCCCGACTCCCCTTTTTCCACCCCCCTTCCCACCAGAGCTCCCTGCTTCCGAAGTTTTTTATCCAGCGCCCTTCTGGAAGCTGCCCTAATATTTGGTTAGTTATCCAAACAGCTGCTTTCAATGCCTGGAGCCGCTTTTACAGTGCTTGTATCTCTCCCCGGCACCTTACTCCCTCTCTCCTGTATATCTCCAGACCTGTCAAGATTAACAATACAGCCAGGAGAGATTTATTTGGGGAAGGCAGGAGCACTTGGCCAGCCAAAAGCTTATTACGGTTCTCGGGGAAGGGGGTGGGAAGAGAGGAGCAACGCCGCGGCCCCGGCGCTGAACTTTATTTATTCCTGCCCAGGGTGTGGGCAGAGGTGCCGGCTGGGCAATAGCCTCGCGCTCGGTCTGGAGAGAAGCATCTGCCCCAAATTTGCACTCCCAGATACAGGCTGTCTTCCAGGGACCCCGGAGATGCGGGCAGAGGGGAGGGGAGCGCAGCTATAAATACATATGATGGGGCAGGTGGGCTTGGCAGTAAAATGCTGCATAATCTCTCCAGGTAGGTGGATAGTAAATGCCTCTGCATCGCTTTTTTTAGGCGGTTGGATTCCTGGCTCCTCGCGCGTTGCTTTTTGCTAAGATTAACCCTGTGGGTGTGCGCGCGCGTGTGCGTTTGTGCGCGGGCTTGTGTGTGGATTTGCCCTGGCTGAAGTTTTCCAGCCCCTCCAGGCAGAGAGCCGGTGTCGGGACTTGCCCACCGGTTGCTGGAAAAGCCGCACGCTTTGACTGTGCAAATGCCAGATGCCGGGGTGGGTCCCAGCCCGCCGGCCTGCCCTTCCGGCCTGCCTTCCTTCCCCGTGCCTGTGCGGGCTGGGGTTGGGCTCGGCGCTGGAACGGCGGCGTGGTAGGTTGCGGTAACGTGAGTAAATTAGAGCTGCGGTTTAACGGGCATTCAAGGCAGCACAGAGTGAGCTAATGCTGCGGGGCAGCGCGAGACCCTGCGATAAGCTAATCGCCTCCGGGATGCTTATGTGCTGTGCGGACTATTTTCGGCTGCCTTTATTATCTGAATGAGATGTATAAATAGTTGCCTGTTTCTCTGAGGTGCGGCGTTGCGGTCGCGGCTGCTGGGACTCCGCGAAGGCCGCGCCGGCGGGGTCCTGGGGCAGAAGGAGGCGCTGCCCTTGCAGGCTTTAATTAGCGCCGAGACCCAAGATGCGCAGCTGCTCTCTGCTGAGCCACCCAGAGCTGGGGGGGGGGTGGAGGGGCGGTCTCCTGGGCTCCCCTTCGGCCTGGCACAACTTTATTTGGTGCAGCCGCGCCTGCAAAATGCTTCGAAATCATAGCGGCGAGGTCCCCCTGCTTGCTGGGTGAGGGCCGCGAGGGCCTGGGGATGAGCAGCCCGGGCCCGGGGGTCTGGCGTGGGCCAGGCGTGCAGAGCAGACGTGCTTGTGTTTCTGCAGGTCTTGTGCACAGGGACCAGGCAGGCTGGGGGGGCTTGGCCTTGGCACCGGCTCCCGACACCTCGCGGGCGGGCCGGCGATGGAGGAGCATGGAGCCCTCCCCACGACCAGTTTCCTGGGCATCGCGTCATTTCCCTCTGAATTTACAGCCGCCGGGCTCGGCAGCGAGCGCAGCCAAAGCCCTCGCCGTGCTCCCCTTCCCCTGCCTCCCCGGCGCTATAATTCCTCAGTAATTAAGTTCAGAGCATAACGTATAAACCGGCAGTATATTCTGCAGGAAGTCCCCGTGTCAGAGACTGTGAAGGTCTCTTTGATTGATTCACTCTCCCTCGGAGTTTCTCTTCTCCTTGCCTTTGGAGCGGTGTCTCGCGGGTCCCCGCGGCGCCGTTTGTTCTCTGGCTTTGGGACGGTTCCCGGCGCGGTGAACTTTCCTGGTGTTTGCATTGAGGCCGAGTGTGAAATCTGGCTTCTTGGGAAGGCTTTTCTCTCTCGGTGAAAGGGGTTTTGGGGGCAGGAGGAGGGCACCGCTCGCTGCGTGAGGCCTCGGGCTTTGCAGCCCTCGTGCGCTGCTGCAAGGGTGAGCTGCAGGGAGTACGGCAGCTGCTCGTCCTCCCGTGGGGCATCACGCGGCTGCGGTGCCAGGGAAGCGCGCTCGGTGGGGGTCCAAGGTACCGGCCTGGTGCAGGGTCGGGGGGGAGTGCAGCCATCCCAAGGGACCAAACCCGTGCCCTGCATCTCCAGCCTCTCGCGAAGGGCCTGGGCCTCTTCACCGGCACGTGGGTCCGTCGTGGTCTCACCGTCCCTGGGGCCAAGAGGCTGGGTTGAAGTACAGGCCTCCTGGGTGCAGGTGGGCGACGTTGCGGGCGCGGTAAGGGCTCGCGGACCAGCGGGAGGTGGAGTTGGGAGGGGACGTAGAGGCAGCTCCCTCCATCGTGCATGGGGCCGGAGGCCCGGGGCACGCGGGGGGCGAGTGTCGCTGCACCTGCTCTGCATTTCCGGAGGTCTTTGGTGCTCCGGGAAGAGGCGTTGGGCCTGTCCGAAGCGCCGGAGCAGACCCCAGGACGGAGCTGGGTGGAGCAGGCCCCTCGAGTTTGGGAAGCCCCGCGCGCCGCGGCACATGCCTATGGAGAGCCGAGCCGAGCAGGGCGCTTTTGCACCCGCGCTATTGATTCAGTCGGCTACGGGAAGGCGGATCGATCGGGAGAGCGGAGCAGAGAACGGGGGGAAGACGGAGGGAGAAAGGGGGGAGCAGCCGCCGAGGTGCAGGGGGGCGATGGCAGGGACGAGGAAAACCCGGGCAGTGCCGCCCGCCACTGTCACCGCTCCCATAAAGAGGAGTGAAAAGTTTTGTTACCTGCCGCCACGAAAAGCGAGAGCCGCCCCGGCTCCGGGGAGAGGAGGAGTGAAGGTTTAATTACAGGCTGGCTCTAGCATGTAATTATTAATTACCCACGGCGAAAAATAACTTATTGATTAGGGCCTCTTGCTAATTACCCGGAGCAGAATGCGGCACGTGGTGCGAAGCTAATCAGTCAGGGATCTGAGGGCCCAAGCCTGCAAATCCAGGTGCTGGGGGGGTTGCGACAGCAGCTGCACGGCCCCCCTCTGCCCCAGGCCCGGATGGGGTGCAGGGGTCCCCTCTGCCCCTGGGGCCTGCTCCGAGTTGCACCGAGGCCCTGACGCTGCCGTTGGGGCCCCCAGCTGCGCTGCAAGGTGGTCTCCTCGGTGGCCAGGGCCAGCCCCCCCCGAGCCGGCGGGGATATCTCTCCTCCAGCTTCTCTAATGGGATTGGGAGGCTGCAGTCAGCCTGGCCAGGGGCTTAAGGGCCCAGACAGGCTCGACAGGGGTGGCAGACGGGCTCCTCCGGCCAAAGAGCCTTATTACAGGCGGTGCTGAGCGACTTGCTGGCTACCCTTGCAAAGCCGGGCGTTTGGGCGCCTAAACCTCCCCACCCGAGCCCGCGCGCAGGGCCTGGGCTGCCGTGCGGCCACGCAGGCTGGACTGGGGGGTGCGGGTGGGACGGGCTTGCAGTTGCTGCAGCCAGGAGGTCCCAGGGCCGGAGGGAAGGGTGAGCTGGAGGAACTCGGCGGGCACCGCCTGGCCCGCGGGCCGGGGGACCTCGCCGTGCTGGCTCGCTGCCGAGGCAGAGCTCCTGCCCGCGCCAGCTTCTTTATTTAAGGTCGGCTGGTGCATTAGTCGCTGCCGTGCGCGCGGCGGCTCAGGAAGGAGAGTGGCTTTTAGAGAGGGAGGAGGTGGGGGAGAACGGGAAGATTAAAATGTGATGCTCCTTGGGAAGCCATTAGTGGCCTGGAACAGCAATGAAATTTTGATGATATGATAATCGTAAGCGGAGGAAATATTATTTGCTGTAATGCAGCCCGTTAATGACTCTTGCGGGCAGCTTTGGTGCGGGCAGCGCTGGCACGTGCGTGGGGCCTGTGCAGAGCTGCTCGGGGTGGGCACGGGCGCCCACGGGCCTGCTTCGAGCTGTGGCGTGAGGCGGCCGGGGTGGGAGCGAGCGCAGGGAGCTGCAGGCGCTGGGGGATGCTGCGGAGGAAATGCAGCCTGGTACTTGGGGCGAGTGCTAGGGGCCGTCTGGCTACGCCGGGGCAGTCCCTGGGGCCGGCCACGCTCGCCCCCCGTCGCCCTTGAGGAGGGGTGCGTGCATGGTGCAGCCTTCTCGCCTGCCCTACCAGCCGGGCTGCCTCGCGGGCTGGGATTTGTGATGCCCGGGTGCCGTGGCGCGGTCCCCCAGCTGTGATCTGTTTGCAAGCCGGGTCCCCGAAACACAGCCCCTCTGGGCTGCCTCTGCCAGGCAGGACGCTCCGGCGGCGCGGTCCGGCTGGTCCTGCTCCGGGCCGTCCCTCGTTCAGCCACTGCACGGAGACGGGAGACCTTCCGCTCCCGGTGCCTTTCCCGCTGTTTCTCCAAAATGGACCGGCCGCTGAGCAGCCTGCTGTTCTGCTCTGGGGATGCTGCGATGCACAAGCCCCCCGGGGAGGTGGCTGCGACCACGTGTCGGGGCCGGGAGTCCTCAGCCGGCCTCGCCTGGGGTCTTGCCGCGTGCTTCACATCAAGGGCTGGTCAGTCTGGCCCCTTTGCTCCGGAGCGCCCGCGGACACCTTTGCTGAGCACTGGCCGGGAGCCTCCTCGTCTTGCAGACGCCCCACGTGCCAGCCCGGATCTGGAGGCACGCGATCCGCACATCCTGCAGCCCCCGGCCCCTCGTCTTGCAAACGCCCCGGCGGAGCGGGGCGCTGCGGCGGGTGGCGGGAAGCCCCCTCGTTAGCTCCTCTCCGCGCTCATTATCGAGTAGCGCGTCACCGGTGGAAAGCGGTCAGCGCCGGGACCGTGACAACTGTCAGCACTGACGTGATTGCTCTAATGAAGAGAAACCAGCCGCCAAGCTGCCCGGGGCGCCGGGCCGGACCCCCTGCCTGGAGCTCCTGCGGAGGAGAGGCCCCGAAGGGAGACCCCGGGAGAGCTGCTCCGGTGCTGCCAGAGCTGGACGCTTGCTCCAGCCTGGCACTGCCCAGGCTCCGGGGATGCCCAGGCAGGCCGGCCGGCCGCCAGCTAGCTGCAGGGATGAAGGCAGTTGGGCCTTTGCAGCCGTGTGCATCCCCCGGCCCGTGCCCGTGCCAAGGGGCTGGGAGAGCTGCCTTGTGTGGGTGTTGTGGGCCCTGGGTCCCGGAAGGATCCGGCCCCGGCGCACCTGTCCGCCAGGGCAGCCCCGACCCCCACCAGCCTCTCCCCAGGGACCGGGGGAATGTGCATCCTCCCCGAGCCTGATGGAGTTGCCTGGGAACCGTAACCGGAGCCGGGGAGCGGGGCGGGGGCTGGGGCGAAGGGCAAGGGGCTCCGTGGCAGCTGCAGCTGGGCCGCGTTCCCCTGCCCCCCCCCCTCGCTTTGCCTTCTGTGCAAATGGCCGGCGCTGCGGGAGGGGAGCGGGGTGCCAGGAAAGCACCTCGCTACCCCAGCTGCACTGGGAGGGGAGCACGCTCGCCCCCGGCATGGGCGCGGAGCCTCCTGCGCGGGGGCAGCGGTGGGAGCTGGAGGAGGCTGTCCCTGGGGCTCCTGGGGCCTGCCCCAGAGCCTTGCTAGGAAACTTCCTGGGGTCTCGCCTCCCTGCAGGCATCCCAGGAATGCGACAGCCCCGCGTCCAGCCTCTCTGGATCTGCACGTCAGGGCCAGGAGCTAAGCCCCAGCTGGCGGAGGGGGAGGAGGCCGCCGGGAAGCAGGGGTAGGGCTGGGGGGGGGTGGGTGCACGTGGCGCGGAGGACCAGATTAGGAGGCCCTTGGCTGGCAGCGAGGGGGTTCGCTGAAGCCGCAGGGCTCCTCCTGCACGAATCACGGCATTGGCACGAGAGCCTTTCTGGAAGGGGCAAGGCCCTTGTTAGTCCTCCCCCTCCGCCCCAGTGACTCTTCTTCTCCATGTTGAAACCTTGGAGACTCAGGAGTCCCCTCCTGGGACGCCAGGAGACCGGGGAGCCCTCTCACATGTGCAGCGGCGGGGAAACTGAGGCACGGAGTGGTGCGGGAGGGGGTGGCTCGCCCGCAGCCGGGGCCAGGCGTTCCCACCGCGAGGTCTGAGCCCGTGCGCCCGCTCGGCGCTCGAGCCTCATAAATCACCGCCAGCCTTTCGGTGGAAATGCCAAGGTCCTCGCAGGAGGGGGAAGGGAACCTTGACGGCTCCGACCATTAGCGGCAGGAAGTCATTGATCTAATTTTAGCTGCAAGAGCTAATTGCTTTTTTTGCGCGGCACAGTGAGGTGACTACCTGAGAGCATCCTCCTGCCTCTAACCTTGAGAGCGCCCGCCCGGAGGAGCGTGGGGCTGGCAGAGCCACGCCGGGCCCCGTCCTGGGACCCTCCCACGCCCCTGCCCTGCGCCGAAGAGGTGCCCACTGCCTATAGGAGAAGAGGGGCAGGGGGGAGCGTGCTGCCCGGGTGCAAGCAGAGCAGGGCGCTGGGACCCGCAGTGCAGGCATCTGAGGCCGGTGCGTGGATCCTAGGACCGGGGCATCGCTGGAGCAAGCGGGATTTTTGGCTCCTTGGAGTTTGCACTTGGGAGCCTCCGTGATCAGCATCTCTCCTTGCATCGCCTGCAGCACCTTGCTTGGAGCTGGCAGGGATGGGGGGCTGGCTGCCCACCTCTGTGGACGCCGGGCCCGTGGTGAAGCGTGTCGATGCCCGGGTTTCTTGCATGCGGATGGCGCTGCGTGCCTGCTCCGGCGTGGCGGGAGTCTGAGGTGCAGGGGAAGCACTGAGCCCGGCTGGTGCTTGCACGGGGGATGTCACCGGGCACTGGGATGTCTGATCCTTTCCTAAAGCCCAGGCAGCTTGGACGGGGACGGCCTGCTCTGCCCGCTCTTCCCTCCAGCCGTGGGAAGGAGCCCCAGAGCTCTGCACCTGTTGTCTTGCACTGACCCATGCCACCGGCCCCCGCAAGGCTGCTACGCCCCAGCCTCGGGCACGAGAGGAGCAGCCGTGGGGCATGGAGACGAGCATCGTGAGGCCAGGGTGGTGGTAGCACTACCGAGGCTGGTGACGAGCTGCATCCCGGCCTGTCCTAGCTGCCCTTGAATTCAGCAGCCGGGAAGTGCAGGAGAGAGGCCCGCGGGACCACCGGCAGGTGCCGGCACCAGCGGGCATGCAAGAGGCTCTCATCCTGGGATCTGCACCACGAGAGAGCCTGGCCTTTCTGCTAGGGATTTCTGCCTCCGCGTTTTGCCGGGTGCGGGAGGGTCGTGGCTCATCCCAGATCCCTCCCCGCGGCTGCAGGCGCTCGGGGGGAGGCTGCAAACCCAGAGCCGGGTTTAATCTCCTCTCAGTGCCGGGCATTAACTGCTCCTTTTTATGGTTGCCGGTTCGATCGCCTCGTTTGCGGCTCCCCTTCCTGGAACTGGCCGCCTCCTGCCCGAGAGGGATCGATCGGCAGCGCGGGGCTGCATCCGGCTGCGGCTGACCCCCCCTGCGCTCGGCTGCCCGTACCCGCCGCGGCCGTCCCCCCGGGCCTCTTGCCGCAGCCCGGGCCCTGCCTCGCAAGCATCCTGGCATGCCTCTCCCGGCAGCCCCAGCCTCCGGTGGAAGGGCGTGGGCGGGAAGAGCTGATGGCAGGCTGCAGACGTCCCCTACCCTCGCCGGAGGGGACGCCCCGGGGGCCTGTGCCTGCGGCAGGGTGGGCAGCATGCTGACGTACCCCCAGCAGCCGAGACCAGGAGAGGGGTGACCCGGTGTGGCATGTGCAGACCCTCCGGGGGGGGGGGGCACTTCTAGCTCTGCCACCGACTTCCCCCTGTGGCCCTGTCAGTGCTTCTTAACCCCGCAGCCGTGAGGCGCACGGCAGCCAGGCCAGGCTGCTTGGGAGGATTAACGAGGTGCCTGGGAAGCGTTCAGAGCTGTGCACGGCAGCTGAGTGTTTCTATTCATGCCTGCCCTTGACTTCGCGGAGCCTCCCACGTGTCTCTCCCCGGCCCCGCGTCGCTGCCTCCGTGCCTGGGAGCGATGCAGCGGGGCCCGTTGCCAGATCCCTTCTTTGCCCCGCTCCCCCCAGCCTGTGCCCAGCTCCACATGGCCACCGTGCCGCTGGGGGGCTGTGCTGACCCATGAAACCTGCCCCTCTCCATGCAAGCAGCCCTCGGAGGACTCGACTCCTTGTTCCAGGGGCTTTTATGTCTGGGGGGATGGCTGTGCCTGTACTGGGGTCCCCCCGAGGCTGCGTGCCGTCGCCCTGGGGCAGTGCTTGCGGGGTGGACGGGGGTGCAGCCTGCAAAGCCCCCACGGCCTGCGACTTGCCCTGTTGCTCCTATCCCCGACCCAGGGCCTCAGCGATGGCCGGATCCCAGGGATTTCGGAGCGAGCTGCTCGCTGCCAGGCCGGGTGAATAGCGCCAGGGCCGGGGCTGGCCTCCCGGGCGGAGGTGGAAACAATAGCTCGGGTTTCGGCAGCCCACGTCCCCGAATGCCTGCGAAGAGCTGACGCAGCGGCGCGGGGGAGTCTGATGGGATTAGGCTGCACGGGGCACGGGCTGCACCCGGGACGTGCTGCCGAGGACCTCTGCCAGGTCCGCATCTCCCCCCGGAGCCGGACACCCCCTCCCAGCTTCCCCTAAGTCTTGGATTCGTGCTGGATATTTGCAATTCCCGGGCGGGCTGGGGGGGTGGCAGGAGCCCCCCACAGCCCTCGCCCTGCCTGGGAGCAGGCCCCAGATGCAACGCGGAGCTGTGGGGGCTCGGTTACTTCAGCAGTGCCGCGGCGAGGGGTTAACTTCAGGAGGGGACCTGTAGCACGTAGTGATTTTTGTAAGTGGTAGTGGAGGAGAGATGGGGAGGGGGCAGGTGGCAGCCCCCGGTGCCGCGCCGGGTTGGTTTACAGCTGTGGCGCTGCGGAGGTGTGTGGGGAGGGTGCTGCGGCAGGCGAAATGAATTGCTGTTTATTTGGATAATGAGTTCTCGATGCATTCGCGCGCTAATAGCATCAACTCATTAGGCAGCATGTTTAATTCAGAGCTCGGCTGCTGGGAGATTCCCTCCCCAGGGGCCGACGGGAAGGAGCAGCACTTCCACCTGGGGTGGACCGAGGGGCTGGGGCGTCTGCCCTTGGCCATGGGACGAAGGCCGAGGAAAAACGGGATGTCTCGGGGTCTCTTCCGTAAGGTCTGGGTGATGCCTGGCTGCAGCGGGGTCAGCTTGGGCAGAGGGAGTTTCCCATGCCAGGAATATCCCCGTTGCCTCTCCTGAGCAGACGGAGCATGCATGGGCTCAGGACATGAGGATGGAGATACTTCCTTCCTTGCACAGGTGCTGGGGGGCTAGCGCCGGGTGAGCCCCTGTGGAAAGCATGCATGCCCCCTCTTCGCTCATGTTCCCCCCTGCTTCACCCGCAGCTGAGCTCACGGGTCAGGGCTGGAGTCTCTGGTATTTCCTGTGGGTAGCCAGAGAGGCCAGTTTCTTAGTCACAGGAGAGCTGGGCCTACGGGAAGGGGAAATGCATGTTAGCCGGCAGCATGTTAGCCGGCATCTTCCGGCAGCCCCACGTGGCAGAGTCCTGGCGCTGGGAACCTGGTCTGCAGACCTGCCCTGTGCTGCCAGGGGGCAGGGAGAAGCTCCCTTTCTCCCAGACCACCCCAATCACCTCTGCTCCCACCCCAGTGCGGGGCATGGCCCAGCCACGGTGCTGGGAGCAGCCAGATCCCTGCAAGCGCCTCCCCTGCGTCCCTCCCATCCATGAAGCAGAGATTACAGGGCACCGCTCTGCCCGCCCGGAGGCTGAGCCGGGCAGGGAGATGCCCTCTCTGTGTAGCTGAGTTCAGTAATTTTATTAATCCGGGGGTGAGGGAGCTGGTAAGCCCACGTCTCGCTGCATTTGGCTGGCAGATGCACAGCAGAGATGTGCGAGCCTGCGGGGGCTGGACCCACCCTGGAGCCCATCCCATCCCTGCCCTGAGGTTGGGGAGTGGCCTGGCCGTGTGCCCCTCTGGCAGCGGGCAGCATGGAGGGCAACAGCCGTACCCAGAAGGCAGTAGGTGGCTCCCACGATGCAGGCGGTGCAGTGCCCGGGTGGGAGCAGCCTGCACCTTCAGCGCGATTTGCGAAGCGCGTGCGGTTCTTAAGGTCTGCGAGGGAGCAGATCGCTTCCCAAGGATGGCGAGCCCCCGGCGCGGCGCAGCTCCATCACGCAGGCTTTGCATCAAGCTGGCGCTTGTGTGGAAGGCCTGGCGGGAGCTTGCCAGCGCCTGGTGGGGTCGTAGGGGGAATGGCGCCGTGTTCCTGGGAGAAGCAGAGTGGCTGTGGGTCCTTGGTAAAGCAGAGGCTCAGCCGCTGCTATATGCATGTGCTGGAGGACTTCTTTTTGGTTGGGGTCCCATCAGTGTCTGGGCAGCGGCACCACGCAGCTGCTGCTGGCCATGTGGTGATGCACGTTTTGCTGGAGGAGCTCTTGCAAGCAGCAGCAGTTGACACCTGTCCTGGTTTCACCCCCCTGACCCGAGTGGAGCAAGGCCGAGTTGCCCCTTGGCTCTGCTTTCCTGCAGGTGCCAGAGCAGAGGGGGCACTTGAACCCAGACCCTTGCATTGCAGGTTTGCACCCGCCTGGCGGTAGCTGGCTCTGAGGGGCACCGTTTGGTACCCGCCAGAGTCCCTTGCGGCACATACGAGGTCTCATTTGCTTTCTTGTTTCCGCGCAGAGCTGGATCTGGTGCTGGAGGCTCCCCCTCTGCCCTGCCAGGAAGCAGTGCTTGCTGCATGCCCTGCCTGGCATTTCTCCCCGTCTCTGCCCCGTTCAGGGCCCGAGGCGTGATGGGGGATGCGCTGAGCAGGCGCTGGAGCGACGTCCATGTTGCAGCAACCACCCGTGGTGTCAATCCCAGAGCAGGGGGCCGGCTCCCCTGGTTCTCTCCTCCCCAGTGGGTGTCGGGGCTGATGGATGGGGAGGGAGCCCCCCAGGCTCGCCAAAAACGTGGGTTAGCAGCAGCAGCGGGCGATGGGGGAGAGGCGGCCAGGGTGCGCTGTGCCAGCTGGCAGGTGGCAGATGAAGGTGTCGTGGCGCTGGGGTCTGGGCGCCCCGTCCCTCGTCCGCCCGGGAGCGGGTCTTTGTGCGCTGTTGCTGGCCAGATCCAGGCCAGGGTGGGGCGGGTCTGAGCCCCTCCAAGCAGGGGCTGGGCCGTGGGGTCCCTTCTCGATTCAAACTGGGGGGAGGTGGGAGGCGAAGCCCCCTCCTGAGTACTGAGCCCCACGCAGGTGACCCCTCTGTAGGCCCTACTTTTGCAAATGTGGGCATGAATGGGCACACGCACGCACACATATGGACACGGACGGACACACACACGGGCACATGTGGACATGAATGGACATGGGCACACATGCACCTACACGCATGGGCATGGATGGACACGTGCACAGACACACATGGACATTGATGTGAATGGACATAGGCACAGATGCACCTACACACATGGGCATGGATGGACACACGCTGGGACATTTGGACATGGGCACACTTGGGCACACACTGACACACATGAGATGGACCCACACCCACACACGGACATGGACACGAACACGTGTGGACATGGATGGACACACACACCAGTACACACATATATGGACACAAACAGACACACACCTGGACACATGTTCACATGCACATGGACATAGATGCACACGCATGGACATGGACAGGGTGAACACATGGTCAGGGACACACACGGACATGTACACCCCTCTCCCCTCCAGGATGCTTGTAGCAGAGCCTGTGCAACACCCCTCAGACTTGGTGCCAACAGAGAACGCTGTGGCCATAGTGGGCGGGCACACAAAAGCCCCGTGTGTGTGCACGCGTGTGCGCCACGTGTTCTCCGTCAGCTTTTCCGGCGCCGTGGCAGCCTGGGCCGGCGGTTCGTGCTGGGTGTGGGGGCTTGCCGCCCACAGAGAGGCTCCCCCTGGCCTGTGCACACATGCTCGCTCTGTTCCCTGCTTGTGTCAACAGCCCACCGCGCTGAATGGGCCTCTGTTCGGCAGCCAGTGCTGGCGCTGCTGGGGCCTGGCTCTCTCCAGCCGGCTCCTCCCTGCCTCTTGGCAGGGGCAGCGGCTCGCCCCACCTCGGAAAAACCAAGCGTCGCGTGCCAGGCAAAGGGCCCTGGGCTTCCGCCCTCCGACACAGGTGCCCTTGTCTCCCTGGGCATGTCCCTTAACCCGCCCGGATCTGTGCCCTACCTCTGGCAAGCCCGACTCGGAGTCCCCAGGCGGGGAAGCCCAGCTCAGCTCTGCCCCGAGGAGCCCAGCACCCTCCCCCGGCCCGACTCCCGCTGCTCTCGCACCCGGCTCCCCCGCGCTCGCTCGGCCCCGCGCACCGCCTGCCCCCGGCGCGCCTTGTCCACGGAGAGGCGGGTGGCAGAAGGGAAGCTCGTTAGGAAAGCATCCTGCTTTTAATTAACAAATTAAAATCCTCGTTAACAATCCAGCCTCGGGGCGGTTGGAGGCCGGGAGAAGCTGGAGCGTTTGTTATGGAAACAGCGGTTCATTAACAAAAAAATGAAATGGAACAAACTGGGGCGCGAAGTCGGGCGACCGGCAGCTCCCAGCCGCGGGGCCATGCCGGCTGGGCACGGCCGTGGGGGTGACACTGCCCGGCTCCTGCCTTGGGGGCTTGGGCGGCCCCTGGGAACCGCGAGCCAGGGGCTGGGGAACCAGAGCACCCGCTCAGCTGCGCTGGATCGGGATCGGGATCGTGGCCTGGTCCCTGCTGGCAGCTGGCGTTGGGCTGGCGTTCCTGCCTCTTGCCGGGAAAAGCCCAGCGTGCAGACATGCCCTCCCGGCTGGCAGGACCCGGGCCGCGTCCCCCCTGCTTGGGGCTGTCGTGGGTGCACACGTGGCTCCTGTAGGCATGTTGCACGCGTGGCGCCCAGCTCTCCTGGCCCGGAGGTCGCCCAGTCCCGGGCCGAGCTGGTGCATCCCTTGCTGGGTGCTCAAGGGCCCCGAAAGGCCAGTCGAGGGCGGGGGGGGGGGATCAAGAGCTTGATCCTAGCTCCCCTCAAGCCCCGGAGCTCGGTGTATCCCCCAGCGCCGTCGGCTCTGCCTAGCACCATTGCTCTGCTCCCGGCCGAGCCCTGTGCCCACCAGACGTTGGGTGGGCTTGCAGAGAGGGGGCGATTTGGGGGGGGCATGATGGAGCCAGGTGCCGGATGCACATTGGCATCGGCTCCAGTGCCTCCTGCCCTTGCTAGACCCTAACCCCTGGTTTTCACTGCTGGGGTGGCAAGGTCAAACCCCCGTGCATTGCAGCCTGGCCCCCGCGGCCCTGTGCCCCCCAAGGGCTGCCTGGAGCACATGGAAAGGGACCTGGGTGGTGGTGGGGAGAGGACCAGGTCACGCTTGGCCTTGGCTGGGACCACATAGAGGGCTGTGTGCAGGGTCTGGCCTTGCATGCACCCCCCTCCCCAGTGCTTGTAGGCAACCCCCCCTTCTCATAGGGGGGCAGGAGGGCAGCGCTAGGGGGTCCCTGGCAGCCGGCAGCTGCCCCCCACCTTGCACCCTGCCCGCTCCCCACCCTGCAAAGCAGGAAAACCTGATAGCGGTGGGCTGGGGGTGGCAGAGCAGAGACGGGGGGCCCTGCCTGGAGCCCCAGCAGCCGCCTGGAGCAGGCGACGGGCCAGGCTTGGGGGCTGTGGCTCCGGGCGGAGATGGTACTTCGGGGGACCTCCCAGACCTTGTCAGGCGCATCTTGCCTCCGTGGTTGCCATGACAACCCTGCATCCCGCTCCCCCCCGCTCCCCAAAACTCCCGCGTTTCCCCAGAGCACATCTCTTGCGTGTTCCCGCCGGCCGGCTGCACCCGCAGGGCTCGGTGCCCCGGGCGAGGCCCAGGGACCCTGCCAGGGCCCCGGGGAGCCCAGGCTGAGCTTCCACGACGCCGGGGTTCGGCACCTGCCTCGAGGAGCCTGCCTTCAACGGGGGCACGTGGCCATCTCCTAGGAGGGCTGGCCCATACCATCAGCCCCGAACTCCTGGGGGTGAGGGATCAATTGCCTGACTGGGGAGGGGGCCGTGGCGGTGCCCATCCCGCCCCCAGCCGCCTGGGCTGGGACTTCGCCCAAGCCTGGGCTCGGGGGCTGCTCCCCGAGAGCCACGCGCCACTCCCCCACCCCCCGGGCCCGGGGAAAGCTGCTTTCCTGGCTCGTCCTATAAATCACAGCTGATGGTGTTATCCTCCTGGACCGGCTTCAAGGCCGTAAAGCACCTTGGCGGGGCCCACCTGCCTGGGGGAGATGGATGAGCTGTGGCACAGGCAGCAGCTCGCATGCCCATAGGGAGTTCCTGCTGGGCCGTGGGGATCTCTGGAGCCAGCCCTGTGCCGCAGCGGGGCAGGGGAAGCTGCTTTCCCCCTCTGGGCATCCGTTCTTCCCTTGCCTCCAACGCCAGCCCGAGCAAGTGAGCAGCGACGCTATCGCGGGCGCGTGGATGCATCGTTGCTCTCTCCCTTGTGGATGTGGGACCCTGCTATCATAGACCTTCTACCGCCTCGAGCTAGCGGGGACTCCCCGCTGGCATTAGGGAAGGACTGATGTTTGCAGAGCGAGAGCTGACACCGATCCCCGCGCACAGCTGAGCTGGCCGGCGGGCTCTGGCGCGTGGCGGCTCTGCCGCGCTGGGGCTGTGCCATGGCTCCGAGCCGCGCCACCCCAGCGGCAGCTGCACGCCGGCAGCATGGCGGAGGCCCCACGCTGGGCTCCGGTGTAACGTGGCACCGATACCCAGGACTCGCCGCAGAGGCGAACGTGCCACGGGTGCGTTGGCAGCAGCGCCTTGCCCAGGGGCTGGGGGCCGGCAAGCCTTCTCTGCCAGTCCTGTCCCCGGAGGTGGCAGGGCCCCGCGCTCTGCTTAGCAGCCGCTTCAGGTCTGTCTGCCCACCTCTCGTCTCTAATCTGGTTAACACCCCCTGCAATCGGATTACGCCGTGTGCGAAACCCCAGATCTGATCGGAGCCGGGCGTGTGACTGGGCGCAGGGCCGGCAGACCCTGGCGCCATGTGCTACTGCCCCGGGCGTCGGGGACCCGGCTTCCCCCTCCTGCAGGGACGTGGGAGATTGGGGTCAGTTGCCAGCTTGGCCCCAGGCTCTTGGCATGGCCTTTGCATCCCCCAGCTGCGACCTTCCTCTTCGGCTTCACCTGTGGGCTCCTCGGGGCAGGGCCTGCCTGGTGCTGTGCCCTGCTGTGGTGCCAAGACGTGCGACTTGCTGCTGCATCCGCCAGCCCCTTGTCTGCTCTCCGGAGGATGTGGCCGCTCTGCCCTTAAAGGTTCATTGTTGTCCACTCCTGGACCAGCCGGATGCATTTGTTCGGGCACGTGTGTGCATGTACATGGCACATGTATGTGCATGTGTAAATAGGTGTGTTGCTGTGCGTGCATGCCTGGCTGGGCTTGCCCTCTGGAGATCCTGAGCCTCACATGCACGTGTGCTGTGGACAGAGGGCACTCCGCCGGTGTCTGCATCGGGATTTTCTCCCATCAGCTCGCTTTCTGTGTCCTCCCGACTGGCCAAGCAGTGCCTGCCCGCAGCCACAGCATCGTGCAGCCAGATTGATTTAAAACCCATGCAGCGTCTCCTGCCTGGGAGACCGGAGGCCGGAGCGGCTCCAGAAAGGGGACTCGCTGCACTTCATCCTGGCTTTCTCCTTCGGTGTCCCATCCAGTAACACTTCCATCCCATACAGACCCAGACACTTGAAAGCCATGCCATGCCCCAAGCAAAGTGGGTCAGGCAGCACGCCCAGCTCAGACCGTGCATGTCAGGGTAGGGCAGAGGGTCCTGGGCCCCCCGCTTGCCCAGGGGGGGCCGTGCCCTTGCTGCAGGGACCCCCTGCCTCGCGACCTTGGCAAAGCCGCAGGCTCCCACGCTGTGATAAATCTCCATTTGATGGGGCTCAGCGTGTGCTTGTCAGGCTCGAGATGGATCCATTTCAGCCGGCAAGGTAAGCCCGCCGGGCGCTGGCACCGGCAGATGGCTGCGGGGCCTGCCGGCGCTGCTCCGGTGTAATGGAGCCAGCAGCAGAGACCGGAGGCCGGGCGGCTGTCTCGGAGCCCATCCCTCCCGCCGGCTTGGATTTATTCCTTGATTTGGCTGCAGAGAAGGAAGCGGGGGGCGCATTGTGCAGGGCCTGTTTGCGCTGTGACCTTGACGCATTGCGAGGCCCGGGGCAGGTATGAACCGCAGCCGGAGGGTGCCCCGGGAGCCTCTGTCCTGCCAGTTGCCGCCACGAACTGGGCAGCGCTGCCAATCGCCTCTATTTGCCCTTGGGCAGCCGGGCATCCCTGCCACCCCTCCTGGCACGGGGAGCAGCCCCTGCGCCTTTAAAGCAAGGGACCGGCTCTGACCTGGCTCGTTCAAGCCGCAGCAAGCAGGAGAGAGCCGGGGGGGGGGGGGGGGGGGGGGGAACGGGTTTATTTTTAAAAGCTGCGTGGTCCCCGTGCTGGGAGCGCGGCATTGTTCTGCCTCCTCCCGCGCCCTCTTCACGCCACTCTGCAATCGCTCGGCGCAGACCTCTCCCGTATCCTGGCAGCTCCGAGCCGAGGGCCCCCACCCCGGCGGCCTCGCTCCCGCGAGCTGATTGCGAGCTCCCAGGCACGCTTTGGCCGTGACCTCGGTGCTTAGCAAGGGAGCCCCCGCCGAAGCCAGCCGCGCTCGCGTCGCGTCAGCCGGCCCGCTGGAAACGTCGCAGACGCCGCTCCGGCGTCCGGGCGGGGGCAGGCGGCAGCGCGGACGAAGCGTCCCCGCGCCGGCGCTGGTTTGGCGCGCGGCCTCGTCCTGCTGCTCGCAGCTGGCGGCACAGGGAAGCCGGCGTTGTCTGTGTAGGCCAGGCTGGGGTCCGAAGGGGACGGTTGTGGCGTCCGAGGGCGGGCATCCAGTTCCCGGCTGTCGCTCCGTGACCGCGGCGCATCGGGTGCCTAAACCCCTTTGTCTCACAGTGCTGCAAGGGGCTTTGGTTGGCCTCGCTAAGTGCTTTTTTGTCTCTGTGCCACGGGGAGCGTGGCCTGGGGTTGTAAAGCGGCCTTCCCCCAGCGTCTTCGTGAAAGGATGTGCTGGGCTGCGAGCCGGGCCAGCCCTGGCACCCTTTGCCTGTGCGTGGGGTGCATGCGCAGAGGTGGGGCGTGCCAGGCTCCGTGCCTCCGGTCGCATCTTCCTGCCAGGCGGCTGATGCCCCTGGGCTTGCTGGCGTTGCCTTCCACCCGGGCAGGGACGGAGCGGACAGGCTCCTCCTGGCTCAGGCTCTCAGCCAGTCATGCCCGTGCGACACCACACCTATTTACCCATGCACACACCCATGCCACGTACACGCGCACTCAACTCAGCCAGGCTCCCTTGCTCGCTGCACCGTGGTCCGTTGCACCTCGGTCCATGGGGTGGAGTGGGGAAGGGGTCCAAGAGTGAGCAGAGCCCCCCAAACCACTGGGGCACGGGGGCGGGGAGAGCAGCCGCTTTGGGGATGTTTTTGGGAGGAAGCCGATTGACAAGCGGGCTGGGAACCAGGTGGGGAGAAGGTGTGTGCATGTAGGGGGTGGGGGGCATCAGAAAGGAGGGCACCAAGCCTAGCGGAGCATTGGAAATTAAATTTCACGGCCCGGTGGGCTGAGATACCAACTCCCGCGCCTTGCGTCGGGAGCTCGGAGAGGAGATAAGATTTGATTAAGAAGGCCGCTATTAATTTATGCCAAGTACACTCATGATAACAGAGAGGTTGCTTTTAATTAATAGCCAGAAGGAGTTTCCGAGCTCTCGGGCTCGGCGGGGGGAGAGCGGTGGGTGGGGGAAGGAAAGGGAAGAGAATGGAACAAAGTAAGTTGCAAAGATGAATGGACGCGGCCGCAATCGTCTGCCTTTTTTGTTCGCCCCAAAACCTCGGGAGCAGGAGCTGGGGCTGCATTTGCTGAAGGGTGGTTTGCGAAGGTGCCGCTGGCCCCTTGCCGGGGGAGCGGTGTGGGCGCACCCCGCAGGGCTCGGTCCCGGGTGAAGGCAGCAGTGGCATCAACAAACCCCACTGGAGATCAGGGGCCCTGGGTGCTCGGAGCTGTACGTGTGCAGAGGGGAAGGCCGGATGCGTCGGTCGCCTGGCGGTCTCTGTGCCAGTGCTGCGGTGCCGCTGACTCCCCTCCGCTCCTGCCGGCTGCACGGCTGCTGCCTGCAGTGCCCCTGGGGTTTTGGGGGGGCTGAGCAGGTAGTGGTGGCGGGGCATGCCCGAGACCAGGCCTTGCCAGCCAGAGCCCTGCAGGGAGCTTTGTGTTGCCACGTGCTCCTGCCGCGCGCCCTTTGCATGGGGCTGGGAAACAGCAACCGTCGGAAACGCATACATGTATATGCACGCGTGTGCTCGCATGCACATATGTGCTCCGCCAGCCAGAGCCGGGGCAGGCAGCCATGGGGGTTTGGGCAGTGGAAGCTGGTTTATTGATGAGCCCGTTAGCTCCGGCATGGGCAGCAGGAAACGGCTGGCCCAGCAGCGCCCACATGCCTGGGCAAGCCTGCAGCAGGGGACTGGGCAGACTGGGGCAGCTCCGTCACCGATTAGCTGCCCTTCTCGGGGTGCAGCGACCCCCCAAAGCCGTCCCCAGCCAGCTCTGCCCGACACCCCCCCTCCAGCCAGGCAGACCCTCCGTGCAAACCCCTCTCTCCCACCAAGCCTGGCACGTGGGGCTGGCGCCGGGCCCGGGGTGGGTGGGGGATGCCGGAGCGGTGTGGGCTGCACGGCGGCTGTGGGACGCGCCGGGCTGGTTCCAGTGGGATCAATCAAGGCAACGCGAACGGCGCGAGCGCCTCGGCCCCGTCCCAGCGCTGCGGGGAGCTGCCGAGAGACGCGCTAATGAGGGCCCTCGACGCGGGGCTGGCGAGGGGAGGAGGGCGCCAGTCCCGCCCCTGCCAGGCCTTTCCAGGCGCTGGGCTCTGCCCGCGATGCTGCAGCTGGAGCTGCTCTTAAAGCGTTTACGGTGCGTTTTAATGTCATTCCCAGACGTCGAATTACTGCTTACGGGCGGCGATGCTCTGCAGGGCCGAGCCGTGCCATGCCGGAGCTGCCCGCGGGCGCTCGGGGAGACGGGCAGCCGCGCGGCTGGGTTGTCTGTGCCGAGCTGCGTCCGTCCTGGCCTCGGCTGCCAAGCACGCGGGGGGCTCTGCCCTTCCGCCGGCTCGTGCGCTGCGATAAAGATGCTAACGCAAGCGAGCCCGGGCGGCAGGTGGGGAGGGCGGCGCTGAAGGTCACGGCGGGGTTTACGGCTCAGCCGGGTGAACTTGAACTCGCTGCAAGAGAAGCCACGGGGCTGGGTCCGGCGGGGAGGCGGTGGGTCTGGGTTCCTGGGGGCCGTTTGCTCTCCCCAGCTCTTAGCCTGGCAGAGCTGGCTGCTCCGTGCAGGCCTGGAGCCTTCGCCCCTCCTGCCCTCCATCTCTGGCCCATGCCAGCCCTGAGCTGGGGGGTAGGAAGCACTTCCTGACTCTGAGCCGTTGCCAGCTGGATGTGGGGGCGACCCTTGCCCTGCAGCCCCTGAGCTGGGCCTGATCCTGGAGGATGCCAGCCAGTCTGCAGGCAGCGGAGGGTCCCCCAGCAGACACCTGGCCTCAGTTTCCCCTTTGCAAACAGCACACGAACCCCAAGAGAAGCCCCCCTCGGCCCAGGCCGCCACGGTCTCTGCGTGCCCAGCTCCTGAGTGCACCAGGACGGCTGGCGTCCCCAGCCGATCCAGGAAGGCCAGAGGCTTCCTTGTGCCAGTTAACCCTGGAGAGGGGTCCTGCCCCTTCTCTCCCCCACCCCGCGTGCATTAGCTGCCCCTCCAGACTTCAGCCCTGCTCCCTTCTCCTGCAAAGGGGGAGCAGCCCCCCGTGCCCCTTCCCTGGCCCTGCACGTGGCCATGCAAAAGGATGCCGGTATCCTCATTGCAACCCCCCCGCAAAGCCAGCCTGCAGGTTGCTTGATCCCGTGTGTATCCCCCACCACCGAGCGCCGGCTCTGCGTAAAGCCTGGTCCCGGCGGGCCTGGGCGCCGGCACCGCCGCCCTCCTGCCTTTCATGTTCCCGTTTGCACAAGACGCAGAGAAATGAGATGAGCGCTTTCCCTCCAGCCACGGCTCCGTCTTCAGCAAATATTTGCCGAGGTGAGAGCGTGGCCTGGGGCGTTTCGCGCGAGCGCGCCGGGTGGGGGGGGAGAGGAAGGCATCGGGGACAAACCCTTGCTTCCCTTCCCAGCCCAGTTTCACTCGGTGCCCTGACTGGGCTTGGCAGGTCGTGGTGTCTGGCACCATCCCTCCAAGCCTCAAGGCCGTGGCTCCTGCCCGCCGTGGCTCGCTGGCCACAAAAGCCCTCTGGGCACACATCGCTCAGGCCAGCCAGGCACAGCACGATGCTGCCGAACCGCGGGATTTGGGGGTCAAGCTCTGGGGCCACGGGTCCGGCTCCCACGTAGCCACTGTCGATGCGGCTGTGGTGGTGTGAGACGCATCCAGCCCAAAACAGGCAACGGGGGCTGCGCGGGGGAGCTTGGGGGCATCGGGGAGGTGGGGTTGGGTGCCACGCGGGGGTGGGAAGCTCCGACGAGGCGCTTTGAATTTCCCAGGAAAGAGCTTTTGGGGGATTTTTTTTTCCTTCTCCCCCCTTCCCCTCCTTTCTTTTCCTCTCCCTCCCTCCGTCTTTCCCCAAGTTTGAGGCCGACAGCAAATCACTGCGGAAGACTCAATAAATCAATAGGAGACACATGTCTAAAATAACCCAGTTAGGGTTGCGGGGCAGCGCGCCAGCCCTGACACCGCCGTGACAAATGAGGCCGGAGCGGCTGGGAACAGCAGTCGCGGCAGATGGGCACGGGCGCGGGGAGCCCAGGAGTGGAGGTCATTCGTGCGGCGAGCGGGCTGGGGCTCAGGCATCGGCCATGCCGGGCGGGGGGCCGCTCCAAGGGCTGGGGGGACCCCCCAGGGCCCCGTGTAGGGGTGGTGGGCGCCGGCATGGGAGTAGCTGGCACGGCACGCCCCGCAGGGCCGCGGGCCTTTTAATTGGAGCAATTACTTTTCCCAACAGGCGCTGAAAAATTCATGCCTCTTAACCGCTCGACAAGCCGTCCGCTGCGCACGGCTCCGGCGGCCCCGGGGCAAGGACGCAGCTGGACGGGCTCCAGGCCCCCGCTTTTGTGCGTGCCTTATCTCCCCGTGCTGCCGGAGCTGCCCGGGTCTCTGGGCACCGTGACCGCGGCTTGGAGCCGTCTGCTGCGGAGCCAGGCCGCTCTGGGTGGGTGGGTGGGCTTGGATGGATGTCCTCCCAGTCACCCACCCCTGCCATGTCCTGGCTCCCGTGTGCAGTCCCGTGGCTTGCAGTCCCGTGGCTTGCCATGGGGAGCTTTGGGATCACCTGCCTACATGGGGCAGGTTCTTCCTGACCCCTGGCCATTGCTGGTGGGCCCCTGCCCTGAAACACGAGGGTGTGCATCTCTGGGTCGTGCTTGTAGCCTTCTGCCCGGCCCACTCTCCCCCAGAGAAGGGGGTGGTGCAGCATCTAGGATGCTGCCAGGTGGCCTCAGTTTTTCCCATCTGTGAAATGGGTCAGATAGCGCCTTCTGAGACACGGATGGCATGGAGCAATGCAGGGCCGGCCGCATGCAGGCACGGAGACAGGGAGCCTGCAGGCTATTGGGTCATCTCATAGTGAGCGGTGCGGACCCCGGGCGCTCCAGCGGGAGGGAAGGGAGCAACGGGGCCGGCCGGCTTCTCCCTTTGCTGGGAGGGGGAAAATGCGTGTACATGAGCCCCGTTGCACCCGCACTCGTGACCGTGGCTGCTGTATTGACATGGGCCCAGTTGGGGCCTAGTGAAATGAGGGTTATAACCCTCTGTCTCCCAGGCAGGTCCGTGCGTGTGCAAGCTCACACCAGCTCCCCCTACCCCACACACACGTGTATGCACACACGTACACACGCACGCACACGCTGCCTGTTTATCCAGATGCACGCCGCCTCTCCTCCAAGCTGCCTCGGCGCTGGGGAATCGCGCCTCGAATACGTTACACAAATGAATAATAAAAACAAAGGAAAATTACCCTCTTTATTGAAACTCGTTTTATGAATAAAACAATTATTCTGGTAATTGAAAAAATGTGTCGTTAAATTAAATGCAGTGGTTCCTATTAAAATTTTAGTGGGTTTCTTTCCTTCCCTGCCTCTCTCTCTCTCGCTCTCCGTCTCCCCTGCCTGTGCTGGCGGCTAAAGGCGGGTAATTATAGCAGAGGGCTGCGCTGGCTCTTTATTGTTTTTTAATCTCTCTCCGTGCCGCGCGGCTCCGGCGGTACTTGGATGCCAGGGAGATTGAGCACCGCGACCCCCGGACCGGGAGGGAGAGTTGGGGGTGGCAGGAGGCCAGAGGAGCGGCCTGGCCAGGACACGCTGGCCCTGGGGAGCGGCTCAGGGCGGTCTGGGAGGTGCAGGGGGTCAGGGATTTTCATGCCGTCCTCTCCCCAGCACAGCGGTGGGGCTGGGATAGCAGGGAGGGGGGGTCCCCGGCTGGGCTGACCCCCACCCCCACTGCCAGCAGCGACTGCTGGACGGCCAGGCGGATGGCACCAGTTTTTGGCAGGGATGGGTCCTGCCCTGCCATCTTGGGTGCGTTCACCACCGCCCTTGCATATCTTCATGGAGCCGCGGGGTTGGGGACGGGGGGCTCGTGGCTCCTTCCTGACTTCATTTCCTAGCTTGCCCGGGTGCTTGGGAGCGAGACTCGCCCCCGGCTGTGCAGCCTTGCGTCCCAAGGAGAGCGTGTCCCAGGGCTGTAGCAAGCTGGCCTGCCTGGAGCGTCCCCGCCCCGTAACGCGGTTGGACAGTTGTGTTCAGGGATGCGGGTCACGTTGCAGCTGGGGAAACTGAGGCAGGGGCACAGGCTGGCAGTCCCATACTGGGAGGCAGCGGCGCAGTAAAGATGAGGCCCCCCCAGGCCTTTGAATCTCAGGCCAGATCATTAAGCTGGGGCAGCCCCGTCCCCACCCCAGCCCCTTCCCATCGCTCGCTCTCAGCTGCACCCAGCACGTGGCGTCAGGACGACCCAGAGGAGGCAACTGCCCAGGCTGCTCGTTGCACCCGCCCCGGGCCCACCCTGCTGCGTGTCACCCCACGGCACGGGGCAGGATGTGGCCCCGCTGACCCCCACCCCTTGCGTAGGTGGTTGGTCGTGCCGGAGGCACCGTGACGGCTGAGGGCTGTGCCATGCATAGGCTCAAAATCGGACCGGATATCGTTAACCTTGATCTTTCTTCCTTGGATTTTGGAAGCTCTCTGATGACAAGGAGCTGATCCTCGGGGCTCAGCCGCTGGCAGGAGCGACCCAGCTTGCAGGGCTTGTCTTGGCGGTGGGCCCCTGGGGCTAGACCGAGGCACTAAGCCGTGACTGGGAGGGGGTCAGCAGAGTCCCGCTGCCCAGATTTCATAGACATTCGGGCTGGAAGGGACCTCGCAAGAGCATCGGGTCCAGCCCCCCGCCTGAAGGGCAGGACGTCGGCTGGGGTCAGATCATCCAAACGCTTCTTGACCGTGTCCAGAGTAGGTGCTTGCGCCGTTTCTATGGGGAGCCAGACGCGGATGGTAAAGAAGTTTTTCCTTATGTCCAATCTAAACCGGTCTTCCAGCAGCTTGTGATTGTTAGACCGTGTCTTCTCTTGGGGTGCCGTGGTGAACAGGCGCTCCCCCAGACCCTGATGCACCCCCCGATGTACCTACAGGCAGCCTGCGCTTCTCCAGGCTGAAGAGTCCCGTGGCTCTCAGCCTCTCTTCATACGACTTGTCCTCTGATCACGCGCGCGGCTCCTCTGCGCTCTCTCGAGCTTCTCCGTGTCCTTCCTGAATTGTGGAGCCCAGGATTGGATGCGCTACTCCAGCTGCAGCCTCACCAAGGCCGAGTAAAGCAGGAGGATGACTTCTTGGGTCTTGCTTGAGATGCATGGGTAGATGCAAGACCCAGCTTTATTTGCTTTGCTGGCTGTGGCATCGCATTGGTGGCTCACGTACATCTCGTGGTCTGTCACGACCCCGAGTCTCGTTCAGCCGTGGTGCTAGTGAGCGTAGCGCCGCCGAGCCTATAAAGGCGATGTGGGTTTTTTCTCCCGAGATGAAGCACCTTGCATTTCTCCGTGTTGAATGTCATCAGGTTTTGACCCGCCCTTCTTGCGAGCCTGTCCAGGTCGGCCTGAATCGCCAGCCTGTCCTCTAGTGTGACCGCGCTTCTCCATAATTTGGTGTTGTCGGCGAACTTAGCCAGTCCACTTCTGACACCAGAATCCAGATCGTTCATAAATACGGTACTGGTCTTTAAAACAGAGAGAGGGAAACTGAGGCAGGCGGCGGGGAGCCTGCTCCCATGGTCGTGCAGGGCTGGTACGGAGGTGTCCTGACGATGCAGCAGCACGAAGCTCGTTAAGCCTCCAGGAGCTGGCACAGCCACTGCCTGCGGTGCCCTGTGCCGGGTGGCGGGGCAGTGCCATGCTGAGGTCCTGGGGAAACTGAGGCACAAAGGGTCCTGGTGTCCCCCACCCACCCTAGAGCCTGGCTGCTATCCTGCTGTCTGTGCGGGGTGGGTGTCCTGCTCCCGCGGGGGAACGGGCCACCACGGGGGGCCAGGCAGCGCGGGGATGGAGGAGCCTGGCTTGGGCAGGCTGCGGCCCAGCCCCATGGGGCTGCCACTGTCCTGGGGTCCCGTGAGAGGACGTGCGACACACACGCACCGCTACATACATATATACCTCCTACACACGCACAGCCCCCTACCCACATGCACTCACACCCATCCCACGCACATGACCCCCCACCCACCAGCACACACGCTGTGCACCTCCACCCCTATGCGGACACATGCACCGCCCCCCACACGCACACAGCCCCCGACAAGCGCACATGTACCCCCACGCCCACCCCATGCATGACCACATACCCGCACACCCTGCACGCGCCCTCAGAGTCCCCTACATACACACGCCCACATCTTGCACATGCACCCACACACACAAGCAGAATTCCTTTTTCACACACATGCACAGACACATACCTTGAGTGCGCACACACACGCATACACCCCTTCCACCCCCCCCACACATGCATGCACACACCCATGCCGTCTTGCTGGCCTGCATTGACGTTGCAGGTCTGGCAGTGTCCTGGGCACTGGTTGTGGGGTGCGGGGCTGCCCGGGGCAGAGCATCTGGGCCGAGCGGGGTGTGGGCAGCGCTGGTGAAGCTAACCGTGGCCGTGGTGGTGCTGCTGACCCTATTGCAAGGCTGTGCTTTGCCCTCTGGCCCTGGAGCCCTTTGCCCTGGCCCAGCAGCAAAACCCGGGGAAGAACCCAGGAGTCCGGCCCTTGAGGCCGCTCCCTTTCTGCGTCGGCCGTGGGGGACTGGGCTTGCTAAGTTTGCCCATCTCAAATGGAAGCTGCTTTTCAGCCGGTGCCTGCTAACACGTTTGGGATTGGCCTTTGACCTTGAGGGGAGCTGCCGAGAGCTCCCAGCCCCGGGGTGGACCAGGCTGAAGCATCTCCTGCAGCTGCTGTAGCCCAAAGGGGCTTTGGGAGCATCTGCACAGCGCTGCGTGCCACTGCTGGGTCGGCCGATGTCTGTGCAGAGCTGGGTGCCCACTCTCGGGGACCCACCCCGTCCCCCAACTCAGCCTGCATCTGCATCTCTCAACCGGGGCATCACCTGTGCCGTCTGGCTCGGGGTCTGCCCTACAGCTGCCCAAGTCCCTGGGGCTCGCCGCACAGCTGGCACCACCCTGCTGACCAGCTCAGCTCAGCCCAGCCCCAGACCAGTGCCCCAGGATGGGACCAGCTGTGGGGCATAGCTCCTGTAGGCCGTTCTGCTCGTCGGGTGGCGCGGGAAACTGAGGCATGGAGGGATCGGGACCTGCCTGTTAGGTCTGGATGCATCAGCAGCAAAAGCAGGACCAGAGCCCAGGAGTCGGGGCGGGGATGGGTGGAGGGAGAAGCGGGCTGTGGTGGGGAGCTCCCCTGGGCGTGTGTCTAGGGCAGGGGGGTCATGCTCCATTCTTCCTGCTTCTTACCTGCTTTGCACATGCCCGGCGCTGCACAGAGGCCTGTAGGGGCTCAGCAGAGATCCTGGCCCCATCGTGCTAGGCTCTGTACAAAGCCGCCCTGTCCCAGCAAGCTCACAGACAAGGCAGGAGGGGAAACTGAGGCCCAGAGGGACTCGCTCACATTTGCAACAGAGTCTCCCGGGGCCTAGCCCTCAGGGACCCCTTCAGGTCCTTTCCCTTCTGCTCCCATGCAGGAGGAGCCCCTGCACCGGTGCTGCCCGTGGTGTCCTGGCAAGCAGCTCCTTAGACCGGTTCCTACCCCTACCGCTGCTGCTTTCACCCCTCTGCCCCCCTTGCAAGCAGCCTGGTTGCCAGCAGCTGACAGCCCTCTGTTCCTGGAGGCTTAGTGCCTCCCCGCCCCTTCCATCAAGAGGGATTTCATCCCCATTAGTCACCCCCCCCCCCCCCCCCGGTCCCTTGGTGGCACTCAGAGCAGCGCCACGGCTCAAACGAGCCCCCTCCTCTAATGCGCGGAGCGTAGTGCCGATGCCCGGTATGTAAATGAAGTGCCAGGACAAAGATGCTGATCCCGTTAGATGGCAGGGCTGAGCGCCTGGGCCGCCTGCAGGATTATGCTGGGAGGAAACGGGGGGGTCCTGACCACAGGGCCCCGGCGGCTGGGGAAGCTCAGCCACGGTGGGTGGGGGGGGGTCGGGCCCCGGCAGCTTGGAGGTGGCTGCAGGAAGTCTTCCCCCTACCTTGCCTGTGTCTCCGTCTCTGCTTCCTGGTGCAATGAGTTCAGCAGGTCTCGGTCCAGGCCTTCCTGCAGGGAGCTGGCACAGAGCTGCAGGCCTGGATCCCTGGCCCCGCACGGCTGGAGCTGAGGGTCAAAGTCCAGCCGGGGGTGCGTGCGCTCAGGGGACCCCCGACCCCATCCCAGACCCCCAGGCGCTGGCAGCCACTGTGCAGATGTCAGAGGCAGGCCCTTACTTGCCGCCTGTGTTTGGAAAGTGATGAATTTCTGCACCGGCTAATTACTCTGTAATTAGCAAGTGGAGTGTAAACAATCACAACAGATGGGGGAGAGGAGGAATTAGCAATAATGACCCTTCACTTGTGGGGCTGCGACTGGCATCCACGGAAAGTGCCATCGCCGCCAGCTCCTCCCTACCATGGCTGGGTGGGGGGACACGCTGGTTTCCCGCGGCCCCCCGTGCATGCGTGTGTGCAGAGCCTCCCTGCGCGCGTGCAAGAAGTGACCGTGGTCTCCTGGGCACGTTCTGCCTCCATGTCCAGCTCTGTGCCGACTCCGCGCCTGTCCGTCCTGCTGGGGGATGGTGCTACCTGAGGCGTCCACCTGCATGCATGTGCACGGTCGTGTGCATGGGTGCGTGCACGAGCATGCACAGGGATGTGTGTGTGCGTGGCTTTCCAGGGCTTTTAGCAGTCCCTGTGGACCAGCCGTGCAGCCCTGGGCTCTCTGTGAGCGGAGACGACCTGCAGATGTGGCCCAGGTGCACAGCCATGGGTGTGCAATGCCAATGTGTAACCCGCATGAGCTCTCCCAGTCCCTCCCAGCCACTGGGGCTCTTATCCTGGGCCCTGCCCAGCCCAGCAGCGTGTGGGGGGAGAGGAGAGGGGGGTATCTCATGCTGCCAGGGCCTCCCAGTGCCAATCTAAACGTGCCCAGTGCCCTTGCAAAGCAAGCCTCCCCATCCCCGCTTCCTTCAAATCAAGACCATTGCCCTCCTCACCCTGGGCAGATCCAGCCTAGCCTGGATCGATTGGAGGTCGGCGGATTAAAGCCGTTCCCAGAGCCACGTGGAAATCTCAGGGGCCAGAGCTTGCCTCCACCCCAGCTTGGGAGATCAATGCACCATGCACCAATCCCAGAAAGGATGTTTTTTGGGTTTTTTTTGCACCCGTCCTGGAAGCACTGCTATACCAGGTCAATGCATGGAGTGGATGGAGCACGCTCCGGTTCCACCACCCAACACCAAAAAGAATCTGCTCAATATAGACCTCCAATGGAGGCGGGGAGAGGCTGCGGGGCCTGGATTTCTCTCTCTCCCAAGCTGGCCTGTATTTATCTCCCTCCTCCTCTTGGTGGTGGCCCGCGTTTCACTGCCTAGCACCTTGCTGCTGTGCTTACTACCCGCCACCCAGGGTGTTTGTGCTCCCCGGGTCCCCGTGATGACGGACGCTGGAGGGGCTGGTTCCAGCCTCGTTGTGTTGGAGAGCAGGGGCATGGGGGTGAAGGGATGTGCCTGAGGCCTGTGGCAGAAAGCCACCTTGTTTCTCCCCAAAATCTCTGCCCTGTGACACTGTGACTAAAATCTCTGAGCTGCAACCATTTGATTAGGATGGGCCCAGCACACAGGGGACCGCACCCTCGGCCTGTCTCTTTAGGGAACCTGAGCTGGCTGCAGTCCTGAGGCGGGGGGGGAACCTGCTCCCCCTGCCCACGGGACTGGCATCAGCCACCCAGGTGAGGGGCATCTACCTGGGGAGCTGGCATCTGCCCGGTAACAGGTGAGGTATTTCAGATTGGTTGGCCGACAGCCAACTGGGGCTGACCTCCACTGGCCCAGGTGAATGAGGTCACGGGGGCTATATAGGTTGGGGGGGAGGGAGGCTCGCTCTCTTCGGCCATGAGGTGAAGCAGCAGCCAAGCAGGGGAGACAGAGAGGCCTTACCGTCTGGACCTAGCTCTCTCGCTCAGCCCGAGACTCCAGAGGGGAAACTGAAAAACTCTGGAAGATGCGTGTGAGTAAGCTACTTAAGATCTGATTAGATATCTAGCTGGCAGTAACACAGATGCGTGATCAAAAGGCTACCTCCGCCACACTGTTTGCTCTTTAGGATTTCTAAGATATTGCTCAATCCTGTACCCTAGTTTCCCCTACCCCTGTAAGCAATAAAGTTCTCCTTTTTGACTGGTATGGGAGACTTATTGAGGGGTGGGTCTAAGTTACGCCTAAGAGACCCCTTAGGTCTGCGGACTAAGGGAGACTTTACTTCTTGCCCCCTGACTTGGGGAAGTGCCCCAAGTGCCTGTACCGGGTCGAGTACCCGTCGGACTATTAGGCCTGTGTTTCCCCAAGGACACAGGGCCGAGACAGTCCCTTCTCGGGGTGGTGGCAGCGCCGTTACCCCCAGGCTAGCGAGTGTGCTCCGGGAGAGAGGTCGGCCGGACATAAGGCGCCCCTAGGGAGGTATTTGGAGTCTGGAAGGTGGTTGGGCGCAGGGAGGTGGGCGGCTCAATGCAGGAGCACCCCCTACTGGCCCGCCCAGACAAGGCCATGCAAGGAGTCAGTGGCAGAGCTGGGAAAGGAACCCAGGAGTCCTGAGCTATGAGCTGGCGCTTGATGCGGGTCAGAGCACGTTTCTGATCCAGCCCTTTCAAATCAGGGGGTGCTCCGCCATGCTCAGGATCTGGACCCCCTGTGTTGAGCTTCCTCCCGCCCCATGGAAGGGGGTCTGCCACGGGCTCTGCTGCAGTGGGTTAGCTCCCCTCCCATCTCCGGAGCTTGTCTGCACCTGCTGCATCCAACCCCGCTGCTACCCCCTACCTGGGCACCCCCCTGCGCATTTCCATAGCAATGGGCAGGGTGATGACAGCTCCAGGTGGTGACATCCTCCAGCATGGCGATGCCCTTGTCATGCAAATGAGCTGTATGCCCCAGGGAGGAGATGATCCCTCCAGTGTTTGTGTGCAGCCAGCAGCGATCAAAATGCAGCCAGCTCTGGGGTGGAGAGGGCCAACAGCCTAATACAACACGCACAGCACTGGCAAGGCAAGGGGGACCCCTGCCCGCCAGCCTTGGGCATCTCCCAGGAGACTCAGAAGCGCTGCATGAGTTATATGGGGAGGTATCTGCCGAGCTGCTGTGTCGCACCCCAGAAGCCGCTGCATTTCGGTGCTGAGCAAGCACCCCTGTGCGGCATATCCATGCGGCTCCTGTGCCACTCCCCAGAGCTGGCTGCACTGCACTGCACGAGGGATTTGCACGTCCCAGGTCTCCCTTGGCCTCTGAGCACAGCCGAGATGAGTCTCCAGACCTCCCCGGTGCCACACAGTAGGTTGGGGGGCGCTCGGTTTTGCTCAGTCCCATCCCGGCTGCATACAGCGCTCTCCGCTCTGTAGCGGGTTTTGGTGCCACTGCCACTATTTGGAGGGGGGTGCTCCGGATGTGCCAGGATGGGGCTCCACAGTGCTGGGGAGGGGAGTTAAGGTGCAGCCTGGTGCTGAGCGGGGATGGGGCGGTCGCGGGGGTGACACCTGTCACCTACACCCTGTCACTGCAAGTGTGAGCAAGTGCAAGAGCACTTCCCTGCCTGAGCAGAATCCTCACCAGGTGTCCTAGCCTCTGTACTGCTGGCTGACCGGGATGCCCCGGGAGCAGAGGCTGAGTGCTTAGATGGGAGGCTGCAGGGTCTAGCATGCCAGTGCCGTGTGCTTTAGGGTTGCTCCTGGCCGCCTTCCTGCCAGGAAGGTCTCGGGCTCGCATGAATTTAGTTCACCGCCATGCACTTGCACAGCTCCTCTCAGCCCCCTGCCAGCTGGCGCACGTGCGTGTGCACACCTGCATGCCCACAAACGTATGCACACACATAAGCCTCCTGGCCCTTCCCAAGCCCTTCCTCTTCCACAGCACAAGTCTCCCCAGATCAAATGCTAAAGGGAAGCAGGACCCCCCCAGCAATGACCTCCCCAATATGCTCCCTGCTGCTGCCCTGCCTGGGCCCCCCTGCCCCACGGCACAATTTCCCTCGCCTTTTCACCCCTTGGCAGGGAAGAGTGGATGAAACGGTGGCAGCCAGGAGGGGAGGGGTGTTGCCATAGCAGACGCCGGGGGTCCCTGCACCAGGTCCTGCACCAGGCTGTTCACACTTGCTGCAGCTGCTTGCACCGATGCAAAGCCTGCGCCAAGCGAGCCAGGCAGGCAAGGCTCCAGGCCGGGGGGATCCTGGATGGGGGACGCTCCAGGGACTCCCTATAACCCTGGGGACCTGCCCCTGTCCTCCCCAGCCTGACTGGTCCCCTCCCTGATGAAGCCTGGGGGGAAGTGCTCCCAGCTCCCAGCACCTTGCAAGGGGCCTTATCTCAGGGACAGGGCAGCAATGCAGACAAGAGGACATGTGTAGCCTCCTCTCCCTGCTTGGCTGGGGCGGGTGAAGGGCAGGGACAGGCATTTTCTCCTTCTCTCGTTCATTTTTTAATCTCCCCTTCCCCCCCCCCTTCTGCAAAAATGCAAGGGAGGGAAGAAAACGAGGATTTTGCAGCACCGGGACTCTGGGAGTGGAGCAGGGCTGCGGGGAGTGGGGCCAGCAAAGGTTGTCCAGGGCAGGCCGGCGGAGACGACACCGATGACTTGGCGGCAGAGCCGGGGAGACCCCCGCCACGTCCGATGAGCCGGTGCCGCGTGCTTTAGGGTCGCTCCTGGCCGCCGACAGCTGCAGCTTCTTTTGGAGGGGAGGGGGGCCTCGGCCCTGCCCTGCGGGGTAAAGCACCAGCTCCGTTTCAGAGCGAGGAGGAAACTGAGGCACTGGTTAGTGTGGACTTAAACTTTCCGGCTCACCCTGGGTGCCGGCACTTGGCCTGGCGTGGATCTGCCGGCAGAACCGATTGCCGCTCTGGCGGGGGCCAAGTCGCCGGTAGAGCGCGGCTTTTCTCTGAACCGGGTCGGGGGCCGAGATGGGTGCTAGCGTCCCGGGTGGAGCATCGTTTTCCCCAGGCGAGGCCACGCAGCCCCAGCCCTGGGCTGTATTAAAGCTGCCAGTCCTGGGTCTGTTCAGCTCCCAGGGGCCCGGCGAGGCGATGAATAGAAATGCCTACCTCCGAGCAAATTACCCGGAGTGGGGGCGCGGAGCCGCTGAGAGCCTTTCAGCGCACGGCGTGGGTTTCGCACCCCTCCCCGCGCCGTGCCGGGTGAAGTGGCTCTTGTGCGCGTACGCGAATGGGTCCCGCGCCAAGGCGCTCTTTATCGCTCCGGCTGGGAGCGCCGATGTTTTCAAGCCGAGCGAGAGCAAAGGCAGGAATCTGATGCAGAATAATAATAATAATAAAAAAAGAAGCAAATCCAGGCCTGATTCAAAGCCCACTTGAAAGCTGCCGGGGAACAGCCTCGCGCCTTTGAAGCGAAAAGGTTCCCATTTGTCGAGCGGCAAATGGACCCGCCTGCTTCGATCGAGACTTTTACTTAGCAAAGAGCTCCGCTGTTTCGTCCTGGCTCGCTGCCCGCCAGCCCCCTCTCTGCTCCCCCGGGTACGAGCCCGGTGCCATCTGAAATGCTACAAAGACAGCGGGGAACAAAGGGAAGAAAGCTGCTGAGATAAGCCCTCGGTGCACCAGTGCCTGCAAAACGGCTTGAGAGGGGGGGAGGCTGGGAGCCGGGTGATCTCCGGGGGACGGGCGGGCTCCCGCGGGGCGCTGTGGGCGACCGGGCTGGTGCAAGCTGGCGTGAAGGCAGGATTGCAGATCCTAATCCAGTCGGATCCCAGAAGTCACGGGGAAGGACCCTGGCTTGCTGAAGTCTCTGCTGTGTGCAACGCTGCGGGGTCCAGCCCATGGGTCTCCCACCCATCCCTGGACAGGAGCTGGTCCCTGCTGGCAGGGTCTCTGCAGAAACCACGCAGCGCCGGCGCTGGTGTCTAGCAGGGCGCGTGGCTGAGGGCTGCCGTGTCCAAATGGCGCGGCCTGGAAGTGCTCGGCTGGTAGCAGGGGAGAGTTGCAGCCCCAGAGGTTGCTGCAAAGCAGCTAAAAATAGGACGCTTGCCCCATCTCGCCCTTCCCTTCGTGCAGGCCCAGGGACTGTCGGCAGCAGCCGGGGAGAGGGGAAGGGGTGTCCGGGTGGGAGGGCGGTGCAAGCGCTGGGGGTATTGGGCCAAAAGGCAATGCCGGGGAGGTGCGGATGCAAGACGCAGGTCCAGAATGGGGCTCTGTGCCTCGCTTGCCCCCTCACCCCTGCCCCGGTGCTTGCCTTGCAGATGACGTGTCGCCCTACTTCAAGACGGAGCCGGCGCGGAGCCAGGTGCACCTGGAGGGCAACCGCCTGGTGCTGACCTGCATGGCCGAGGGCAGCTGGCCCCTGGAGTTCAAGTGGCTGCACAACGGCCGGGAGCTGACCAAGTTCTCGCTGGAGTACAGGTGAGCCCGGGCACGTGCCCATCTCCGCCTTGGCCCTCGAAGAGGCTCCGGACAGACCCCGGCTCCAGCTCTCCCCGCTCCGTGCCGCCGGCTGCCATCGGTGAGCCCGGCGCCAGCCCCGGTCCCCTCTGCCCCCGAGGCAGAGACGGGGCGCTGGAGCAGGGGGATGAGCAGGGCACGTGCCCGTGCCCAAGGGTCTCCAGTCCCTCGTGGCGCCGGCACCGGGACCCGGGTCTGGACGGAGCGCGCCGGCCCGCGGCCTCATCAGTCATTCAGCCCCACGCGAGCCGCTCCCGTGAAAGCAGCCCTCACCTCCGAGGGCTCCTCGTTGCTGTGGCAACGCCTCGTCAACCAGGCAGCAAGCGGGATGTGCCCCCCCGGATGGTGACGCCGGGGCCATTTGCACCCGGGAGGGCGGCTCGGGGCTCCCTGACTTGGCGGGGCCGTGGGGCTGGACCCTGGAGCTGCTGGCTCCCCCGGTCCGTGCCCGGGCTCTGTTCCTTCGGCTGAGCTTGCAAGATCCCACCCCGCATCTTGGGATGCCACTGCCCCTCCCCGGGTTGCTGATGCCCGCGCCCTGGCACAGCTGGTTGCATGGGGTCAGCACTCAGGGAGACAGTGAGACGGGGCGCGAGTGTACCTGATCCTGGGGTACGACCTGGGCCCTGCCCGCCGCGGTGCTTGGAGCCAGCCGGGGACCAGGAGCCCAAAACCACCAGCTGAGAGCTCCCCATTGAACGACGGGGACTCCGGGGACGGACCTTCCTGAGCCCTGCAACCCGCCAGCAGTGCCAGCCTTGGTGCAAGGGCTGAGTTTGCCACCTGCCTCCTCCCAGGGCTGGATGTGACCTGCTGGGGGCCCGGCCCATTTCCCAGACAGGGGCACAGACCTCGTTACGTGCTGGGATATGTGCAGTTCCTGCCTGCGTCTGATCCCCGGGCAGGGCTGGAGGGCCCCGCGCAGCCCCGGCTCCCCCAGCCCGGCAGAGACGCTCAGTGTCGGCGTGGGAAGAATGCAAAATGTCAACCATTAAATTGGATTGTGGGAACGCCGGCGAGAAGGGGGCGGGGGCGTGCAAAAGTGCAGAGCCCGGGGAGTGGAGCCACCTCCGAAGCAACGTGCTACCTGCTGCTGCGAGTACGAGGGGGAAGGGGGGAGCCTGGAGCACCCGCGGCTGCTGCAGCCTCCAAAGTGCATGGAGCAGGCTCGCTGCAGGCAGCGATGCCCACCGGCTAGCCCGGGAGAGCGTGGGTCTGGTTCCCCCCTCTGGGAGCAGGGATGTCCTGGTGCTAAGTCTGGATTGAGATGCCCAGGGCACTGGGTGGTGAGGGAATCAGGCTTAGGACCTAGACACCTGAGTCCTTTTTCCAGCTCTGCCACTGACTTGCTGCCCAGCCTTGGTCAAGCACCTTCCGATTGTGTGCCTCAGTTTCCCCATCTGCAAAACAAGGACAGTGACCCCGTTTTGGAAGTGCTGTGGCTGCAGGGTGCCGCACCGTTGTGTCTGCTTGCCGGTGACGCCCAGAGCTGACTCCTGGCCGGGGAGGGTGGAGGGAAGAGAGAAAAGAAACCTGTGGGGAGCGGAGACCCAAGCAAACCGAGGGCTGACGTGCAGCTACCGCAGCCCACAGCTGCTGTGCAGAGCATCGCCCGCCTGCCGTCTCCAGCCCAGCCTGCAGCGTCACCTGGATCCATCCTGGCCGGAGCTGCCTGTCCCCGGGTCCCCTTGGAGAGGGCTCGGACGGCATATCTGGAGCCCGACGGCTGCTGAGGAGGAAGGTGGAGTGCCGGAATTAGTTATGATGGGCACAAATTGAATTTTAATAAAGATGTAGGTGGCACAGAGCCAGGTGGCTATGGCAGTGGGAAGGTGGTAATTAAAAGTTAACGAGTTTAGTGACGGGCTAACCCTTGGAGAAGGGCTGGCGAGAGGCAAGTGGCAGCCTCCGAGGCTGGGCGCAGGAGTGGAGATTGGGCAGCGGAGCCGTGTGTTTCGGTGGAGGTCTATGGACAGGCTGGTCGCATGGAGATATGCGCCTGATCCTCGCTCCCGCGGGCACCGATGGGCTGGCATGGGTCAGCACCGCCTGCCCCGTGCTCCCAGGGGGCTCGTGGGAGCGGAGAGCGAGGCTCCGAGGCAGGTTGCAGGATCTTGTCTGCAAAGTGCAATGTGGAGGTGCCTCGGTGCAAGGAGGCTCCGGGATCCCTGCGCAGAACAGCCCCACGCCCTCCAGCAGCTTTGCTGGGTCAAGTCAGGGCAGGCCTCTAGGCCTCGCTGTCTTCCTTCGCAGGTAGCGAGGATGCCGGCAGGGCCCAGGTGCTGGTGCTTGCAACGGGAAGAACTGGAGAAGCGGGGGAAGCGTGCATGGGTGCCTGCGCCCTGGAGCAGAGACTCCCATGAAGCGTGCAGGGCCGTGGCACAGGCTGCAGCTGCAACAACCTGCCTCCCTCCGTCTTCCTCCTGCACCATCCGGCTCAGACGTGGCTTTGCCTCTCTGAAAGGGCACCAGCTCCCAGGACTCCCAGCTCGTGCAACTTCCCGCCGCGCGTCTCTCCGGCACCCTCATCCCCGGCATTGCAGCATGCAGGTCAGGCGCTCGGATGCCTGAACGAAAGCCTCTGTGGCCAGGAGCCTCTCCGCAGGCTGAGGATGTTTATTTCTCTCGCACAAAAAATTTACCATGCAGATGAGCCGGGGCTGGTAATTCATCGCCGGAGAGCGTCCTGTTCCAGGCCTGCTGCCGCCCCGAGTCGCGCTGCTCATCCGTTACCCGCGGACGGACCCGCTCGGCCTGGACAACGCAGGCTCGTCTCGCTCTCCCACCCCATCTGGCTCGGGGATCTCTCGGGCACCTTGAGGATTTCCCTCCTCCTCTCCGGGAGCCCATCAGCCCCTCTGCTAGCAGCTCAGAGGCTGGGAAAATTTAATTAGATCTTAGACTCGCATATGAGCTTCTCCAGATGCTCCCACCTGCCCCAAATCTCTGCATGACTAATCCTCCGTTTTGGGTTTCATCCCCAGCCTGAATGTCTGCAGCTCCCTTTGCTGGTGCAACGTGCTCGTTTGGTGCCCTCCCGTGAAAGCCCCTGTGCAAGGCCATTGCCAGCCCAGAGATTGGGGCATGCGTCCTTCATCTCCTGTGTCTCCGAGTTGTGTCCCCGGGGCTGGCGTGGAGCTCGGAGCCGCCCCAGGCACCTGCCGTTTCTTTCCTAGAAGGAAGGCTGCATCCGCCAGCCCCGAGGGCAGCATCCTGTAGCCACAGGAAAGCTTTCTGGATGATGAAGCAATCAGGACTCATGGTGGAGGTGATATCTTTTATTAGACCAACTCGATTTTTGCAAAAAATTTTGAAACGGCGGCAGAGGTGAGAAGCAGGCGACCAACGCAAGTCCTGGCTGAACCCCCCCAGAGAATAGCAGCGTGGAGCAGAAGGCTTGCGACCGCCCCGGCTGTGCTGATGGTAGCCGAGGGGGTCTGGGATGAGCGGTGCATGGGCCTGGGCTCTGCACCGGGACCTTTGCTGGCACAGGGTGGCCAGAGGCGAGTTGTGCGTGCTTGGGGCTGTACAGTAACCCAGCTCTGCACCTTTCTGGTTGATGTACAGGTCAAGGGCATGTGCTCCCGGAGTTTGGAGCGAGAAGACAAGCAGGTAGCACCCCCAAGCACAAATACCCGGCTTGTTGCTCCAGCCTCCCTCCCCACGGCCCAGCTCAGCTGCTCCCTCCCACCCCTACTCCGCAGGAAGCCGGCAGATTAATGCCCGTGCATCAATTATTCAAGGGCTTATTGTCCTAGCAGGACTGCTTGAGCCACGATTTACAAGGCTGCCGGAGCTCTCGCAATTCCCCGGGCCGCGCGAAAGCGCTGCCTCGGCACGCGGGACGGCTCCGGCCACATGTGTCACAACGCCGGTGTCTCCAGGCGGGAGCTAATTGAGATTCAATCGGGCCGTTAACGTGAGTTGATGAAGCACCAGGGGGGTTGTTAAGGACATATTGAGCGCATCCCGCTGTGGATGGCACGTTGCGCGTGTAGGTACCGGGACGCACGCGTGTGTCAGATGCCGGGGGCTGTTAAACCCTCGCTAAGTGTGTTTTAATGCTCACTTGACATTTCATTATCACACAATAACTATTCAAATACATGTCCCCCTCTAGAATTAATTAGTCATTAGACAGGAATGTAAATCAAAGGGGCTGCGCCAAGGCTTTTAGCTCCCAAATCCATTCCAGCTGCTGCTGCCGCGGTGGTTTGCATCCGAAGTGCCGCACGGACTTTGCGCTTGCAGGGCCTGGAGCTGCAGCGACCTGGCGGCACCGACGAGGCATCCCCGCCCACGGGCACCGGGACCTTTGCGGGGACATCTCGAGCCATCGAGGTCTGGGCACCTCCGCATCCAACGTGCTGCCAGGGGCAGTTTCTGCAGCACGAGGGGCAGCTGCGTTCACAGGGAGGGGAGGGAAGTTGCTCCCTGGCCCCTTTTCCAGCAAGCCAAGGCAATGTTTCTCCTTGGGCTGCTTGGGGGGCGTTTCCTCTCCCTGCCCTGGTGCCCAGGCAGGAAAGGAAAGCGCCTGCCGCTGACGTTGATCTGCGTCCGTAGGATGTAAAAGACTGTGCTAGAGCCTGGGGACGCAGCACGGTGACAGCTTAGGGGGCGCAAGGACACCCGGGACCCTTCCAGCCCATTATCTGTCCCTGAAGGACATGTGGAGGCTTCGTGAAGCCGTCACCCAGGCAGGGCTGGCTGGGGCAAGGTGCCGTGCATGCCTTGCTCTCACTCAGCCATTGCCCTGCTCTGTAAAGCCGACCGGCTCAGGCAGGCCAGGCTCAGCCCCCTCCAGATGAGTCAGAAAAGTGCCCCCCAAGTTTCCAGGTAGTTTCCTGATGCCTGCAAGGCAGTCGCCGGGGCCCTGGAGCCTGGCCTTGGCTGTGCCCTGTTTGCTGGCTGGGGTGGCCCTGCTTTCTCATGGCAAAGCCCAGGCCCAGCACTCGGAGGGACCCGCGAGAGCCCATCGCCCGGGCGGGCAGCGCGGCGGGGACGGGGGTGAGCGCAGCTCCTGCCATCGCCCATGCCACTTGCTGGTTTGCAAGCCCTTGCCTCGGCCCTCCCTTCTCCATCCCCCCTCTCTCCCGAGGCGGCCACGTCCCCGTGTCAGGTGCGGGCGTGAAATCAGTTACGATCCTTTTAATGCCAAGCGCGATCGGGAAGGGAATCAAATTAAACCCAGCTTGGATAAAAGCCTCCACGGGCGCCAGGCAGCGGAGAACAAAGTCCCTCCTCTCCTTTGGTTAATCACTGCGGGCCAGGCTGCGCTGGATAATTGATTTCCTTCCTCGGGGCTGTTTCCATCCATTCAGGTGCGTGCCAAAGCCCGGCGCTGTGATGTTCGCGCGGTCTCCGGTGGCGCGGAGATGCGGCCCGTTCACTGGGCCAGCGAGGGGGTCTCGCGTCACCGGCTTGCTTGAGTCTCTTCGTCCCCTTCCCCGCGGCCGGGGGAGACTTGTCGGCCTTGTGCCTTGTGTTTTGCGGAGAGGGAAGATGGTGCCCGGCGCCGGGGTGGAGGAGACGTTGGACTGAGATGAGGGGCTGGTGTTGGCCTGAATGCCCAGGAGGGTTTGGGCACCGGATGCGGGCGCTGGGTTGTGTATAGCCCCGGTGAGGGAGGTTGCGCGCAGGCTGCGGGCATGGGGCTCTGCCGGCATCGCGTGTCTGTGCGTGTTTCAGACCATGATACACAGATGCACGCACGCCTCCCCAGGCACACTCGCAGCCCGTGCGCACGTATACGCCTCCGCATGCACGTGGCATGCTGGAGCCCGAGCTGGCAACGAGAGGAAGGGACCCAAGCATCCCGGACTCGGTGGCATGAACTCAGGTCACTGCCGTTGGCGGGGACGGAGCGGGGTTAAGGGGTTAGGAGCCGAAACCCTTGCCGGGAGGACGTGCCAGGTAGACTGCCCGGGTGTGGGGAGCTATCGAGGGGGAGCTGCGGTGCTAGGAGGTATCCAGGTGCCTGCTCCCAGCACCGTGGTGCACGCTGACCGCCTGCTCTGCCCTTCCCCGGGCACGGAGCCCGCTGCGAGCCCCTCCTCTGCCTGCTTCTCTCTCCCGATCCCCCTTTCCACGTGCTAGTCCTGGGGTTGGTGCCCTGTCGCGTGCACCGGTGGGTGCCGGGTTTCTCCCCAGGTCCCAGCTCCACGCCAGGGAGCCACGGCCTCTTCCCATTAGAGCCCAGCTGGGGGAGGATGGGGCGTGCGACCGACGGGGGAGGGGGGTAGCGTGCGTGCAGCTGCATCTTTGCACGCGTGCCCGGGCACACAGTGTGCGTGACGGAAGGAGCACAGGGGTGGGGGGGAGAAGGGCACGCACGTGGGGGCCCGTGCTATGCCAGGCCCGGTGTGCATGCACGGGCGTGCGTGCGGTGGTGGCGCGGCAGCAGCGTGGTGATTTATTGAGGAGGACGCGGCAAGGAGAGCCTGCCCGTTCCTCCCGGCGTCCCCGTCAGCCCTGACAGCTCGGCGGCATGGAAATGTCTTATTTAAAGCCCAGAAGGATCATTCTGGAGATCAGACCTGACGCTCAAGGACTCGCTCCTGGGCTGAGCCGCGGACACTGCTCCGGCTGCGCTCCCTGCCGCCCACCCCTGCCCGCAGCTCGTGATCTCGGGCCCGGCTTGCCCGAAGCGGGCTGGGGGTATCGCAGGGATGGTGCCAGCCCAGCAGCCCCGGGGCAGAGAGCAGGGGGAGAGACGGGGCGGATTTGGGCTCCGCTCTCAGCCCTGCCGCGGGATGGATGCGGCCAGGGTGCCGCGAGCTCAGGGACGGACACGCGGGGCCTGGCACCGTGGCGGGCGAGTCCGCGGGCGAGGGCCAGGCAGGCAGGATGCTGCCAGCCGCAGGGAGGCTGCCCTTGACCTTGAGTAACCCTCCCCGTGGCTCCCCAGTGCTGACACCTAGCGGCCGGCCGGGAGCCTCGCGTGGCCGTGGGGTGCTGGGCACCCGGTGGGAGGAGCGGGCAGCAGGAGGGGTGCCCTTCCCCCCCCCCCTCCGCCGGGCATCTGCCGGGCGCCCAGGGCAGGGTATCCGACTCGCCCCACGCGCGGCAGTCAGCCCCGGTGCCTCGAGCCCGGCCGCGCCAGCGTCTCTCATCGCCGCTGTGTCTCTCTGCCCCCCGCCAGGTACATGATCACGTCGCTGGACCGCACCCACGCCGGCTTCTACCGCTGCATCGTCCGCAACCGCATGGGGGCCCTGCTGCAGCGGCAGACGGAGGTGCAGGTGGCCTGTAAGTGATGCCTGCTGGGGCGTCCGCCGCGCCCCCGGGTTGCTCCCACCCCGGCTCGGGCTGGATGCAGGAGGCGTCTCCTCCGCCGCGGCTCCCGAAGGAAACGCTGTCTGCAGTCGTTCCGGGGAGCGAGCGCCTGCGTCCAGCCGCGGGGAGGCAGCTCGGGCGCCCGGTGCCGCCGTCCCCGGCTCCCGCCGCGCTGGCAGCCCGAGGCCTGGCCGGCCCTGCCGCCTTCCCCGTGCTCGCTCAGACTGGGGCCCTTCCCAGCACCGTCTGCCCTGGGGTGCAGCCCCCGGCTCCGCACCTCCTCAGGCCCGTCGCCGTGCCCTCGGGGCTTGATCCTGCCCTGGAAAGCAGGGAGGAGGATGCCGCAGTCATGCCCCAGCCCGGCTGCGACGTACAGCGCCGAGCGCCGCGCGGATCACCCGCTCGTGCCCGTTTTCCGGAGGGTTTAGTGCAAGCCTGGACGGGGCGGAGGGGACGCGCCGGCGCTCCTCTCCCCTCGCGCGCGGGGGGCGGGGGCGGGCGCGAGGCCTCTGGGAAGGAGAAGGGACAGCCAGGCTGACAGGCCCGGGGGGCCGTGCTGAGCCTCCGCGCGGAGGGGGCGCAGGCACGGTCCTCTCCCCAGGGCGCCCCCAGCGCAGGCTGCATCCAAGCCAGCCCGGTGGAAATGCAGCCGGGGGCTCTGTCTTGCTCCGGGCCGGCCTTGAACACGGCCAGAGCTGCGGGGCCGTGCGTCCGACGTGCCTCCGGGGGCGCAGAGGCCTCGCTCCCCTCCCCGCATCAGCACCCCCGCGGTGGGGTCCCGCAGAGGTGCCGGCACACCCCGTTCCTGAAGAGCGATGGCAAATCAGGAAGCTAATGGGAAATTAATAAGGCAGCTGCGCTAACAACTAATGATAATGGCAAAGTCGTTAAAAAAAGATTCTTTACATGTTTTTAATTACCGCAATTAAGGGAAGTCAATAAAAATCCCCCCCCAACGCCCCCCACCTACCCTGGTTTCTCCTCAGTTATTTATTTTTAGCGGCTATAAATTGCCAGCGCGCGGGCGGAGGGCGGCTCTGGCCTCGGGCATCGCACGAGGGTGCTGTCGGACCCCCCCCCCCCACGGCATCCCCCGCGGGAGGGCAGGACGGAGGATGCCCGGGCGGGGCTGCACCCCAGCCCCCCGAGCCTGACCCTCCGCGAGGCACTGCGGCCCCGCGGCCCGTGCGGGCCCCGCCCCAGAGACCTTGCACCGGAGCGTGGACGGGCGCTGCGAAGAGGTGGGAGCCACCCGGGCCCCCTGCCCTTTCCAGAGCAGCTGCGTGGGGTGCAGGGCAGCGGTGCCCAGGCCCGCCGCATCTCCCTTTGCCTTGCAGACATGGGCAGCTTCGAGGACGGCGAGGCGCGACAGAGCGTGTCGCACGGCGAGGCGGCCGTCATCCGTGCCCCCCACATCGCCAGCTTCCCCCAGCCCCAGGTCACCTGGTTTCGCGACGGCCGGAAAATCCCCCCCAGCAGTCGCATGTGAGTACGTCCCGGCGATGCCTCTCCTCTTCCCTGCCTTGCCCCCTTTGCCCCCGGGGATTTCCTCGGGGGTTTCCCCAGACACCTCGAGGCGATCTGCCCTGTATCCCCCTCTCTTTGCTGGTGGGATCCAACCTGCCGACAAGCCTGCGAATGCTCCCCCACACCGCCCGCGCGCTCCCAGCCCGGGCGCGCGGGGCTGGTCCCATTAAGTGCCAGCTCCATCAACCTTATCGCAGCAATTACAGCAGATTAATATTCATGGCAGAGTTAAAAGGGGTCCCTGGAAGCGAATTGGCTGGTGTCTGCGCGAGGGAGATACGGATCTGATGAATGCTATCGGGCTGGCAGCGCCGGCCGGGGTGGCAGGCGGCGCGGGCTGCTGTCGTACCGGGGAAAGAGAGCTCCCTGCCCCCTTCGCCCCCCGACCGACCGCGGCGGGATCAGCAGCCCCTTGTCAACCTGCTGATGCCTCAGCCGTGGCACGGGCACGTTCGCTGTGTTTCTAGCCCCTAATTAAATTATCACGCAGCGCGATGCACAGTCTTCTCGGGGAGGGGATGAGCGCAGGCAATGGTAAGCAAAGGAGGAGAGTGGAGGGAGGCTCAGGACCCTTTCCTGCACCCACCGCGTGCCCCGTGCCCTCCGTCCGGCCACTGCCCAGCCACCGTCTCGCTTCTGGGCCTAGAGACACCCTGCTCTGGCCCTGGGGATGCCAAATAGGGCAGGATGCCGTAAGACCAGCATCGCAGCCCCGGTGCACGCTGTCTGCACGAGGCTGGATGGGGGGAGAGGGCACGGCGGGCAGCTGCCTGAGTCTGCAGAGAGCCTGAAACAGGCACTCCAGGATGCCTCGAACTCCAGGGTAGCGGTCAGGCCCTGAATGGCTCAAAGCCTCTCCGGAGAGATTTCAGGGGCTTGTGAAAAGTGATGAAGTGTGACCCGCGCGGTGTGGGCCCAGGCCCCCGGCCCCGCTGGAAGCAGAGCCCTTTATCCGCGAGGACGTGTTCCCAGCCCGCCGCGCTCTCCGAATCGGAGACGGCGCCGGGAACTCGCCTGGATTTGTCCTTGTTAAACTAACATTAAGGGTGTTTAACAGATGTCTCGGGCGCATCGCGTTAACATCCAGAGATAGACTTGACAAACTAATGGCTTTGTTTATCATCGAGAAAATGAATAAAGGATAGACAAGAAAAAAACAGCCCAGGGAGGGAGATGGATGCGAGGAAGCGCCCGGCCCAGGCGGGCTGCCGTCATCTGCCGGGGGAAAACGGCTCCGTCCCCCCGCGCAGCCCGACCCCTCCATAGCGAGACGCTCGGCGCCGGCGCCGCGGTCACGCGTGAGCCCCCGGGAGAGGTGGCGCGTGACGTGTGTGCCGACACACCTGCGGGTCATCAGGGTCTCTCGCTACGTGCCCGTGCTAGATGCATGTGCACGCACATGTGCTGCCTCCAGTGCACGCAGCTGCTGCCGTGCCCGGATTCGGCACGCAGGCGCACATGTGATGGATGCAGAGGGAATGAGGAAGCAGCAAACGGTTGTGAGTTCAGAGGAGAAATGGGGATTTCTCTGCAGTGGGTCTCTTCCTGGGAACGGTGTGTCTGTGCGCTCTTGCTCCGCATTACCGCGTGTAAAAGCACACGCGCGCACATCGATCACGGGACAGCTGGCACGCCGGCCCTCGCTGGCAGCTAGAGTGAGCATTCAACTTCTGGTGCTCGAGCGGCCAGAAGAACCACGCTCCCCTCCCGTGGGTTGCGCACACAGCGTGCATGGACACGGTTTCTGCACCCATTGCCCACGCGTGTAGCAACACATGGCAGCCCCCGGCATGCACTCCCACGGGCCCACACGTGCCCAGGAGCTGCCGGCTTCACCGGTGCCGGCGCCAGCCTGCTGCAATTGAGCTGGCAACCCGCGTCGTGCGGGGAATGGAGCGCGTCTCCTTTCTATTTGCAAAGCAGGATTGAGGAGATAAAGCTCTTTATCTCGTATTTAACGGTAAAATATATTCCCCCAACCATTTCACGCTGCCAGCAGATTAGATCATTCTATATAAAAAAAAAAAACCCCCAGAGAAACCCTATTAATCTGCAGATGCCCGCCTCCCCCCCAAACTCTTAGTCCTGGGGATAATTTAGAGCCGGCGAGGTAAATGCTGGAGATGCTGCTCTTCGCCCGAGATTAAGGGCTTTGTTGCCACGTTAATTTGTGGCCTCCCGCACCACTGCCGCTGCGATTTACCCCCATCGTGAAACGCACCCAGTGAGGGTGTAAAACACCCCAGGGACGCTGATGTGCCCATGCTGACGCTGTCTCCTGCTTTCTCCCCCCACGCCAGAGCCATCACGCTGGACAACACCCTGGTCATCCTGTCGACGGTGGCACCCGACGCGGGGCGGTACTACGTGCAAGCCGTGAACGACAAGAACGGAGACAATAAGACCAGCCAGCCCATCGCGCTCACCGTGGAAAGTGAGTGCACGGCGGGCAGGCGGGTGCAATGCCCGACTGCCCTGGAGCTGTGGCGTGCACCCTTCCAGGGGTGCGCGGCAGCCTCTGCCACCCACCCGTGTCCTTACAGTGGGGACGCCCGGGGGTACGAAGCAGCCCGTGGGTGCCACGGGCCAGCAGTAGCGTGGAGCAGACCCCGCCGGTACCCCCGTCCTGCCTGCGCCATCGTGCATCTGGCGTCCTGGCCCCCGCTTCCCGGCGCTCCGCTTGGCTCAGGCCCAGATTTAATTTGCAGTAAATCTCTGCGGAGGCTCCGGCTTCTGCTGACTTCACAGTTCAGCCTCCTCAAATTTATTTAGGCACTTTGGGCCCGGCCGCAGGCACTCATTATCTCGCGCCATGGCCCCCGCTTCACCCGCCCCTGCCACCCGGCTCTGTCCTTGCCCACAATCGATAGGGCCCACGAAGGGCACCCCTCAGCGGCCCCGGCAAGGAGCACTGCTGCATTTCTTAGCCCGGGTCCCAAGCCGGCAGGTCATGCCCCCTCGCTCCTCGCCTGCTGTGGGGTATCCAGCATGGCTTGGCGGCGTCGCTTCCTTCCCAGGAGCTGGGCAGAGCACGGGTACCCCCAGATGAAGCCAGGGGTGCTCCTAATTCAGGCTGCAAAGAGGCTTGGCTCTGGCCCTCCTTTTCCCGGCTTTATGCCTCTCCCGTCCCTGCCCCGCTCGTCCCCGAGCTCCATGAATCTGTTGTTCGGTAGCTCGGCGTCCCCGCGCGCCATAAACAACGCCGGGGCCGTGTTTATGGATTCAGCTATATCAGCAGCTTTCAAGCCGATCACTTTTTTACAGTGCCTACATGAGGGTTTTTTATTGTTGCAATTATTTTGCTTTATATAGTCCCCCGCCTTTCCTGGCTGTACCAGGCTGCCGCCTGCCTGCTCGGCTTCCCCCCCGCCCCGGCCCTGGAAGGAGCTGGGGGGTGTGGGGTGCAGCTGGCAAAGTGCGGCCGTCCTGCTTTTGGCTGGAAGTCGGGGAGGGGAAGTCAGCCAGGGGCCCTGGGCACGGCGGAGGTCCTGGCTGGGTGGCAGGGAGGCCTCTGCAAGGCAGGCTGGGGTGGATTGAGCTCTCCTGGGGTCACAAGACTCCAGATGTGGCCTCCCCAGTGCAAAACAGAGGGGAAAAATCACTTCCCTCGGTCTGGCAGTGCTCCTACCAATGCAGCCGGGGATGCCCTTAGCCTTCTTGGCTGCCACGTTTCTCTCCCTAGATGTCGGCGGCCCGGCAGATCCCATCGCCCCCACCATCATCATCCCGCCCCGCAACACCAGCGTGGTGGCCGGCACCTCGGAGGTGACCATGGAGTGCGTGGCCAATGCCAGGTGGGTGCCCGCAGCCCGGGGACTGGCACGGGCCACGTTGGGGAAGGGGGAGAAGCCACCGCCGGGGCCTGCCGGGGATGGGGCAGGCTCCGCGCTCTGACCCCTGCTCCGCGCCAGGCCGCTGATCAAGCTGCACATCGTGTGGAAGAAGGACGGGGCGGCGGTGTCCGGCAGCATCAGCGACTACAACCGGCGCCTCACCATCCTCAACCCCGCGCTGAGCGACAGCGGCTACTACGAGTGCGAGGCCGTGCTGCGCAGCAGCAGCGTGCCCTCCGTCTCCCGCGGCGCCTACCTCTCCGTGCTGGGTAAGGAGGCTGGGCGCGAGCGTAACGAGCGCGCGGGGGTCTCAGCCCGGTCGCCCGGGCACAAAGCCCTCTCGCCCCGATCCGCCGCGGGCATCTCGGGGCCCACTTCCGGGCTTCCCCTTGCAGAGCCGCCACAGTTCGTCAAGGAGCCGGAGAAGCACGTGACGGCCGAGATGGAGACGGTGGTGGTCATCCCCTGCCAGGCCAGAGGTGGGTGCTGTCCCCGCCCTGCCTGCTGCCCAGCGCCGCCTCTGCCCGCGGCTCACGGTGTCCCTTGGGGGGGTTGCAGGCGTCCCGCCACCCGCCATGGCCTGGTACAAGGACGCGGCCCCCATCCACCTGGAGAAGCTGTCGCGCTTCCGGCTGCAGCCCGACGGGAGCCTGCAGATCAGCGGGCTGGTCCCCGATGACACCGGCATGTTCCAGTGCTTCGCCCACAACGACGCCGGCGAGGTCCAGACCTCCACGTACCTGGCCGTGACCAGTAGGTTCCAGCCCTCCCATGGCCCCCGCCCCGGGGGGGCTGGGAGAGCAAGCCTGGTGTGGGGAGGAAGGGGGCACCTCCTGCTCCTTTGCCCGGGTGCAGCCGGGCAGGGGCTGGCCTTCAGACCCCCGCCATGTCTGCCCGGGCAGGCATTGCCCCCAACATCACGCGGGGGCCGCAGGACAGCACGGTGATCGACGGCATGTCCGCAATCCTCACCTGCGAGACCTCGGGGGCGCCGCGCCCCGCCATCACCTGGCAGAAAGGTACGGGCAGGGGGGCCAAAGGGAGTGGGGCGCGGAGGCACAGGCTGGGGCCCGGCTGACGGCTCCCCTCCACCCCCGTGCCCGCAGGCGAGCGGATCCTGGCCAGCGGGTCGGTGCAGCTGCCACGCTTCACCCTGCTGGAGTCGGGCAGCCTGCTCATCAGCCCCACGCACATCGCCGACGTCGGCAGCTACACCTGCCTGGCCACCAATTCCCGCGGCGTGGACGAGGCCTCGGCCGACCTCGTCGTCTGGGGTAAGGCGCCGCCTGCTCCCCGGCCCACAGCCCTGGGCGCGTGAGCCCCGGTGACCCACCGCATGTCTGTCCGCCCCGCAGCCCGGACGCGCATCACAGCCCCGCCGCAGGACCAGAGCGTCATCAAGGGCACCAAGGCCTCCCTGAGCTGCGGCGTGACCCACGACCCCAGTGTGACCATCAGGTATGGAGCCTGGCCCTGCCCCAAGGGGTGGCAGGCGGGGGGGCACGTGCCCCTTCCTCCGGAGCAGGGCGAAGGACATCTGGGTCCCCGGTGAAGAGCCCCTTCCCACAGGAGCTCCCTCAGCCGTCCATGGTTGCATGCACACGTGTGCACACGCATGCACACACCCCTGAGCCTTGGCAAATCAAGCCTGCACTGCCACCTGGTGCCCAACCCAGGCATGGCACTGCCCACACCCATGAGTCGCACACACACGGGCGTGCGTGCATGCACACACACATCCACGGGGAGGGGAGTTGGGTGGAGTGGTTGCAGCAGCATATAGGGAGCCCAGACCCCTGGGCTCTCTCCCCTTTTGGGGAGGGGGACAGCATCCAATGGACACTTGTCAGGGGGGCAGGGCTCCCGGGTTCCAGCTCTGCCCCGTCCCCACGCAGGCACATCTGGGAGAAGGACGGGGCGCCCATCAGCGTGGACAGTGTCCCGCGGGTCCGGCTGGATGGAGACGGCACCCTGCACATCTCCCAGACCTGGTCGGGCGACATCGGCACCTACACCTGCAAGGTCGTCTCCGTCGGGGGCAACGACTCCCGCAGCGCCCACCTCCGCGTCCGGTAAGGGCGCCATGCTCCCCACATGCCCCCTGCCCCTACCCTACCCTACCTTTGTTTCTAAGGTGGGCATCGTCTCTCCCTCCAGGCAGCTCCCCCATGCCCCGGAGAGCCCCGTGGCTCTGCTTAGCCCGCTGGAGAAACGGGCCATCAACCTGACCTGGGCCAAGCCCTTTGACGGGAACAGCCCGCTGCTGCACTACGTGCTGGAGGTCTCCGAGAACAGTAAGGCACCTGGCACCCCCACCTCACCCCGCACCGGAGCCTTGTCTATACCAAGGCAGCTAGGGCAGGCTGGGTGGGCAGTACACGTGGAAGTGGCCCTGCGGGGGCATGCCTGGGAGACTGGCCGAGCCCCCTGCTTCAGCTCCGCCCCTCGGCCCCGCAGATGCCCCGTGGACCATCCTGCTGCCCAGCGTGGACCCCGAAGCCACCTCGGTGGTGGTGCGGGGCCTGGTCCCCGCTCGCTCCTACCAGTTCCGCCTCTGCGCCATCAACGACGTGGGCAAGGGCCAGTTCAGCAAGGACACGGAGCGGTGAGTCCGGCGGAGGGGGCCGGCGGTGGGCCACGCCGGGGCTCTCCCACTCCACGTCCTCACCCGCCGTGTCCCTGCAGGGTGTCTCTTCCGGAAGAGCCGCCCTCGGCGCCCCCCCAGAACGTCATCGCCAGCGGCCGGACCAACCAGTCCATCATGATCCAGTGGCAGCCGCCCCCCGAGAGCCACCAGAACGGCCTCCTGAAGGGCTACATCATCCGGTAGGCGGCTCGGGGGGGGAGAAGAGGATGGGGAGCCTGTCCTCCCCGGCGAGAGGGGCTCATGGGGTTCCCCTGATGCCCACTCCCCTGCTTGCTCCCCTCCCCCAGGTACTGCCTGGCCGGGCTGCCCGTCGGGTACCAGTTCAAGAACATCACCAACGCCGACGTCAACAACCTGCTGCTGGAAGACCTCATCATCTGGACCAACTACGAGATCGAGGTGGCGGCGTACAACAGCGCCGGCCTGGGCGTCTACAGCATGAAGGTGACCGAGTGGACGCTGCAGGGAGGTAGGCAGGGCCGGGGGGGCGCGGCTGGGCGGGGTCCCCATGGCCCCCATCCCGCTGGGGGTTGCAGGTACGGTTCTTGAGTCGGCCCTGTGGCTGCCCTCGTCTCCCGCAGTGCCTACCGTGCCCCCCGGGAACGTGCAAGCCGAGGCCACCAACTCCACCACCGTCCGCTTCACCTGGAACCCGCCCAGCCCCCAGTTCATCAACGGCATCAACCAGGGGTACAAGGTAAGGGCAGCCTGGCCCCACGCATCCCCCTCCCGCCGTCAGCTCCGCCATACGCCAGCTCAGCTTTGCTCCGGTTAAAAAGGAGCCGTGGCTTCAATGGACTGGCGCCTGGCTAGTAGAATAATATTTACCAAGATTTAACGCGTCCACGGGAGCCGATGCTCCGTAATTAATTCCAAATCGTAATTAATTCCAATTTACATTAATTAAATTGAATTAAAAACATTAAACTTGTTTCTTAATCCACTCAAAAGAAGTTCAGGGATGTAATTGCCACGGAACAAGATAACCAGAGTAAGTAGGATATTTAACATTCTTATTAAATGTCACTTAGTATTTTTGATTAGTATTTTTAGGGCCTAATTAGATACTAATTAACTTGCTATAGGCGATCCTGCACAATGCCAATTAATGCCCAAACATCTTTCTAAATGGAGTGCAGAGCCCGCGATTATGCATTGTTATCAGCGGGAGTTAATCACAAGGCGTGTGCTGTATATTGTTTCGTATGGATAAATACCCGTGCTTATTAAAACGCATTGAGCGTTTCTCTCCCTCGTTAATTGATATTTAATCAACTTTGAATAAATGAGAGGCTCCGAATGAAAGCTTTTAATTTGGAGATGCTATCAAGACTTCCATTTGCTTTGAGAGAAGCATGGGGAGGACGCCCCATCCCCGGAGGGGATCCATGGTCCCTCGGGGACAGTCGGCCTGGCAGGTCCGTGGGGTGCCTCGGAGGTGAGCGGGCACGCGTCTGCCGAGCTTGCAAAGCAAAGTTATTAGCAGTGCCGAGGCCAGGAGCTCTCCGGGGCAGGGATCAGCTGCATTCGTGCAGCGCCGTGCACGGCAGGATCCTCCCAGGATCCACCCCCGCAATGCCACGAGAAGGATCGTTTTGGATGCCCGCTTTACATTTTGCCCTCCGTGCTCAGGAGCTCAGGACCTCGCCCCCGCCGGGTGCTGGGGGTGCGGAGGCCGTGATGCTCGTGTCCTCCCGCAGCTGATCGCGTGGGAGCCAGAGCAGGAGGAGGAGGCGACGGTGGTGACGGTGCGGCCCAACTTCCAGGACAGCATCCACGTGGGCTACGTGGTGGGGCTGAAGAAGTTCGCCGAGTATTTCACCTCGGTGCTGTGCTTCACCACGCCAGGCGACGGCCCGCGCAGCCCGCCTCAGCTGGTGCGCACGCACGAGGACGGTACGTGGAGCCCCGTGGTCCTCGCGAGTCCCCGGGTCTCCCCGGGAGCCCGGTCCATTCCCCCAGCCGCCAGGGATGGGGGCCACACATCCCGCTCAGGCCCCTGGTTCAGCAGAGGGGATGCTGGCCTGGCTCCAGGTCCCCGCAGCAGGCTCGGTGCTAACTCCTGGGGTTTTTTGGGCAGTGCCTGGCCCCGTGGGGCACCTCAGCTTCAGCGACATCCTGGACACGTCCCTGAAGGTCAGCTGGCAGGAGCCCGTGGAGAAGAACGGCATCCTGACGGGTGAGGAGGCCGAGAGCCGAAATCCCCCCAAGCCCCTCATCTGGACCCAGTGCTCCGGTGTGGGGAGGGGGCAGTGCGGTGCTGCCGCGTGCCTGCAAGATGCAACCCGGTCCTGTCTGCTCGCCCGGGGACATTCCCGCTGCAGGGTCTCTGCGTGGCACCGCATGGGTTGCAAGCCACGTGACGGCCCTCGGAGGCTGGCGTGGCCGTGGACAGAGGCGTGACTGTGCCGGTGTTCCCCAGGCTACCGCATCTCCTGGGAGGAGTACAACCGCACCAACACGCGGGTGACGCACTACCTGCCCAACGTCACCCTGGAGTACCGTGTCACCGGCCTCACCGCCCTCACCACCTACACCATCGAGGTGGCCGCCATGACGTCCAAGGGACAAGGGCAGGTGTCTTCCTCCACCATCTCCTCCGGGGTCCCTCCAGGTAGGCCCCTGACCCTCTCCGGGTGCCCTTGCGCTGTGTCCAGGGCTGTATTAGCCCACCACCCTGGCTTGCTTGAGGGCTGCGTTAGTCCAACCCAGTCATTTCCTTGCCATGTTTTTTCCAAGCCCCTTGATGTCCACAGTGGCAGCAAAGACACCGCTCCACCCAACACCGTGTCAGTCCCCTGCCCCCTGTGCTGTTATACTCAGGCAGGGAAACTCCCCAGAGCTGGGCGCCTTTTCTGTCCTGTATCACCTATGGGACAGCAAAGCCGAACGCGGCGCCTGGTCTCTGCAGCCAGCACCCAGCCCTATCGCTTTTGTTCCCCTCCTTGCCCCTTTGCAGAGCTGCCCGGTGCACCCACCAACCTGGGCATCTCCAACATCAGCCCGCGCTCCGTGACCTTGCAGTTCAGGCCCGGCTATGACGGGAAGACATCCATCTCCCGCTGGCAGGTGGAAGCACAGGTAACAGGGCTGAAAGCTGCCCTTGGAGGGGGTCTGAGCCCTGGGTTTTGGGTGCGGGCGGTCTCTGTTTCAGCCACCCAGGGGTGGGAGGACGATGGCAACCCACGGAGGCTGAGCATTGCCCCGTCTCCATGTCTCGCGGCCCTGGGTCTTTCCCCACAGGTGGGGCAGGTCGGCGAGAGCGAGGAGTGGGTGCTGGTTCACCAGCTGGCCAACGAGCCCGATTCCCGCTCCATGGAGGTGCCCGGCCTCAACCCCTACACGTACTACAGGTGAGGGCCAGGGTGTGGGCCTAGGGCAAGGTAGCCTGGACAGGGGGCTCCTAGGAGGTAGAGGTGGGTGGGTGCAAGGGGCTGGCACATCTCAGAGCTGTGGGCTCCTGATAAGGGGACCCTTAAGGGTTTAACCCCTCCCCAGATGCAGCCCAGGCATCCTTCATGCCAGGGCCGGCCCCCCCCAGCTCCCTTCTCACCCGTGACCCCGGTGCTCTGCTCCCAGTTTCCGCATGCGGCAGGTGAACATCGTGGGCACCAGCCCGCCCAGCCTGCCCTCCCGTCGCATCCAGACCTTGCAGGCCCCCCCAGACGTGGCGCCCGCCAACGTCACCCTGCGCACGGCCAGCGAGACCAGCCTGTGGCTGCGCTGGATGGTGAGTGACTGCCAGGGCCCCGGGACGTGGGTGCTGGCTTGGAGCGGGCACAAGTAGCCTAGGGACTGTCGCCATCACTGGTGGGAGAGGCCTGTGCTGCGCGCACATGCGTGGGTGTGCATGCATGGCTGAGTATCCCCACCTGTGTGCACCCATTCATGTATGTGTAGAGGCATGCACGTGATGTGTGCGTGCCCATGAGTGTGTGCAGGGGTCCTTGCACTTGCGCGCACAGGGGCACGACTGTGCAGCTTGGGGGGGGTGTCCTGGGGGCAGGTCTGCCAGGGTCCTGGGGATGCACTGAGGCCTCCCTCTGCCCCTGCCAGCCCCTCCCCGAGCAGGAGTACAACGGGAGCCCGGAGTCGGTGGGGTACCGGGTGCGGTACGCGCGCTCCGACGGGCGGGGGCGCACGGCGCTGCATGCCATCCACGACCGGGTGGAGCGGGAGTTCACCATTGAGGACCTGGAGGAGTGGACCGAGTACCAGGTGCAGGTGCAGGCCTTCAACGCCATCGGGGCCGGGCCCTGGAGCCGCGTCGTGGCAGGGCGCACCCGGGAGTCAGGTACCGTCCCTGCCGCTTGCCCCCCGCCCCCCGCCCAGCCGGGCCAGCCGCGCTCCTGACTCTCCCCTGCCTCTCCCCTGCTCAGTGCCCTCATCTGGCCCCGCCAATGTGTCCGCGCTGGCCACCACCTCCAGCAGCATGCTGGTCCGCTGGACCGAGATCCCCGAGGCCGACCGCAACGGGCTCATCCTGGGCTACAAGGTGAGCCTCAGCCCCTGGTGCCTCCCAGCACCGGTCCCGGGAGCCCAGCTCTGCGCAGCGCCGGGGCTGTGGCACCCCTGCCCCGCGGCGGCGCTGACGCGGGGCTCCTCACAGGTCGTGTACAAGGAGAAGGACTCGGACCTGCGTGCCCGGTTCTGGCTGGCGGAGGGGAACGCGTCGCGCAGCGCCCAGCTCGCGGGGCTGGGCAAGTACGTGCTGTACGAGATCCGCGTGCTGGCTTTCACCCGCATCGGCGACGGCGTCCCCAGCCACCCGCCCATCCTGGAGAGGACGCTGGATGACGGTAGGCGTCCGCAGTGGGCGCCGGGGGGCGGGGTCCAGGTCTGGCGTGGTGGGAGCACCGTGCCAGGACACACGTGTGCCAAGCGTGTGCCTGCCTGTGCATCCCAAAGGCCCCATCTGTCATGCTCCCTCCCCCCCGTTCTGCTGCAGTGCCGGGGCCCCCCGTGGGCATCCTGTTCCCCGAAGTGCGCACCACCTCCGTGCGGCTCATCTGGCAGCCGCCCGCAGCGCCCAACGGCATCATCCTCGGTAAGCGGCCAAACCTTTCCCCTGCCGGTGCCTCCTCCGTGCTGCCCCTGCACCAGGTCTCTGGACAAGAGAGTCCCTGTTTGCTGGGGCTCAGCACCTTGCACAGTACCGATTAATGGCATCGCTCAGCACCTTGCACGGGACTTGCTGCAAGTGTGAGCGTGGGCTGCGGCGGGGCTCCCCAGCTTGCCCCTGGGGTGAAGGCTGAAAGGTCACCCCCCGTCCGCAGCCTACCAGATCACCCACCGCCTGAACACCACCAACGCCAACACGGCCACCGTGGAGGTGCTGAACCCCAGCGCCCGGCAGTACACAGCCCTGGGGCTGCGCCCGGAGTCCACCTACCTCTTCCGCATCACGGCCCAGACCCGCAAGGGCTGGGGAGAGGCTGCCGAGGCGCTGGTGGTGACCACCGAGAAGCGAGGTGAGCGGCTGGGTCGGGGGTGGGGGTTAGGGTTAGGGTTAGGGTTAGGAGGCAGCTGGGCCGCTCACAACTCTGGCCCCCGCCCAGACCGCCCGCAGCCGCCCAGCAAGCCGGCGGTGCCGCAGGAGGAGGTGAAGGCGCGCAGCGTGCTGCTGTCCTGGGAGCCGGGCAGCGACGGGCTGTCGCCGGTGCGGTACTACACGGTGCAGACGCGCGAGCTGCCGGCCGGCGAGTGGAGCTTGCACTCCGCCTCCGTCAGCCACAACACCACCTCCTTCGTGGTGGACAGGTGAGGCCCGGCAGGGCTCCCGGGGTGGGCGAGGGCCGTGGCCGGCGCCGTGGGCGCCGGTCCCAGCCCCCCGTGTGCTCGCGGCGCAGGTTGAAGCCCTTCACCTCCTACAAGTTCCGGGTCAAGGCGACGAACGACATCGGCGACAGCGCGTACAGCGAGGCGTCGGAGTCGCTCACCACGCTGCAGGCAGGTCAGTGCCCCCAGGGGTGCGGGTTGCACCCCGGGCTCAGGGTAGCACAGAGACGTTCCCATCTGGGATTGCACGTGCGCCGCACCATGGGCATCACGGGCTGCAGCCGCTCCCGTGGGTGGGATTTGAACCTGGCACCCCGTCTCCTGCTGCCTCTCACACGTGTTTGTCCCCCTGCAGCCCCGGAGGAGGCCCCCACCATCCTGTCGGTCACCCCTCACACCACCACCTCCGTCCTCCTCCGCTGGCAGGTAGGGGCGCGAGGGCCTTCAGGGTTCGAAAGGTGCGGGGCTTGCTGAGCCCCTGGGCAGCGCTGGCAGCCCCTCCTGGGCTGCAGACAGACTGGAGCCTGGGGGCAGGACCGGGGGTGCAGGCCCTGCCTCTCAGCCCCGCTCTCTTCCCCGCAGCCCCCGGCCGAAGACAAAATCAACGGGATCCTGCTGGGCTTCCGGCTCCGCTACCGGGAGCTGGCGTACGACGGGCTGCGGGGCTTCACCTTGCGTAGCATCGGCAACCCCGGTGCCCGCTGGACTGAGCTCACCCGTGAGTGCCCGTGGCGGTGCGAGGAGGGATGCAAGGGTCCGGCCTCCCCACTTGCTTGCCCGCACCCCAGCAGCATTGCCCGCGTGTGTGTGTCCAGATGTGTCCCACGCTTGCTTTGCTGCTTTCGTGCCCCGTTTCCAGGACCTGCACAGAGGAGCCCTGCCGTGGCTGTGCCACAGCCTTGCCTGGCCTTGCTCCCAGTGCAATGGGAGTGGGCACCTGCTCCTGATGTGCACACAGGTCCTGCCAGGACACGCTCCCCAGCCCTCTGTTCCCCCCCCAGCAGCCTCCATGCAACATACTCCCCGAGCCACTAACCAGTGCCCCCCCGCCGGGACCCAGCTCCGCGGCGTGTCTGCGTGCGTGTCACTAACCTCGGTGTCTGCTCTCCCCCGCCCCCCGCTCCCCTTTAGCCGTGTACGCCGTGAGAAACCTCAGCGACGCCAGCCTCACACAGTACGAGCTGGACAGTAAGTCCCTCTGCTCCGTGCATGCGTCTGCCCGGGTCTGTGCACGCCCCTCTCCACCCCCTGGGGCCTGGGGATGCTCTTGGGGGAATGCACCCACCTGCCAGCATGGGGACCCAGCCAGTGCCCCCCAAACTGAGGGAGGGTCACAAGCGTGGTATCGCCATCAGCATTTGTGCCCGTGCCTGCGCCCGCTGGGGCCGGGAGGCCCCATGAAGATGGCATTTCCTTTGTGGTTGGCACCTTCTTTTTTTCTAGCTGAGCAGCCGGGAGCTAAGCATGTCTTGGGGGGAAAGAGAGAGGTTTAGAAAGCGGGCAGGGGAGTTGGGGTTATTGGGGGGTACGTTGAACCCCTTCCCGGCACCCCATCCCCTCCCCTCGCCCTCCGCAGACCTGAGCAAGCACCAGCGCTACGAGCTGCGCATGAGCGTGTACAACGCCGTGGGCGAGGGCCCCCCCAGTGCCCCGCAGGAGGTCTTCGTGGGCGAAGCGGGTGAGTCGGGCCCTGGGGACGGGTCGGGAGCACCCTGCAGAGGGAGCGGCCCCCCCAGCTAGCAGCCTGGCTCGCAGGCAGGGAGCCCCTCTCCCATCACGGGGCAGGTGGGCGCCCAGGCCTGGTGCCGCAGCAGCCGAAGGGACCCCCGGGGACGGTGCGGGTCCGCCAGGCTGGGGCAGGGACACCCCCGGGGCCTGCCGCTCTCACCACGGCGCCGCACTGTCCCTCTGCCTAGTGCCCACGGCGGCACCGCAGAACGTGGCCGTGCAGGCCGCCACCGCCACGCAGCTCGACGTCACCTGGGAGCCGCCACCTCCCGAGGCGCAGAACGGCGACATCCAGGGCTATAAGGTATACGGGGGGGCGGTCAGCCGGACACCAGACTGCCGCCCGTGCCAGGCTCCTGCCCCAGCCACGTTGCTGGGGCGCGGGACATGGGGCTTGGGGCCGGGAGGGGACTGCTGGAGCCCTGCTCAGGTCAGCGTCCCGGGTGCAACCCCCGGGTGCGGCAGCAGGGGGTGCTGCTGCCCGTCGAACGGCCCCGGGCTCCCCGCGGGGTGGCAGAGCGGGGGCGTTTTGGGGCAGGGACCTTGCCGCAGGGATGCTGGTACCCCACAGTAGGTCGCATGTGTGCCCTGCCGAAAGCCGGGGGCAGGAGCCTCCCTTGGGGGCCGTAAATAGAAATGTCCCCGTCTGCAGCAGCGGCGGGGCAGCGAAGGGGCTGTGAGCAGGAGCACGTGGCCCCGGGACCAGGGCTTGTGCCCCGCCGGCCCTGACGGCCCCCCGGCCCCGCAGATCTACTTCTGGGAGGCGCAGCGGGCGAACGAGACGCAGCGGGTGAAGACGCTGTTCCTGCCCGAGAGCGGCGTGAAGTTGAAGAACCTCACGGGCTACACGGCGTACCTGGTCAGCGTGGCCGCCTTCAACGCCGCCGGCGATGGGCCCCGCAGCCCCCCAGCCAAGGCCCGGACCCAGCAAGCAGGTGGGCCCGTGGCGCGGGCCCTCCCCTCTCCCCAGCTCCCTGCCACTGCCTGGCGGTGGCACCGGGGCTCCTGTCTCTGCTCCTCTCGCCTGGTGCCCTCCCTGCCCGGATCAGAGCCCCAGGGCTGGGCTTAGGTCAGCCCCTCGCATGCCACCCCCGTCTCCCTAGCCCATGGTGCATGGAGCTGCTGGCACCCTCTACCCAGACCCCGACGCTAGGCATGGCATAAAAGACGGTTACAGCCACACTTGGAGTTGCTGGAGCTGCCCAGATGTCCCCCCGTGGCTCCCCCAGCACAAGCTGCCCATCTTCACTCGGGCTCAGGCCCCTTGGTGCCCACTGGCTTCATTCGTTCCCCTCCTCCCCCCCGGCGGGGTGACGCACGGGCAGGAAGCAGCATTTCTGCAAAATCAGCCACCAGTGCAAAGTGTCCTTGCAGGGCAGTTGTTGGCAAGGGAAGTGGAGACTCGAGCCCAGCTGGCCGGAGTGTCACCTTAGGGCATGGAGCTGGGGCGGGATGGGGGTTGGCTCCCGACAAGGAACAGCCGCATGGGTCTGGCCTGCCGTGTTTGGGAGCTGAGGTGAGGTCCGGCCTGCGTGGCTCCTTCACGGCTGTGATGAACTGGGAGCGCTCTGCACCCTCTCCTCCCAGCGCTGCTCGGCAGCATGCGGCAGCGCGGCTCGGGACCCCACCAATGCAGAGGGAGCACCGTGCAAGCACACATTCACACCCATATATGCATGTGCACACATGCATACATGTACACGCATACCCCATGCGTGCATGCACACATGTGCACACACACCTGTTCATGTACACATCCCCGTGCACACACAGACGTGCACACGTGCACGCATGTGCATGCGCACCTCTTCATGCCACGCACACGTGCACATCCTGTGCACACATACACATGCACACATACACCTGTGCATGTGCACACTCCCATGTATACACATATGTATATGTGCACACCCCCAGTGCGCACATACATGCACAAACCAATGCATGTACACACCGACGTGCACGTATGTGCGCGCATGCACACGCAAATATACATGCATTCACACGCGCCACGCCACCTCCCTTTCCTCTGGGATTTCCGCGCTGATCGGAAGCTGGGCTTGCAGCTATTCCTGGCCCCCCAGCCCTTGTCCCACCTCAGAGTAGTGGAGGACGAGCTCTGAGCCTGCGGCCAAGCCCTCCCCTCTCTGCCTGCAGCCCCCAGCGCCCCCAGCGCCATCAGGTTCAGCGAGCTGACCACCACCTCGGTGAACGTCTCCTGGGAGCCGCCCCTGCTCCCCAACGGCATCCTGGAGGGCTACCGGCTGGTCTACGAGCCCTGCATGCCCGTGGACGGTAAGGGTCTGGAGGCATTGCTGGGGGAGACTGGGGTACAGGCTGGCGCGCTGGGCAAGCTGAAGCACCGCTGTGGCACTCACCACGAGATGGGGGTCTCTTGGCCACGTCCTCTCGTGCAGCCCAGGCCAGTCCCCCTGGGCTTCCAGCTCTGTGCAGGGCCCTTCTCGCACCCTCCAGAACGGGCATGTTTGCTCCGAGCTCCCTGCATTCCTCCCCAGAAGTGGCTGCAGGGACAGGGAGTATCCCAGAGGCCGGTTTAATAAGCGCATGGCCCGGTGGGCTGGCACAGCGGGGAGACGGCCAGTGCCAGCCTCGGGCTTTTGCGGAAATGTGGTTCCTCCCCTTTTCTGCCCCAAGTCGCTCCCTGCTGGCAGCGTCGGGGCTGCGGGGAAGACTGTTTCAGCCCCTATGGGAAGAAAAATCACCGTGGCATAGAAAGGCCCCTGCCTGCCCACCCAGCCACTGCGGAGGGATCGGGGCGCAGCTGCCCGGGGCTCTGTGGCTTCCTCTCCCCCCTGCAGTCCCGCCTGCCCTGGGACCCTGGGAAAGGAGCAGAGGGCACCTGTGGGGCGGCCAGAGGGACAGTGGCACGAACAATGGCCACTCACTGCTGGCCACGGCCACCTGTGCCTGGCAGCGGTGGTCCAGGAGAGCTGGGAGAGGAGCCAAGGCCGTGGGGTGTGGGGCAGGAGCAGGGGTCTCTTGTCTCCTTTGAGCCTGCACTGCAAAGGATGCTTTGATCCTTCAAACCGGGCTCCCTGCCTGCGGCGCAGCGGGACTTGGGGTGCTGCCAGAGCAGTGTCAGGCTTTCGGGAGTGTGTCCACACCCAGGGTCAGGACCTGGCCCCATAATCTATTGCAGGCTCAGAGCTTCCCAACACTGATACCGTCTCCCTGCCCAGCCACCCAGCTAGTGCTGCCCGGGGGCGGGCAGGGGAGACAAAGCGGCATCCTTAGAAATAGGTAGGTCCAACCAAGTGAAAGTCGAGGGCTGCCTGCAGCAATCCCAGGCGGTCTCCCTTCTCAGTACTAGCCAGCCCCAAATGCATTCAGTCTAGTCCAGCCGTAGGAATCAGGTCAACCCCGTGCATCCCTTTGACCTCAGCCTAATAACGGATGTTTGTGCCCGAAAGCTTGCAAAGAAGACTCTCCCCAACTATTTTAGTTGGTCTAATAAGAGATATTGGATTTACCCGAAGAACCTTGTCGGCCTGTGTCCTCAGATCAATGCAGCTACAACCGATTCCCCAGGTCAACTCGATGCATTTCTGTTGCAGGTGGACCTGTAGTCTGGAGAGCCCCAGCGGGGCACCAGGTCAACCCAGTGCATTACTGTGGCAGGTTCACCTGCCGTCTGAGAAGCCCTGGCTAGTCACCAGGTCAACCCAGTGTGTTTCTATGGCAGGTTGACTGGTCAGCCTGTAGTCTGGAGGTCTGCAGCCAGGCATCAAGTCAGCCCCTATATTCCTGGCGAGGGCACGGGACAGAGGGGAGGGCATAAGCATGGTGCTGGCACACGGGTTCCTGTCCGTGATGTCCCCGCATGCTCTGCCCAGCAGGCGTCAGCAAGATCGTGACGGTGGATGTGAAGGGGAGCAGCCCGCTGTGGATGAAGGTGAAGGACCTGGCAGAAGGTGTCACCTACCGGTTCCGGATCCGGGCAAAAACCTTTGCCTACGGGCCCGAGATCGAGGCCAACATCACCACGGGGCCGGGCGAAGGTATGTCAGGTCCCTGCAGGAACTGGCCCGGGGGTGCCCAGAGGCAAAGCGCTTGCCCGCAGGCCCCAGTGGGTGAGGAGACGGGGAAGGTCCGGGGTGGGGAGGCTGTCGGGGCTGGGTATGTGGGAATACAAAGAGAGGAAACCAGTATGAAGGGAATTTGTGTCTGCTCTGCTTTTCCAGGTGCCCCCGGACCCCCGGGAGAGCCCTTCATCTCCCGCTACGGCTCAGCCATCACCATCCACTGGTCCAGCGGGGACCCCGGCAAGGGACCCATCACCAGATACGTCATAGAGGCCCGGCCCTCAGGTACCGCGCGTGCCCTCCACCTGCCCCATGTCCGGGCTTGCGACCGCAGCCCAGCGAGGCCGCAGGGGCCTGGTGAAATCACCCCGGTGTGCAGGCTGGGCAGCTGCCTTGTAGGAGGCCTCTGCTCTGTGCATTGACCCAGGTGGCTGGACGTGACGTCCCATCTCATGGAGGGGGATGGAAAGGGCTCGCGGGCCGTTTGGAGCAACTCCAATCAATGCCTCCCAGCGCACGGCAGCTTGCTGGGCCCTGGGCACCAGCGTCCAGAGATGGATGTGACCCGTGCGCAGAGCGGGGCAGGTGCAGGGCAATAAATCACCCGCACACATGGAGACGGCTGCTCCGCGAGGCCACTGGCTGCCGTGTGCCCCTGGCACGAGGGTGCGGGGGCGCAGCAGATGGCCGGGGGCTGGTTCCCCCCAGCTCCTTTGTGCTGCCTGTCTGCTGCCTGCATCCCTCCGCCGGACACGGGAACAGAGGCCGGCGTTGCAGTGAGGGGAGGTTCAGCTGAAGAGTCGAGCAGGCGAGAGGCTGCCGGAGCCCAACGGGGGCTGAGCCAGGGAGATGGGGCCTGCCTGTCCCCGCTGTGATTTGTGGTGGCTGGATCCAGGCAGCCCTGCCTGCGTTTGCAGCCGCGCAGGCGCCTGGCTTGGTTCGAGCACCCTGCGTGGAGCGATCCGTGCCACAGGGGCTTGCACTCGCAGTGCCTGGGTTTGTGCCTCCGGCGCTATCCCGCTGCCTGCCCAGGTGCCCAGGGCATCGGGGAGGCAATAGCACGGAGCAGCCCTGCCACTGCATGGGAGGCCTGGCTGCCACGAGCACTGGCAGGAAGAAGGGCACAGAGCAAGGGCCTGGGTGCCCTGCCAAGCGGCGGCTGTGACGTTCGATGCCCTCTCCCAGCCCAAGCCGGTCTGAGCCCCGGTGCCTCTGCCCGGGTGGCTCTGTCCGACCCCGCAGGCCGGTCCCCTTCCCTGCCGACCCCTGTGTCCTTCCCCCCTGCCAGATGAGGGGCTGTGGGACATCCTCATCAAGGACATCCCGAAGGAGGTGACCTCCTACACCTTCAGCTTGGACATCCTGAAGCAGGGCGTCAGCTACGACTTCCGCGTCATCGCTGTGAACGACTACGGATACGGCACCCCCAGCGCGCCCTCCCCGGCCGTGTCAGGTACCCACCTGGCTGTGGGGGCAGGACGTATGGGCCCCACCTGGCTGGGGGCACTTGCCCTCCACACCCCCTGCCCCTGTGCCAGCCCGGCTTGGCTTGCCACACAGCGCAGCTTTTGCAATGCCCCTTACTCCCAAACCGCTTTCCCAGTGGAAGCAGGCCCCTGGGGAGGCGGTGGGGGGGGAACTTATCTGGGCAGGGGGAAATCCCCACCCCAAAGCAGGACCAGCTGGCTAGGGACAGCCCGGGGGTGGGGTGGGGGATCCCGGTCTGACCTCCCCGCGCGGTGCCCCCGGCTATTCCAGCTCAGAAAGCCAACCCCTTCTACGAGGAGTGGTGGTTCCTGGTGGTCATTGCCTTGGTCGGGCTCATCTTCATCCTCCTGCTGGTCTTCGTCCTCATCATCCGGGGGCAGAGCAAGAAGTACGCCAAGAAGTCGGACTCCGGTGAGTGAGCCGGACTCCCGGCCCCTCCCGAGCCCTGGCACGTGGAGGGGAGAGAGCATGAGATGCACCCCGGACTTCCTCATGCCCCTTGGAGCTACCGATGAAGCAGCCGGCTTCTCCCCTTGCCTGTTGCCTGTTGCCAGGGGCTGGAAAGGTCACTGGGATTAAACAGGGTGGCTCTGTTTTCTTAGCCACATCCAGACGGTGGGTAAATCACCGGGGCCCCTGCTCAACAGACACGCTCGCCGGGTGGGCAGCGAGGGAGGGGGCTGCCTGTGCAGCCTGTATGCGGACAGGGGAGGGCTCATACCAACTGGTCCCTGCAATGCCTTCCTCCCCCGGCTCCAGGCAGCAACCCCAAGTCGGCCGCGCTGAGCCACGGGGAGATGGTGAGCCTGGACGAGGGCAGCTTCCCTGCCCTGGAGCTCAACAGTCGGCGTCTCTCGGTCAAGAACTCCTTCTGCAGGAAGAACGGCATCTACACCAGGTACCGGCCTGCCCCCCGGGGCCGGGAATAAGGGGGCAGCACAGCCTGAGCTGTGCATGCTGCCCTGCACCGACGGGTCGTCCCAGCGCCCCGAGTTGGAGCGTCGTGCTGGCCTGGGAGCGGACACGGTGCCGTCTCCACCAGAGCGCAGCTGGGGGGAATCCTTTCTGGACCCTGTTGCCTTTCTCAGCTATTTCCTGCCCCCTTCCCAAGCCACTGTCCCTTCTCCGGGGCAGGCCAGGACCCCCGCCCCCGTCTAATGCAGACGGAGAGCCAAGAGCCCCCAAGACTTGCCAGCTTCTCTTTCTCGCATCCCCTCTTAGCATTCACGTCTCATCCCAGCAAGGTCAGGCCTGCGGAGCTGGATCCGCTCCACGCCTGGAGGAACAATGGCTTCTCTGTGCTCCAGGTTGCATGTCTGCTGGGGGGGCTGCCACAGGGGGTCCTTGCTCCTCAGCCCCTCCGCTCCCTCCTGGGGCAGGAGCTGAGCCCCGCACCCTGGAAGACCAGGGCAGTCAGTGCATGGGGGCATCGGCGGAGATGGGGGTGAAGCAGGTCCCAGCAAGCAAAGAGGAGGCTGTGAATCTCTCGGCGGGGGGACACGGGGGCCGGGTACGGGTGCCCTGCCAATGCTGTTATCCCCCAAGCCCGTTGCACGGGCTGGGCCCCGTGTTGGGCACGTGGCAAGGAGCAGGGCCAGGGGATCTCCGAGCGGCACTGAGCATGCATCTCTCCCGAGGTCCCCGCCGCGGCCCAGCCCCGGCAGCCTGCACTACTCCGACGAGGACGTCACCAAGTACAACGACCTTATCCCGGCTGAGAGCAGCAGCCTGACCGAGAAGCCCTCCGAAATCTCGGACTCTCAGGTGAGCCGGGGGCAGCTCCGGCACCCTGGTCCCAGAGGCCCTGCTCCGTGCCCTTCTCCCCCCGCCCTCTGGTGCTGCCACCGTGAGCCAGGAACTTGCTCCAGCGCATGCCGTTCCCCCACCCCGGGTGGGACCCCCTGCCAGGGGGGCAGTGCCAGGCTTCGGGGGTGCAAAGCTGGCAGAGGGAGCAATGCAAAGTCTCCTTTTGCTTTCGTCCCTCGCTGGCTTGTGCTGCTCTGTGGACAAGAGCCGGCTCTGCAGGCAGACGGGCAGGGAGGGCTTGAACACACGTGCCCGTGCCCGTGCCAGCAGGACTCTCCTTTGGGGTGGGAGGTTCCCCCAGCCTGGCGGCTAATGAGAGAGAGGTGATTGTGATGGGCATCGGCTGGCGGCTCCTTGGGCCTGGGGGAATATTCCCACCCTCCTGCCCCCAGAGGGGCTGCTTCCTGGGGAGCACATCTGGCCCAAAAGCCCATCCTGGTAAACACAGCAGCGCCTGGCCAAGGTGCATAGCGGACCACGCAGAGGGGGCTCAGGGGAGCAGAGAGGAGTCTCCTGCTCTTTCGAGAGAGGCCTGGGCTGCAGGAGCCTGCGAGAGCGAGGGAAGCGCGGGCTGGGATCAGGTTTAATTGGGCTGGGGGCTGCCAGAGGCTCAATGCACGCAGGGACGTGGACCCCAGAGCCTGGCTTCTCCCCGCCTCTTCCAGGCAGGTCACACCAGGACGCCGGGAATTTGATCCCGGCTCCCGCCGGGTGCCGCAGCCTCTGCTACTGCATGCACCACCGGCCACAGCCCGCTCGCTCGCCCGCCCTCGGCGCAGGGGAGCCCGGGCCCATCTCCCTGCAGATTCCCAGCCCCCTCCCCGCTCTCCGCGGCCGGCGAGTGTTTCCTTTGCCATCTCACTGGCCGCGCGTCCAAGTGCAACTCCCCTTTCCATTATCGCCGGTGGAGTGTCTTTGAGGAGCTGTTAAGAGCTGCGAGAGCTGAAAGCTGTCACTTGATTGCTTTCCTGGCTGCGCCGCGCGGCCTCATGAATGGGGCCCTTTGTGCTGTCGGCGGAGGGGGAAGCTGAATTCAATTATGGCAGGCAGAGGGAGGACTGAAAGGAGGGCCCCGAGCCAAGCCGGCCTCCCGAGCTCTCTGTTCTCCCTCGTCCTCCTTCTCCTCTGCCCTCAAAGACAAACACTGCCCCCCCAGCTGTTCCCAGGCCCCGCGCTGAGCCCCGGGCCGCCGGCTCAGGCAGGGGCCAGGATGCTGCGGACGGCTCGGAGCGGCCGCCCGTGTCTGAGCTGGGAAGACCACGGGCCCATCTGGTTCCAGGGGCTGCGGTGGGTGGGCAAGAAACGGCCCTTGTTCTCCCAGGCCCCAGGTCTTCTGCTTTGTTTTTAAGCCCTATTAAAGGCATTTGGAGATTTCTGCGCTGGAGCAGACCCCCGGCCCCCCTCGCCCCACATCCTGTCTCTGCAGCTGAAGGCGCTGGAAGCACTTCCAAGCTCTCCCTTGGCCCGGCTCTGTGCGATCCCTGGGGACAAGGGCACGGGGGGTGCGTGTCAGGGGGGCACATGTGACAGCCCGTGGACCCCAGAAGCTGCCCGTGCCAGGACAGGCTGGATTTGCCAGACCCGTGCACATCGCTTTGGAGACCACGGGTCTGGAAAATCTCCATGCTTTATGGAAAGACCTTGCTTGTAAGCTCGGGGAGCTGCTTTCCGCTGCTTCCCTGCAGCAGTGAGTTCCACCAGTCCATTAAAAGCAGCTGTTCCTCCTGGGTTCGGTGGCTCGATCTGCTCCCCCTCCCCATTCTCCCAGCTGCTCCGGCCCCTTTCCGGCAGCAGTTTTCAAGGGGTTTCTGCACGCACCTAGTTAGCCGCATGCTGCAGGCCGATGCTTGCACCGCTGTCTGTGCCATCCCCGCCGGCAGTAACCACAGCCTCTGTCCCCGCAGGGAAGCGACAGCGAGTACGAGGTGGATCCGAACCCCCAGAAGGCCCACTCCTTCGTCAACCACTACATCAGCGACCCCACGTACTACAACTCCTGGCGCCGGCAGCAGAAGGGCATCTCACGGGCCCAGGCGTACAGCTACACCGAGAGCGACTCGGGAGACCCCGACCATTGCCCCCTGTCCAACAGCAACAGCACGCAGCAGGGCAGCCTCTTCCGGCCCAAAGCCAGTAGGACTCCAACCCCACAGACGCCCGTCAACCCCCCCAGCCAGCAAAGCACCCTGTACCGCCCCCCCAGCAGCCTGGCGCCCGGCTCCAGGGCCCCCATCGCCGGATTCTCATCCTTTGTTTGATATTGCAAGAAAAAAGAAAAGCAAAAGAGGAAAAGGACAGGACGGCCGCCCCAAACCAAACCCCACTTCACACCCGTGCTCAGTGCCGGGGCCGGCCGTGGAGCGGAGAAGCAGCCCTCGTCCTGCTCCCGTGGCTTTGCTGCTTCGAAGACCTTTGCCAAAGCTTACGTGGAGGTTCGCGGGCAAGCACGGAGCGGGGAGCTCCCTGGCAGCCACGGGCAAGGGGCAGAGGCAAGGAATGGGGGAGAGCGGCGTGGCGATGGCAGGCAGCTCCTCGCAGCTGGGGTTGCTCGACCCTGTGCTGGAGCACTGTGACTTTCCCCCCACCGGTGCTTTCTGGCCAAAGCTTTGTGTGCGTGACGCCGGGGGGGCACAGCTCCAGCCCCGACGGCAACAAACGGGCAGGACTCCGACCACCGAAAACGTGCCTGGGCATCCAGCAGCTACTGCCAGCGTCTGGTCCGTGCTGCCACGGGGCCCGCCTGGATGGGAACGATGCCCAGGGGCTTATGCTGCCCCGTGGGCTGGGGCCGGGGCTGTGGTGCCCCGTGGAGCGGAGCGAAGTTGGCTTTTCCAGGGTGACCTGTGGGCTGCCTTTCCACCACCTCCTCTCGTCTCCCGGGGGGGAAAGGCAATGACCATGGACCACAGAGACATTCCCCAGTGGTTTCCGACGTGGCTGGGGAGAGCGGAGCTGGGGCCCGGGACATGAGAACCACATCAATTTACTTGAATTCGGGGGTGAGCCTCCCCTGCCCCAGCGATTTCCTCCCTGCTGGGAAAGCAGGGCTGTGCCACGCGTGCCGGGGGGGTGTCGCTTATCAGCACCTTCATCCCCGCTCCCAGAAGGCGGGAGAGGGGCAAATCATGCCCCGGGTGGTGGAGGGGGGGTATCCACGCCAAGTACCTATCGCTGGCTCTGCCACGCCACAGGATCGTGCCTCTGGGTGGGGGTGACGGACTGACCGTGGCAGCCTTCATTTTCTATTCCCTTTGAGTGTGCAGGTTTGGGGGAGCGTGAGGGGCGGGGGGGATCCAGACCGGGGTGCGGGCCGGTGCAGCGGGCGGTTGTTTCTCAGCATAGCAAAACACGCAGTGCCTACTCGTCAGCCGGGGGCGGCCGCGGAGAATGGGGCCAGGCCGGCGGGAGGGAACGAGAGGAGCTGGGGGCCGCGCAGCCTCCCTCCCCGTCCCTTGGTGGGGGAGTCGGGGCCGTGGCGGTGACGCAGCCACGCGCGTCGCCCCCAGCCCTGGCTTGCACGTCCTCTGCATCGTTCGGTTCAGAGGGATCGGACCTGGCGCGTGGGGCCTTTCTAATAAACAATCCAAAGCGATGGACGTGGCTCGGCGTTTGATTTCCCTCCTCCCGCCCCTGCGAGGTGGTAACAAGGGGCTTTGCAATTATTAGCTCGATGGAGCCAGGCCTGTCCTAGATGCCCCCGATGCCGGCATTTTCATATCCGGGAGCAGGTCTGGAGCCTCCCTCTCAGGTGCGTGAGCTGGAGCCATGGTTTTAATGCAGGTGTCTGCCTACGCATGAGAAAGTTGCCCAAAAAGATGCACGTGGGCAGAATCATCCATAAGCAAAGAGACCGTGTAGGATCCAGACCCTCCTTTGGCTCCTTCCGCAGATGAGTCTTCCTCGATGGTTTGCTTCCCAAAGGTCCAGCCCCTTGGATGGGAGTCCTGGAGGAAAAGCCTCCCCCGCCAAGCTCTGCCAGCAGCGCTTGCTTCTCCGGCACGTGCCAGCAATGAACTCATGGGCACTGGTGCTCTTGGGGGCTTTGCATGAGAGCCCGGTTCAGGGAGCTCAGGGCATGGACTGAACCTGCCTGTGGGTGCAGAGTCCAAGGAGAGCACCTTGCCACCGCCCCAGAGCCTGGGATTTCATCAGTGCCTTTTAATGCACCAAGGAGAGTGGCCCTAGCTGCCCCTGCATTGCAGGTCATGGGGTAATGCTCCGTGGGAGACCTCGCCCCATCTTTGCTGGGCGGTAGATCCGAGGTTGGATCTTGGACCGTGGCCGGCGGCGAGGCCTGTCTCCAGCCCCGCTCAGCTTTGCTTCCATGCTTTGCAGAGCCGCTGGCAGACGGGACTGCAATGAGGAGGGAGGCAGGGCCTGCATCTCCTGCAAGATGGCCTTTCTGTCTGGGTCCGTTCCTCCCCTCGTCCCTGAAACACCCGAGTGTGGTTCTGCTCTGCAGTGCAGACCCGGCCGGGAAATCAAAGTGACGTCTTGGAGTTAATTACCTGTCAACCTCCCCTTCCAGAACCAAAGTGGATTTTAAGTTATGGGGCAGGAGGGGGGTGGGGGGAAAGCAGCCGCAAGACAGCACGTGGCTGCAGCCGAGGCGGGGAGCACAAATTAATGCCAATTGACAGGATTTCACGGAAAATTGGGCTTGTTAGACCAACAGGGCATGGGCTTTTGGATGAGCTTGCAAGTGTGGTGGATGGAAGGAGTGGTGCTGACAGAACAGATTTCAGCTTCGGTGAAGAATCAGACAGCCCCTGGCGAGGTTCAGATGGGCAAAGAAAAGCTTCTTTGTGAGAAAAACCATAAATGAGCCACCAAATGCCCGACAGCAACTGCAAGAGGCATGAGTGGGGTCCCACGCAGCCCTGGGCTGCCCGTGATCTTTGTCGGAGGTAGGGAGGACCCCAGGAAATCCCTCCTGGGACAGTTTGGAGGGGTGGGAGATGGAGCGGGGTGTGATGTGGGTCTCCCTGGGGTGGGGGGCAATAGCCCGAGCACCCTGACCCTGAATAGAAGCTGAGGTCGCGGCTCGCTGCTGGACCGGCGAGCGTAGGAAGAGCTCGTCCAGCCTCCAGAAGTGGGTCAAGGGAGCTCGTGATGGGACGTCGTGCCCAGCTCTGGAGGCAGTGATGCTGGAAAGGGATCGGAGAGGAGCAGCAAGACCGGCTCGCGGCCTGAGGAGTTGCAGACTGGAAGTGCTGCTCAGCCTCCAGGCGTGGATCCAGGAGAAGGTGAAGGAGAGACGGGACCGCTGGATGTGCAATTACGCCGGGATAACGTGCGTGCAGTCTGGGGCGGTGCTCCGTCCCCGCCTGATCCACAGCGGGTGAAAGCAGAGACCAGCCAGGCCATCGTCCCCTGCCCCCATTGTGGGCCCTGCAGCAGCATCTGCCATTGCCATGGCAACACATCTGTAGCTGCTGTTCGGTTCTGCCGCTGCCTTCTCCTCGTCGCCCCATTTTCTCCTTCCCAAGCCCCGGGTGCTTGGAGAGGGCTCCTGGGCAGGCTGTGGGGTTGCCTCGGTTGCTTTGCAGCACTCTGGGGGGGTTGCGCTGCCCGGGCGCCCCCGGAGCCTGGTTCCCAGGGCAGACCCAGCGAAGCTCCCCTCTCCTCCTTGCCCCCCAGGTAGCACGGCCTCCGTGCGAGCTCCAGCTTCTCTCAGTGCCCCCATGCCCACATCAAACACATGGCAGGAGGGATCCAGGGCTGCTGGGTTCGAGTCCCTCTCTGTCCTCAAGCCTTCGGAGGCAAAGGCAGGTGCCTGCCCTCATCCTGGGGCAGGAGGGCTCTCTAAAGGCAGCAACTCCAGCTTTTGAAGCCGTCTCCAGGTCCAGGGAGGGCATCCAGCAGGGCTCGGTGCAGGGGTTATTCTTGCACTCAGCCCTGGATTCGCCTGCTCCTCAAGCACGGCTTGGCATCAGCTCTCAGGCACTGGGGCTTGCAGATACGTGGGGTGGCTGGCGTAGGGGTAGCAGGAGAGCAACGTGTCTCCTAGGTCAGGCCGGAGGGCCTGATTGTCCTTGACGCACCTCCCGTGGGCAAACCGAAGGGGTTTATCAGCGTTTTGCATAGCAGAGGGAAGGGCGGGAGGAGGACAGACAATCCCTCGCTCTCTTGGTGCTGGTTGTTCCCCCGGCTACCCCCCTGCATGGGCGGCTGGACCAGCTGATACGCCCTGGGCATGTTACAGGAGCAGCGTGCCCTTGTCGGTGACAGAGCAATGCACGCACTACCCCCAGGGCTGCGACTTACTGCTCGGTGCCCGCCCTTACGGGACCTCCCTGTGTATGGAGACTTGGATCAGGGGAGATGAGAGCAGGTCACTGCTGTGCCGGACTTGTCTTGGGGCAGGGGTGACTTTATTCAGGCCCTGGCAGGGGGTTGGGGGGCTCAAACTGCCCTCCGGCTGTCAAGCAGCCCCTGGGAAGGAGTCCGGATGGTGCTTCCAGGGGGCTGACAAGCCCTTGAAATGGGATGGAGAGGCAGGGGCCTGAGAGATGGGGTCGCCTTCCTCCCTGGGTTGCAATCCCCTCTCCACCTTCGCCGGGGTGGGCACAGCGAGCCTAAGGCACCACATCTCATTGCTTCAGCTGCAATCCAGCGTGATATCCGAATAGCTGATGGTGATGGAGGCACGGGTTGAACTGGGCCCTGCAGCTGCAGGCACTGGCCGATCCTTGGGCTGGGGCGTGGGTGTGTATTACACAGGGCACGAGCCTGGTGCCACGGGACCCAGCTCCACCCCGGGGCTTTATGGTACGACCTCTCTTTGCTCCCCGAGTCTTGTAGCTGACTCTTCATCAACACAAGCCACTGGGCTTACCTGCATCTACTTCTTCCCCAGACCCGAAAAAGGGCACTTTGTGCCCAAAAGCTTGTCCACCATCTCCTCCACCCAGACATCTGGTGCAATTCAAGACAGCCCAAAAATACTCCTTGTTTCTCAGACGTTTCCTGCACCATCCCGGTGACAACAACACTCCAACCAGGTGACTTTGCAGAAAGGAGCAGTTTCGTGTTGACTTGAAACCAGTGGCAAATTCTGCCGGATAGTTTGGGCCAAAAAATAACAGAATCAGGGTTTTTCTTGGGGAAAAATAATAAACCATTTCTCTAAGCAAAAGCTCTTGAGTGCTGGGACTCCATTGACCTCCACTGAGTTTAAATAACCCTGCTAAATTAAATAAAACTCTTCTTTCATTTCAGTCACGTGGAATTTTCCAGGGTTTTTTGTTTTTTTGGGTTTTTTTGTTCCAGGGTGAAAGCAAAACATTTTCAGTTCAGGTTGACCTGAAACAATGGTTTCCTCCTTGTTTTTCAGGCAGGCCAGCCAGCTGACAAGTAGATTATTCACACAGTGTCAGTGTAAGATAAGGGGCCTGATTGTCAATGACTTTTCTCTTGCCTTTGGGGGTGGGGGTGAAGGCAGCTGAGTTCCCTGCATCCTGGGCTGGCTGGAAAGGCGGGCGTCTCCCCAGCACGGCAGAGAGACGCAGGGAGGATAGCTGGACCGGCTATGCCCTGCTAGGGCCAAGTCGACACCCCACGGGGCAACATCCAGTGCAGGGAGCAGGGGTGTTTGCACTCATTTACAGGCCTTTAGGGTCAGCTCTGTACTGCGGCGTTTAACTTATTATCTATTATCAGCTCTGCTGTAGCTCCAGGCCTGAGGGTCTCCCTGGAGCCGTAGGGGTCTGGTTTATCACTGGCGCCTCCAAGGAGGGCAGGGAGCAGTGCTAGCAGGAGGCTGGATTGGCTTTGAGTGCATGCATGCACCAGGCACACACAGTTCTTCACGTAAATGGGATCTCTTTCATTAGGAATCAAAACTCAAGGACAAGGGGATCTCGTTTATTAGACCAACTAGATATTTGCAAACAAATCGTTTTATTTATTTGCCAGCTTTCGGGCACGCTCACCCTTCATCAGGCGTAGGAGGGTGTGTGTGCCCAAAAGCTTGCAAATAAATAAAATGATTTGTTCGCACATACCTAGTCAGTTTAATAAAAGATGCCATTTTTGATATCTCCTGTGAAGGGTGAGCGTGCCTGAATCTAATAAAGGGGGAGTGTGCCCAAATCTTTTTATCTAATGAAAGATATCCCCTATGATGGGTGAGCATGCCTGAAAGCTGGCAAATAAATAAAATAACTAGTCTGCAAATATCTAGTTGGTCTAATAAAAGATATCACCTCTTCAATGAGTTTTGATGCCTTTTGCCTCTACAACCTGGATACCTGGCATCCCTTTTATTATTAGACCACTAAATAGTTGGAAAAAACTGTTCACTGCAAGCTTTCGGGTGCAAATACCCTTCTTCAGGGCTGGTGAAATCTAGAGAGGTTATTTGGGGTATCAGGTGGCAGGCAGGTTATGGTGTGCCATAAATCCAATGGCTATATTTAGTCCCTGATTTTTGGTATCCAGTAGATGGATGAAGTGACATTTGCAGGCTTGTTTGCATGCTCCTGCACCCAACAAATGCCCTTCCCGGCCCGGGGGACCGGTCCCCCAAATCCTCCCTGAGGTGTGGATGGTTTCTAAGCTGATGCATGCAGCTGTATCCAAAGTGGCATTTCCTGCTGGCTCCATCTCTGCATAATTACCAAGTCATCAGGTTGCTTCCTAGAGCCAGAGAAAGCAGCGACAGCCCGTCCCTCGCTCCTGCTGGAACCAGCCCTCCCCCCCAACCAACCAACCCTGGGGAATAAGCTCCCACTTTTCCAAGAAAGGAGAAAAAAGCCAGGGAGCCTCCAACGGCCTCGGAAGGGGACAAAGTCTGAACGGGACGAGGGAAGCTTCTTGCATGACGTGAATAACCTGTGGAACTCCTTGCCACAGGATACGCTAAGACCCTGGTTGCCGGGTTCCTAGCAGGGAAGGGAGGTTTACATGGCAAACAAGGGTATCCAGGGTGGTTTTGGCTCCCACAAAGATGGGATGAAACCTCTACGTGGGATTAGGGTGGCGGCTTCGTGGGGGGCAGGCCGCCTCCCAGCTGCCTTTCTCGGGCTCGCCCGGTGCTGCCGGCCAGTGCCTGGGCCGGATGGATGGCAGGGCCGGTCCGTGGCCAGGACGCGGCATTAGGCACGTTAGTCTGAAGTCAGGAGGCCGGGTAGATTGGCAGGGCCTGTGTCCTGCATCCAAACGAGCGGGCCTGTCTGGGCTGCCCCGAAGCGGAGGGGCCGAGACGGACAAACCACCCCTGTCGGGCTGTCCTTCCGAGAGTCTCCTCTGCCACCGAGGACAGCGAGTTAGGCCAGGCTGGCAGGCCGCGGTCTTGCAGGCTCAAGTCGAGCTGGGGGGGGCGGCCCATTTTCTCTGCCCTTTCTCTGGAGCCTGGTTTAATTATTTCCCTGCTGCTGCTTTCAGGCTGGCTTCTGAGCCGCAGCGAAGGGGTTTTGCTCCCTCCCCCCGGCTGAGCAGGCCAGCTGCAGGGAGCCGAGCTGCCGGCCGCGGACGGGAAGAGGGACCCCGGCTACAGCGGGCGGCGGCACCAGCCTCGCCTCCCGTCGCGCGTCTCCCCGCCGGCCCGGCCCGGCCCGGGCGACGGGTTTTAATTGCTCCCGACTGCGCGGGCTCCGCCGAGCCCGCCCTCCACCGACGGCGCCCGTGCGGCCCCAGCTCAGCCGGGCTGCCCGCGGGCTGGAGGGGCAGCGGGCACTCGTGGGGGGCCCGGGCGGCTCCCGGCTCAGCCTCCCACCGTGGGGGCGCCGCTCAGGTGTGCTCCGGCCTCAGTTTCCCCTTCTGAAAAACGGGGGTAATGGGCCAGACCCAGTCTTTGCGCGCTGGAGGGGTGGGAAACGTTACCAGGGGTTGGGTTTGCTGGGGGGGGGGGGGGGGGCCGCGTATCCCGCAGCTTTCCCACGGCGGGGGGTGCTTGCTCTTGACCCCCCCCCCCCCCCGCCGGAGAGGGGCTCAGGCGCTCGCGGCCCCGGCGTCGGACTTTTGAATGGGGCTGCCCCCGTGACGTGGGCGCGCGCCATTGGCTGCGGCGGAGGCATGACATCATCGGCCCCATAAGTGGCGGCGCGGGCGGGGCGGGGCGGCGGCGGCCCCGGCTGGGGCGCCCCGGGAACAAAGCGGCGGCGGCGGCGGCGCGGGGCAGGTGGGTGCGTGCGGCGCCGGCGCGGTTGCAAGGGGCAGGGGATTTGGGGGGGCTGCTTGCACGGGCGCCCCGCTGCCCGCCGAGGGGCCGGCTCGGCGCAACTTCACGAAGCGGCGGCGGCGCCCGGCTCTGCTGGCGGGGGCAGCTGCTCCAGGCCCGGCCCTGCCCGGGCACGGCTGGGTGTCGGCTCCGTGGCCGCCCTGCCCGAGCCGGGCCGGCCTGGACGCGGCGCCGGGGGCCGGCGCCTGCCCTTCCGGGAGCCCCGGGACAGCCCGGCGGGGGGGCGCCGCCGAAGCGCCCGCGGTGGGGCGGGGCCGCGCTGCGCGGCTGCAGCGCTCCCCCCCTCCTCCGCACGCCTCGCGCCCGCCGTGCCCCTGCTCCGGGGGGTCGGCACGGCTGCCGGGGCCGAAGCGGGAGCATCCCGGCCCTGTGCTGGCGCCTGCGGGGGGCTGAGTCGGGGCCTGGCCCGGAGCGGGGCCCCGGCCAAGGGGATGGAGCCAGCGCTGACCTTCGCGGGGAGGATGCGTGAGCTGGGGCTCTGCCAGGCGCCGGGGAGCTGGCACGAGGCCTCCGGCCCAGCCCGGTGCGCCGGCGCCCTGCGAGCGGGGCGGCAGGAGCCCGGGGTCGCCAGCGCTTCCCGCCCGTCCTGTGCCACGGGCGGGCGGCTCGGCAGGGGAGCCGGCGCCCTTGCCCCCGCTCCAGCAGCGCGGGGGAAGGGATTGCCCGGGGCGGCGGGACGGGAGCCGTTCGGGCGCTGACCCCGCGTGGGTGCCGCACCCTGGTCTCGGGGGCTGCAGCTGAGGGCCAGGGAGGAGCTGGTCCTCCAGCTTCCCCTAGGACCCCGCTCTGGGGGTGGGACCCGCCGCGGTGCCCTCGGCTCCGTGCCCTCGGCTCCGTGCCGTCGCAGGGGAAGGCGCGCTCCGCAGCACCTGGAACGGGCTGGGGCCTGCAGCGCCCTCCTGGTAGCAGGTCCTTGTGTCCGGGCCTCGCTGCCAGGAGCCTCTGCGCTTTGCGCTGACCCGCGCGTTCCCACCCCTCTGTTCCCCGCGCTGCCTGGGCACGTGCAGGGCCGAGGTCACGTCGCCCGTGCGCTCCCAGAGCCGCCCGGCAGGTGTACGCCTGGGCAGGCGGCGACCCGGCTCTCGACGTCTCGCTTTCAGCCACGGGCAGGGTTCCCCGAGCAGCCCGGGGCAGGGGTCCAGGCAGCCCCGGCTCCTGGCGGCACGGGTTACTTGACAGCCTTTCCCCGGGAAGTTGCTCGGAGCCTGAGGCAGGAAGACTTGCGGCTCTGATCCCAGCCCTGGGCCGTGTCGTCCGTGTCCGCGGCTGCGCCTGGATGCCCCGCTCCTGCGCCGGCAGGAGTTGTGCTGGGCACTGGGCCTTGGAGGCCTCCTGTGGCGGGGAGTGCCCCCGGCCGCGCGTGGGGACGGCGAGCTCCGTGCTCCGGGGAAGGGATCTGGCGTTCCCCGACTGCTGCCGTGGCAGCTGCGGAAAGCCTTGCCCATGCACTTGGAGCTGCTGCGTGGCTTCCTGCAACGTCTGCACCCCCCGGGAAGGGGAAGTGTGGCCTCCTTTGCTTGAGGAGGTTTCTCTTGCTCCTGCCCTGATGGCGAGAGCCAGGCCTCTGCCCCCCCCCCGGCGAGGCTTGTGCTGTCCTGCTGTTCCCTGTGGGTTTGCGGTGATGCTGGGACTCTGGATGGGGAGGGGGAGGGGGCGGCTAGGCCAGTGTCGCAGCCTCCTGCATTGCAGCCCCAGGTAAAGGCGACCCCCCTTCTTACCTTGGCACAGGGGGCTAGTGCCTCACGTTAGCCCCCCAGTGAGGTCAGTAGGCTGCTCTTCCCTTGTCCCTCTAAGGTCCCTGCGTGTCCCCATGGGCTGTCAGAGCCCCGGGGTCTCTGATCTGCCATGAGCTTGCTCAGCTCTCCTATGTCCAGGCCTCAGTTTCCCCTCCTGTAAAGTATTGGGGGGGGGGCGTGCATATGCACCCTGAGCACGCCGCGGTTCCCGTGTCGCTGGCAAAGCCCAAGCGGAGATTGACTCGCTGCGCAGACGTGTGCGGTCCGCTGCCCTGCTCCTTGGGCAGCTTGTCGTGCCCGGTGCCCTCGGGCCGGCATGCAGGAGAGGGTCCCTGGCCCAGGGACCAGCAACCCGGGGGTAAAGCGTGCAGGGGAAGGGCGGGAGTGGAACAAATGGGTCGGCTGGTTGCATCTCGGGAGTGGCCCAGCCCTTGGTCCGGAGCGCGGCGCCCGCTCCAGGGGCTGGGGCTGGGCCGTGTGCTCGGCTCTGCCGGCTGCCAGCTGCCTGATGAATTTTTTAAAATCTCGGGTTACGAGAGGCAGCTCTTAAGCCTCCCTGGCCTGCCTCTCTGCCCTGCTAAAAGCAGCAGCACGCGCGTCACAGGATCAGTCTCCTGCGTCTCCGAGCGAGAGCAGAGACAGGGGCGATTTTGTTCCCCCGGCCCCTCCGGGCAGAGGCTGGGTTGACTTTCTGCTCTGGCAAACTATCATGGGACAGGAGAGTTTAAAAAAACAAAACCCGAGTTGAAGCTGCTGCTTCTCGCCCCCCAAATCCCTTTGGGGTTTCCCCCCTCCCAGGCTGCCGTCCACAGCAAGTAGCAGCTCGCCTGGGCTGAGCAGTCCCAGGAGGGCAAAGAAATACAGGAGCGGCGTGGGGGAGGACAGGCACAGAGACCTCGCCCCTCTCCTGGCGTCGGAGACATTTTTGGCTGGCGAAGCCCTTCTGTGCCGGCCGTAGCGCTGTCCCCTGCGGCCTCTCGGCCCGGGATTTCCGAGGATCTGGGATGCTGGGAGCCAACTCGCCTTCCTCTTCGGGCGTCGGGGCCAGGTCCCCAGCTGGGCTCAATCACTGGCGTGCCACTGGCTTCCGCCCCGGCCTTTTGTAGGAAACAGAAGGCCGAGAGAGAGGTCTGGACAGCTTTTTGCTTCCCTGGGGCAGTGGGAAAGTGCCACGCAGGCCCGAGAACCTGGCACTGGAAGCGACGAGGCGCTGGCGAGCCCGTGGTCCGTGTCGGGGAGAGGCAGGGAGCGGGGAAAGGCTGGAAGGAGCCTTGGCTTTGCGTCCATGTCCTTATCGCTGTCACCCTTGCGGGGTGGGACTGGCGAGCCCTGGTGCTGCGGGGGGCTTTCACCCCTGCTCGGGGCTAGGGCAGGTGAAATGTGCCCTGCTCCTGCCCACGCATCTCACCTCGCTGTCTGGAAACGAGGAATCCAGGGTCCCAACCTCGCCCTTGAGCACTCGGCGTGCTGCGGGCCCCCACCCGTGGTTTTTAAAACCTCGACCCAATGCCTTCAGTTGGGAGGGCTGGGGAGCTCTGGCCAAGTGTCTCCTCTGCCACAGACTTCCCAGAGGCCCTTGGGTGCGTCACATAGCCCCTCCATGCCTCAGTTTCCTGACTTGTAGGAGGAGGATCAAGACTGAGAGGTGATGGCCAGGGCGGGGCAGTGCCTGGGGCAGTGCCTGGGGCAGGTGGGTGGATTGCTTGGAGCTGGTGGGACGTTCCTGGGAGCGGTCTGGTTTCTGGTTTGTTGCCCCGGCGTCCTTCTGAAGGACGCCAAGGGCAGGTGGGAAGCCCCAGCCCTGCTGACGCACCTGGCTGGGATCGTGTCTGGGAGGCGGCAGCTGGAACAGCCCTGCCTTGTGGGCTGCCGGCTTTGTTGAGGTGGGATCGATTGCGAAGCAGGAAGTCTGGGCCGCTCCCACCGCCCTGCTCGCCGGAGGCAGGTCCGAGGCCGAGTGCTCGGGGAGTGGAAACAGGGCGCTGCCCTGTCGAGCTGCGGGGTAGAGCACGGCACGGCAGGGCTGGGGAGGAAGGAGAGCAAGCAACCAGGACTTTGCACCCTCCAGGAAAGGGTGCTGGAGGCTGGTCCGCGTGATCGGCTGGACATGCCGGGGGGAGACTTGGATCCATCCGTGTGTCAGGCAGCACCCCCAATTGGGGTGCCCTCCTAGCCGTGAGTGCTGCAGAGGTGAGGTCTTGATGCTGGGTGCCTGGGCACTGGGCCCTGCTAGCTCCTGGGGGCAGGCGCGTGGACCGCAACCTCCGTCTCCAAAGACTTCAGGGGCCTGCTGTGCCTGGAGGGGCTCCTCTTGGCCTTGCAGCCTTCCCTGGGGAGGAGCGGGGACTGGGTGTCTGGCCCCGTCGGTGCTTGGTGCCTGTTGCGGGGGCTGTCGTGGGCTTTTGGGGCATGCTGTAGGCTCGGGGCAGGGCATGGCTGTCCTGGACGGGGGCAGGGGTCTGTGGTTGGTGCACTGGAGGCCAAGCCTATATTGCAATAGCCGCACGGCGCAGGGTGCTGCAAAACCACACAGCGAGACGGGGCTGGGCTGGGCTGGGCCCAGCAGCCTGGAGGCAGAGACTCTGTATCTGCAATCCAGGAGGGACCAGCCTATTGCTGAGTTCGGGATGTCCCGTTCCCCCAGGGCCGGGTGGGTGGGCACCACAGGCACAGCAGGATGGAGGTTAGTCCCCGGAGGTGTCTGGGGAAGCTGGAGACCAGCAGCTTCCAGGGACGGAGCATGCACGTGATCTCCAAGGGCCCAGGTGGGACCCAGCTCGGGGTCCAGGAACCGGGGGAAGGGGCTGTCGTCCTCTTGCACCGCAAACAACCCCCCACCCTTTGCCCCAGCATCTTCCCCAGCTCCTCGCATGTCAGGGCTGACCTGCTCAGGAAAGACCGGGGGGCAGGGGCGGCGCTCCGGGCACAGGGTGGCATGGGCAGCCCTGGGAAGGCATTGCAGGGAGCCCAGCTTCCCCCGGTGCCCGAGGACGGGGATGAAAACCACCCCATTGGAAAGCTGGGGGTGCCTGAGCAATGCTGCCTTGTGGCTTGTCCCCGTCTCTGCACCTGCGCCCCCTCCAGAGCCGCTGCTTCGGCAGGAGCTGGGCACAGCTGTGTGCCGCGGTGCCCCGCGCGCTCGCTGGGGGGGCGGGCGGCTTCTGCAGATGCAGCTGTTCTGCCTGCCAGCGTCTCGTCATGCAGGGGCTGCCGTGCCCTCGCTTCCAGGGATGCAAACAGCAGCGGGGGGGCACGCCCCTGCCAGCTCGAGGGGCAGAGCGGGGCCTGAGGTTGCAGGTCAGTCCTGCCCGCGTTGGCAGCTCGGCCCCTTTGCACGTGGGCTGGCCTCCACGAGCGACCAGGGATCGACGGCTTCCAAGTCTCCTGAATAAAGAGCCGGGCCCTGCCCTGCTGACCCCCGCCTGGAAATGCTATAGGGCCAGCGTGGCCTGCGGACGTGGCTAGTCCATGTCCGAGGTGGTGGCAGGGCCCTTCTTGCCAGCTGGGTCTCTGCCCGCCCTGCTGCCCCTGGGCTCGTTCCCTCCTGCCGGAGGCAACCGGGACGTTCTCCGTGGCTCGCGGTGCCTCTCGGTGCCGTGCCCCGCTCCCCAAATGCGCGCTTCCTGCCATCTGGTTCCAATTTCTCCTGGCATCTGCTCCTCGCCGCTTTCCGCAATGGATAAAAATCCCAAGCATTTTCCCCAGGGGGCTTCATGGGGTTTGGATGCGGCCCCTGGGCCTTGCCTTGCTGGTGGGGGAGAGCGGTCCCATTGCTGCGCAGGCCTGCGCAGCAGGCTCCTGCCGGCATCCTCCTCTCCGGCCAGCTCGTCCTTTGCCAGGACGGTCCCAGACCTGCCTCTGAACCAGCAGCCTTGAGTTGCTGAGAGCTGGGACCCCCATTGCAGTGCAGCCCCCTGCCTCCCGGTGCCCTCCAGCACCCGACAGCCAGGTTGTCTGCGGGGAGCGCAGGGTCTCCTCCACATCCCGCCGACAGTGCGCTATTATTCAGGGCAGGAAGCGAAGGAGAAACCTGCCTCCCGGGGAAGCCAGGCAAGGGCACCTGAAGGATCTTGGTAGGCAGGACCCAGCCCCGTAGCTGGGCTCAGCCACGCTGCGCAGCCCCTGGGGAGGGGGCTGTATCTCCCCGCACAGCTGTGCACGGATAGCAACAGACTTCCCCGCTCCCGATGCCGGCGCGCCCCCCTGCTCCACCAATGCTGCAGGGCGGGGGGTACGTGGTGGCAGCCGGGGCTGGGCCTGGGTCCCAGGGCTCTGGGGCAGGATCGTGTCCCAGTTTGGGGCCTCTCGATGCAGGGTGGATGGGGCAGGAGCTGGGAGCGAGTGCATTCGAGGCTTCCCAGCCGTCCCCCTGGGATGCGGCAGGAAGCCGCCGGCCAGACGCCCCTGAGCAGCCTCCGTCTGCAAAGAGGAGGCGTGTGTGTGTGTGGGGGGGGGGGTCTTCCAGGGGGGAGGCCAGAGCGGGGCTGGAGCCACCCCTCCAGGGTCCCGGCCCTGCCTCCGCACTGGTTTCGATGCCCTGGTTGGAGTGGGGCGTCCTAACCACGTTCCTCTGCTCCCTCCACGCTCCAGGTGCAGCCCAAATCCCGGTGCCCGGTTGCACGGGGGTCCCAGGTGGAGGGCGCGGCACGGCGCGGCGCAGCGCCCGCCACCCCCCAGGAAGATGCCCATCCTGAAGCAGCTCGTGTCGAACTCGGCCCACTCCAAGCGCCGCTCGCGCGCGGACCTGACGGCCGAGATGATCAGCGCGCCGCTGGGTGACTTCCGCCACACCATGCACGTCGGCAGGGCCGGGGACGCCTTCGGCGACACCTCCTTCCTCAACAGCAAGGCCGGGGAGCCCGAGCCCCCCGAGGAGCCGGGCGGCTCCAAGCCGGGCCTGCTGTCCCGCCGCTTCCGCAGCAGCAAGCGGTCGCAGTCGGTGACGCGCACGGACCGGCGGGACATGCTGGGCTCGCTGCGGGACTCGGCGCTGTTCGTGAAGAACGCCGTGTCCCTGCCGCAGCTCAACGAGAAGGAGGCCGACCAGAGCGCCGGGAAGCTGCCCAAAAGCCTCTCGTCCAGCCCGGTCAAGAAGCCCCCCGAGGAGAAGCAGCACCCCAACGGGGCAGCCGCCCGGCCCCAGAGCCCCGGCCTGGACGAGCGGGACTTCGGGGACATCACCGAGCTGCCCGTCGTGGTGTCCAAGAACAGCACGGGCATGAAGCACGCCGAGTCCATCCTGTCCTTCCACATCGACCTGGGGCCCTCCATGCTGGGCGACGTCCTGAGCATCATGGACAAGGATCCGTGGGAGCAGGAGGAAGACTCCGGCGCCGAGGAGCCCCCCTGGGGCACGGGCTCCCCCCAGGCCCTCCGGCTCGGCCAGGAAGGGAAAGCCCTGCCGGATTCCCCGCTGGCAGCACCGGCTCGCCAGCACGAGAGCAGGGCCGCGGCTTGCAGCCGCGTCAGCAGGGACAGCAGCTCGGTTTCCAGCTGCGCTTCGGGGGCGCTGGAGGAAGGCAGCCCGGTCCCTGGCGCCCGCAGCCCGCGGGCCCCCGAGGGCGCCTGGGCCGGGCCCCCGAAACGGCCCGACAGGGAGTTCTCGTTCATGGATGAGGAGGAGGACGAGATCCGCGTGTGAAGCGGGCGGCTGGCTCGGGTGGGGGGCGGGTCTGGCTTGGGCGTGCGCCCGCTCGAACCCGAGAAGGGATAGCCTAAAACGGACCACGTAGGAACAAGAAGCAGCGGGAAAGACTCGGCTCCTCCAGCCCTCTTTCCTTCCCTGCCGTCTCCTCTCCCACATGCCCCCGTCCCCATGGACATGCTGGACCTGGCGGCCGCGAGGACCGAGGCCGCCGGGGACAAGGAAGGACGGAGGATCTTCTCCGAGTGCCTCGTTCTGCCGAGCCGTGAGGGTCCTCTCGCCGCTCTGGAGAAGACTGCTGTCCTCCCCCAAGAAGCAACCTCTGCCACGTCCATCCAGGGGAGAAGACTTTTTTTTTCTTTTCCTTTTTAATTGGACTTTCATATGAACCGGATCTACTGCCTGTGTAAAGCAATAGTCAAATGACCAGGACCAAGCTGTAATGTTCCAGGCCCCGTTAGTCATATGTGGGTATAATTTCCCCCTCTCTGTTTTTATTGATCTCTGGTTCGTATTTGTCATGTTCGTTTTTTTTCCCCCCCCTTTTATAACTGGGGAGGAGATTGCAGATGGCACAAACGGGGCATGGGAAGCCATGGGGGTACGCAGGACTGTCAAAAATGCCAGGGCCTGAGGGTTCATTTGGCCAGCGCCCCAGGACCCCTCACCACTTGCAGCAGGGGTGGGGCTGGGGGCTCTGACTCTCTCTTTATCATTGCTTGTGGCTGCCGGGGTCCCGGCGCATCTCGCCCCGTGGCTACAGGGGCAGGTCTGAGAAGGGAACCCCGGTAGCCCGGGTGAAGAGGTGCACACCATGCCTGGTTTCTTGCTACCCCCAACACCCCTGCAGCAGTCAAACCCTCCCATCCCTGGTCCCTTTGTGCCTCAGGCCGTGCCTGCTACCTGCTTTTTCGGAGGCTGGACCCGGTGGGAAAGGAGCAGGGCTGACGATAATGGGGGGGAATAAGGGCTCTGGCTCTTAAGTCTTTTTTTTTTTAAAGCACAATGGGGTGAGTCTGTCTTGCAAGCAATGGGAGTCTGGCATGCTGGGGTGCAGGGACTGGGGGTGCCCTGCTCTACCCTCCATGGGCACAGCCCAACCCTTCTGCCACGTGGCTGTGACCTTGGCACCCAGACCAGGAAGGCAAGCACCTGCCCCAGGGCAGCAACGAACACTAACGAGCCTTTCTATTTAATGGTTTCTTTCTCAAACACTATGCTGGATCCTTGCCTCCGTGCCCCCTACTTCAAGGGCTGAGGCAGGCACTGGTGGGCAGGAGAAGGGGCCTGCGCCCAGGGACTTCCTTGTTTGTTTTTTACCATGTACGTCGAACGGAAAGAATAAAACTCAGCGGTAGTGACGGTGGTGCTCTGCGTTCCTGCTGGCAGCGGGAAGGGAAGGGAAGGGAAGGGTGCTCCTACTCTCCATAGGGCTCAGCTGCCTCTGCTCTACCCCTGGGGTGGTCTGAATCCTGCCCCCTGCTCCATCAGCCCGTCTCTGGCTGCGCGACGGCGGGTCATGCGGGCGATGCCTGCGGCGTGTGCCCACTGCCTCCAGCGCTGGGTGCTGGGGGGGTTAATGCAAGCTGGACAGGGCCAAGGGAGCTGGTGTCTTGCCCAGGGGGGCTCTTGGGAGTGGGGAACGTGAGGTCCCATGGGGTCATGCCTCTGGGGAGAGGGGTTTCTCCCTGCACTGAGATCAGTACCCTGGGCCAACTCCCTTCTGCCTGCAGCTGTGGAAGTGAAGTGTGTGGAAATCCAGCTGTGCAATTTCCGAGGCCTGGTTGCCCCTGGTCCCTGCCCACTCGATGCCGCCTGGGAAGGGCTCAACTTCCCTAGGCAGCTTCCTGCCCTGCAAGTCAGAGCCCTCAGGCCTGTGAGCTGGCAGACCGGCTGCCCTGTGTCAGAGCTGGAAAGCCCCTGGGCTGGGCTGGGTAGGGCCAGAGGGAGCAGCAGGGGGGTGTAGCTCTGCCCCTAGGCAGGTGGCTGCGCTGTGCATGCAGAACTGCACCCGGCGCCCCGCTTCCCGCGCTGCCAGGGGCCTTGCTGAGAGCAGCTAGGCTTGCATTGCACCTCCAGCATCGTGCTGCTCTCCGGAGACGGAGGGGGCATAGCTCCAGCCCTGGCCTGATGTCTGTCGAGGGGCAATGGAGGCTGGGAGGCACTGCTTTATCTGCAGCTGCCGGTTCTCCGGCCATGGCCACCGTCCCCTCCCAGAGCGCCCGCCGGCTGGCCGGCCATGTGCTGGACCTTGGTGCATAAAGGGGCTCTTTTAGCAAAGCCTGGGCTCTGCACAAGGCTGCGCCTGTGCTCCGGGCTCGCTGCCCTGCTCCCAGCCCTCGGCCCACCCAGGCTGTTTATCAGCCTCGCGTGCTGTGACCGCAGCTTATCTGTCCATCGGCGTTTGTGCCTCAGTGCCCATCGGGGCCAGGGAGAGCTGGGTCGCTGCACGGTGATGGGAGTGGGCTGGAGCTGGGTGGTGACCGGCACCGCTGGTCTGACTGGTTCCTCCAAGGCTCCTGGCCCAGGCCTGGCCGGGGTAGGAGAGGGGCCGGGGCTGGGCCCTCTTGCACCTACTTCTGTATGGGTCTGCAATGAGAGACTCCGTCTCCATCGCTCTCCGGCTCGAGGGAAGGCCTGGCTGGGAGGAGGGCTGCAGCTGCACCGGTGCTGTCCCCTCCAGGGACTCCCTGCCGACCTGGGAATAGCATCTCTGGCTACCGTCCAGTTAGGCGCACGGCCTCCTATTCCCACGGGAGCCGGAAAGCTTTGGCCTCGGCTCTCCGGCCAGCCACACCGCCAACTTGGTGCATGCACATCTCGGGTATGGGCTGAGACCCCCCAAACACAGTCCCTGCCCATCACCCAGGGATGGCCCAGGGGACAGCCCCTGCATACAGGGCAAGCCCAGGGCCTGGCCAGGTGCGTGTGGACGTGGTGCAAGGGGAGCGGTGCCAGGCCAGTAAGCCCCCGGGCACAATGCCAGATCTGTGAGGGCCCAGCGGGCAGCGCAGGCAGGACATTGGCCTATTGTTGCGGGGAAGAAAGATCAACAGCAGCTGGCTGGCCTGGCTCCACGGCAGGTTCACCCTTTGTGGTCCTTTAGCAAGCCTCGGACACCAGTGCAGCCACTGGGCTGGGGGCTGCAGCAGCGTGGGCTGGTAGCAGCTGGCCCGTGCATGCATCCTGGGCCCTGTGCAGGGGGAGAGGGCTCCTAGCCGCTACAGGCGTGCTGAACCTGACGGCTGCCGCGTGGCGCAGGAGGGAGGGTGGACGCACTGCTTGGGGCACAGGGAGAGCCAGCCACGTGACGCCCTCGCCCGTCAAGCAGCCGTCGGCTCCTTTGGTGACGCCTGTCAGCTCCAGCCCGGCCGTCCGGGAGCGCCCGCCTGCCTCGAACCGACGGGGCAGAAAGGCGCCGTGGCTCCCCGAGCAGGAGGCGACGAAGGCCCTGCTCTTGGCGACGGCGGAGGGGCAGCACAGATGCCCACGCCACCGAGCCTCACGCAGCAGCAGGGTCGTAGAAGCATTCATCCACGTGCTGGGATGGTGGCACCGCCTCGGTCACCCTGCGGCCGGCTGGGCAGGGGTCAAAGCTACGTGCACGCTGCTAGCTGGGCGTCTGGGCAGGGAGCAGGGCTGGCCTCGAGCTGGGCATTGCTCCCCAGGCCCCCGGTGCATTGGATCTGAGAGCCGAAGTCTGCTCCGAGCCAGGCTACAACGTGCCCAGACCACCGCAGGGCTCGGCCGTGTCCAAAACGGGTCCCCAGCCGGGGCTTGGCAGGTTCTCCCTTCACCCTCCGTGCGATGCAGACCTGGGTGGCTCCAGGGCTGCAAACAACCTTCCTGCAGCAGAAGGATTCCCGCATCCCAAGCCAGCCGGGCCTGAAGGAGCCCGCGGGTCCCTGTGCAGGGAGCAGGGCTGGGGCTGGGGCTAGCAGGCATCTCTCCAGCTGGGCTGCAGCGCTGGCAATCAGGCCTGCAAATTGGGAGCAGATGCTGGGCTCCTGCTCTCTGCACTGGGGCTGGCTGCTCCACCTTCCCTCCCCTGCTCCGGGAGCAGGGGCTGGGAGCCTGGCCTGGCTCGGCTCCTTTCCAGGACCAGCCTGGGTTGTGGGGTCCTGGGAAGGGCTCGGGAGGGGTGGGGGATGCTGGTCACTGCCTCTCTGCACCATTACTGGTACCTGGCTCTGTCTCATCCCTCCATCAGCTGGGGCAGAGGGGAAGGTCCCGGGCTGGGGCAATGCAGGAGCTCGTGGCCAGGGTGGAGAAGCTCACGTTCAAGTTGGAGATGGATGTGATGCAGCAGAGAGGGGCCCTGCCGCTGCCCTTCCCGGGCATGGACAGTAAGTCACGGGCTGGGTTGGGGGCCTGAACTGCCTGGGCCTCAGCTGCTGGCAGCCTTTCTTGCGCACGGAGGGGGCTCCCTCTCTCCGGGGGCACAGCTGCTTGCTTGGCTCTGCCAAACCCAGCCTGTCTGAGTGCTGAGACAGCAGCTCCACGGCTGCCCCAGGGGCTGGGGAGCTGGGTCAGCGCAGGTCCTGGTCTAAGTTAGACTTTCTGGGGGGTGCAAGCGGGCGACCCCAGCGCACCAGCTGGAGTTGCACCCTGTGCTTCCAGGGGCAAACTCTCCGCCGGAGTAACCCCAGGGAGGAGGTCCGTGCCGTCTGCCCACTACTGCTTTTGCACTGGGGTAATACCAGCGAGCCTCTTGTTTGCGTGTGCCCTGCAAGCCGGGGCTTCCCCATCCCACGAGCAGCCGGGGGTGTCCGTGGGATGCAGCCTGTGCTCCCGTGACCTCCTCTCTCCCCGCAGAGTCGGGGGCAGCCGTGTGCGAGTTCTTCCTCCACGGACTGTGTGGGAAGGGTGAGTAGCCCCGGGCCCACGTGCAGGATGGGGGGCCACTAGCCATGCCCCGCAGGGGTCACAAGCCGAGCTCACAGGCAGGTCCCCTAAGCTTGCATGATTCCTGAGCCCTGAGTTCGGCATGGATTTGGGTGACCCCAGCTGCAGCCTGGATGCCACCCAGGCCTGGCAGCACGGCCGGGGCGTTGGCCCTGGCTCAAGCCGGCGTCCCCCCGGGCCAGGCCTGATGTGCCCCTTCCGGCACGCGCACGGGGAGAAGTCGGTGGTGTGCAAGCATTGGCTGCGGGGGCTCTGCAAGAAGGGGGACCACTGCGAGTTCCTGCACGAGTACGACGTCACCAAGATGCCCGAGTGCTACTTCTACTCCAAGTTCGGTGCGTGCCGGCAGCTGGCGATGGGGGCGGTGCTGGGACCCTGGTCTGGCTCTGCTGGGAGGAGGGGGCATCTGCTGTGTGCTGGTAATGGGCAGGGGGGGCTTTGCTCAAGCCCACCCCTCTCTGGAGCCCTGCTCCGAGTGCTGCTGGTCGCAGCGGGCCTGGGAATGGGCAGCGGGCGCCACCTGCTGTCCCCCTCCCCGGAGAGGGCTGGCAGCACGGGTCCAGCCATCCTGGCCCAAAAGCCCCCGGAGAAGGCCCTGCGCTTCCATGGGGCCGCCCCTCAGTTTGCATGGAGGGAAGCCCCTTCCCCTGGGGAGGGTGGGGACCTGTGCAATGCACCTGCACGTGCCCTTGAAATCCTCCTGACCCCGGGAATATCCCGACCCCGCTCCCAGGTGAGTGCAGCAACAAGGAGTGCCCCTTCCTGCACCTCGACTCGGCTTCCAGGGCGAAGGACTGTCCCTGGTACGACGAGGGGTTCTGCAAACACGGTGAATGCCTCGCGCTCGCTTAAGTCCACCCGGGGGGCAGCTAGAGGAGCAGTGAGGCAGGACTCCTGGTTACTCTGCTTGGCTATGCCACAGAGTGGTGTTGGGGGCCTCAGTTTCCCTCTGTAAAATGGGTATAATACTTACCTTGTGGTGCCCTTGGGGCCTATTTGGGGTTATTGGGTAGGGGGAGGGAATGGGGAGGCAGCCAGGTTGCAAACCCCACGATCAGTCTCTCCGCTGTTTGATATCGGTGCCCGCCACTGCCCCAAGCCTAGTTCTTGCTGGGCTCTGCTGACCGCCATCTCTCCCTCTGGCTGTGTGTGTGTGGCAGGTCCTCTGTGCCGATACAAGCACACCCGGAGGGTCGTGTGCACCAACTACCTGGCTGGCTTCTGCCCCAATGGCCCTCGGTGCAAATTCGTGCAGTACGTATCCGCGCAGGCAGCCACGACGCCTGGCAAGCCTCTCCCGGGCTGCGCCGCTGTGGCATCGCCCTCCACCGAGGCCTGTGCATGCGGGGTGGGTTCGCGCTGCTCTGTCTCTGGGGTCCAGGCTGGCATGGACCATCGCCTCTGCAGCTGCTGCTTCCCCTCCCGTGTGTCCCTTGCTCCAGCCGGAGCTGGTCAGAGCCCCTTGCCAGCCTCCAGATGCCTGGACAAGGGCTTGCAGGCACGTGGCTGTGTGCAAGGAGTGAACTGGCCTTTCTTTCTGCTCTAGCCCCAAAGCCAACTTGATGCTGGACAGCTTGGAGCGCTCCAAGGTAAGGCCTGGAAAGGGGCTGTGATGCTACTGCCCCGTGCCAGGCCCGTGGGCACAGCTAGGGAGAGCGAGAGAAACCCAAGCATGCCCAGCGAGCACCCCTGTGCTGGGCACTGCTGTGTCAGCGGGCCACGTCGCTCGGTGCTGCTCTATGGCCACGTGCTGCATCTTCATTGGGGTTTCCTGTAGGCACAGGAAGGTTCTCCAATTTTGGAGGAGTCACCCCCCCCCCCCTTTGAAGCTTGCAGACAGCTTGCAGCAGGGCACCTGGTTCAGGATGGGCATGTTATGCGCTGCCGTCCAGGTGGGCGATGGAGCCCCCGGGCCCCGCCAGTCAGGGGGTTTAACAACAGCACGTCTTTGATGGCATTTGTCCTTCAGGGGCTGGAGCCTCTGGATTGACACTTTCAAGCAACCTTGGTCCTATTTGTAATGGAAGCTGAGGAACATGGCAGTGGGGGATTGAAATCGTGACCTGCCTCTGATGCTGTCCCCCACCTGGGGTGACTGACTGATTCCCCCCTTGCACAGGGGCTTCCCGTGATGACAGATGGAGTTGGCGGTCACAAGCCGTCCCTCCTAGAAGCCCCGCTGTTCTCTCGCCCTTCCCGGGGCAGCAGTGCCCAGCACCCAGCCAAGAAAGCACCAGAGACCAGCGGCTACCCCTACGGACCCCTGCGGCCCCTCGAGCAAGTGACATGCTTCAAGGTGAGCGCTGGTGGCAAGGGACAGGCTTGGACGGGGATCGGGGTGGACTTCAAGTCCTCAGAGCAGAGAGAGCCAAGTCCTGGACTCAGAAGCCATGCACACCGTTGAGGGGCCAATGCTCATTAAGCCGTCGTGGCCTTGCTGCCTTGCCTACAGGCTGTATCCATGCTTGACTGTAAATTCAAAGCTTTTAGGTCAACTGGTTCTTCGGGAATTGGTGCAAATACTTCTGGCCAGCAAATGCACCTCGTTCCCTCTAGGCTCATTAATGGTTTTCACATCCAGCCCCGAGACCCAGGAGGATGGGCAAGGGAGGAGGCAGGGCAGAGCTGCAGGGCTGGAGGTGGTATAGTGGGGGTGACTTTGGGTATGGGCGTTCTCCAGCCCAGCACACCCAGTCTGTCCCTTGCAATTGGACCCGTCCTTGCTAGGTGATCAGCTCTTGCCATGCTGCAAGAACCAATTTGTGCAAAATGGCTTCAGCTGCCAGCAGCACTAGACCAGGAGCGAGGGTCAGAAACTCCATCTGGCCACATAGCTCAGCTCCACATCCAGGGCGCAGGGGATGTGCATGTGGGAGGCAAACTGGACCCTTCCTGGCCGTTGTTCACAGGTGCTGCCCAGAGGGGAGTCAGGGTTATTCTCTGCGCTTCCCTTCCAGTGTGGGGAGAAGGGTCACTACGCCAATAAATGCGGCAAGAGTCGTCTTGGGGTGCTGCTGGGGAAGTGACTCGTGAGCCTTGTTGGAGGAGAAACCAGAGGAAGATGCCAGGCTGCGACAGGCGGTATCATCTGGAAGCCCATCAGAATTTAACTGGGGAACCCAGCCAGGGAAACCCGGCTCGGGGCAACTTTCTTTGTCAGCTCCTTGCAAAGCAGGAGCAGGGGAGGAATGCAGCTTCAGCGGTGTCGATGGTAACCGCAGTTTCCACTGGTTTTGCAAATGTCATGCCGTCTCCTGCGTCCGATTGATGGCTTGGCCTTTTAGACTGTGCATCAGATGTGTAATCATGCCAGGACTAAAGTACAGGGTGAGCGCAGTCAGCGTCTGGGGCTGAGTTAATGAGGGGGAGGGGGAGGCTTTGCAGTAGAGGTGAAGCCGACGGGAGCCGCTGGCTTCTGCTTGTACCAAGCTGTGGAGAAATGTGGTTTTCCTCCCCTCCTCTAGCAAAATGCCCAAGCTAAGGGCAAAGATGCAACTCATCCCAACTTGAAAAACCCGGTCAGCTTCCTACCCACAGGCTACCCTAAGACAGTGGGACATGGAGAGAGGTACTAATATCCCCTTGATGTATGGAGGAGAATGTATGGGCCCAGGATCAATGCTGATCGTGACCTCTCTTGACCCAAGTCACTTGGCTCCATACCTCTACTTTCTCCTCTGTAAAATGGGGCTGAGCGGTGGGATCCCCCAAGGGAAGGTGCAACCGGGCTTTGATTTTAAAGGAACAGGTGGTCCCAGATCAGAACTGGGGGAGCACACAGGAGACTGATTGCTGGAGGGGGGCATTCACAGTGAAAGACAGGTCACTCCTCTGACCTCTGCATGACTGGATTTTTGTGAGTCGTCCTACAGTTTATTTCTAATAAAGTTTATTCTTTTGCCAATGGCTCTCCGGCCTGTTGTGACTGCCCTTCCCTATCACACCCCCTCTGCTCTACACTTTGCAGCTCCTTCTCAACCCAACCTCCTGCTGCACAGCTGTTCTGGGACTTAGGAATGGATTAGAGATAAGCAATGTCTGCAGCAGGTAAACCCTGCTTTGCAGGATACCAAGCCTGGCAGCAGCCCTCCTCTTCCTCACTGCCCAGTGGTAAACGGTACGTGCTGTAAGCTCCGAGATGCATGGGGAGGAGGGGATGTGGAATGGGGTCCATAGCAGAACCATTTAGACAAATAACTACTCCCATCCTTCAAAAGTCCCACTTCTCCCCTCCCAACAACCCTACTCATCATTGCAACGTACCCGTGTATGCAGCAAGAGACTGAAGTTTGATGTGAGCTGAAGCAATAACTATTACTGAGCTCTGATACCCATTTTACTGGCCTGTCATTCAGCTATTGCTATTTAGATACCAAACACAAATGCTTGGAAAAGCAGTGGCAAAACGCAGGTCTACACCTGGGTGGTACTGAATGGGATGGGAGGAGCATTCAAGACAATATTCCTGTTAGGAAAAACTTAATATATTTAATTTAAAAACTAAAGCATCCTGTGCCTGCCCTGAATCCCTGCTGGAACACAGGCAGTGAAATCCAGGCCCTGTTCCCACACCGCTGTCCAGGCTCATCTGTCATGGTGCCATCTTCAGTGGTACTTACGCCACCGATCAGCTTCTTTAATGAGAGAAAGTGGTGTTACAACATCATAAGACGATAAAACTTGGTACCCTGGCTAAAAAGGAGTGTGCTGTTTCTCTGGTTGCTTTTAGACATTGAGATCACCTAAGCTGCCTTATTGTTGTAGAGTTTTGTTAAACCTCTCTCCACTAATTACCACGGCCGTCCCTTGCAGGTTGACCATCCGGTAACTAGCAGGCCTGTGAAGCCTGATAGCTCAAGGAAGGGCAGACAGCATACTGGCAGGAGTAAAGGGATTAAAATCCTAATCATACCAGCAAAAGTAATGTTGAAACCTATGGAGATGTGTGCAGGTACATGTGTGTTCCTCCCTGGCTAACAGCGGCATGGCTGAGAGGAAAAGACTTCTGGAAAGCTTTGCTCGCTTGGGGCTCAGAGTATTTTACAACCCTGAAATGCTAGAGTAGGAGCCCAGCTCTCTGAAAACGGGTTGTGTGATGGGAGTCCGACTGTGCCCATTGCCATGAGAACATCCAGCTGCTGAAAGTACCCATGAAATGGGAAACTAGCATCTCCCCTGCCCCGGGTAGAGAGCAGAGTGCGGTGTGATCCCCAACCTGTGCTGCCCAGTGTAGCCACTCTCTTTCTGGACAAGTAAGAATAGCTCAGAGGAAGGACTTATCACATCCATAAACTAGCTGGATCAGGCACGTAACACAGGGCCTTTCTGGCTGGTTTCTATAGTATTGCCAGTCCCCGCTGCTGAGGGCTTTGATTCCAGGTTGTGAAACCATTGACTGGCTTATGCTGGTGTCAGAGCGGTGGAGAACTTCATGACTAAAACAAACTAAGTTTTGTAACTAAAACCAATACTGATGTTCTGCTGGGGAGCTGCACCCTGTCCTTACAGGGAATGGACTACAGGATGGCAAGTCATATTTGTGCAGCGTGGAAGCCCCTTTTCCCTGTGCTGAAACAGCTGACATAAAGGAAAGCTCCTAACGGAAGACTGCCCTGCAGAGAGACAGATGCCAAAAAGAAACCCTTACTCATGTGCTCGTATTGCCAGCAGTAGCTGAGGACGCAGTAGCCAGCCAAGAGCATGGAGATCCCTGCAGCTCCTCCCTTCTTCAAGTCGATGTATCTGCTGTAGAAGCTGTTCCAGGCTGTCGAAACAGATAGATACAAGGCCCAGCTTGCTCATTGCTTTTACAGGAGTGCTAATGGGCTCGTTACAATTTAGAAGCCGAATGACTGGTTCAGCCTAGTCCCTTCCTCCTGGCAGCGGCACCCCAGCACCAGCTGTTTCTTACCCCAGTTTGCTGCCTTGTTCTTCAAGCAGGCTCTAGGCACCAAGCGGAAGCAAGTGCTCCAGCCTCACCTGTCTGTGTTGTGTTCAGCAGCCGCCTCGGAGAGAAGTCGCGGGTCATCAGCCAAACAGGCAGCTCCCCCAGCGTCACGTCCGGCAGCCGCCTTTCCAGGAGGGGACCTGTAAAAGGCAGAGCCGTGCACATCAGAGGTAGAGAGGACAGGGTTGGGGCACGGTGCCCGTGTGCTTTGCTGGCAGGAGAGGACACTTGAATTTCCTCAGCTTCGCTCAAGGCCACTTGTGCCATGGGCCTCTCATTGCGTCTGTCTGAAATGATACCTCTAGCTCCGAGCAGATGAGTCTGCTCTCTTACCTAATGGTGAGGCCTCAGGGAAGGTGATTCCTGCTTCCTGCCTGGATAAAGGTGCTCTGGATGCTGTAGAGAGGGCACCGGGGAGAGGAAAGCTCTTCTTGGGTACTAAGCCATGTGGGTCTGCTGCCTGCATGGGGCTGTCTGGGGAAGTCAAGGAGGAGACAGCTGCTGGCTGCAAGAAGGTCCCTGGTAATCCTCTATTCTGTGCAAGAGCCCATGTTGCTCAGCAGCACATCCCTACCTCATAGAGTCCAAGCCCACAAGGTACCACAGGCCAGGGGCTAGCTTTAGGGCTGGGTTGGGAGGTCTGGACTAGGAGATGCCCCGATCTGGGGGGAAAAAAACAACCCATGCAAAAAGGGAAGCAGCCCTGTTTCCCCAGGAGACTATGCAGCTAGCTATGCTGTTGCTGGTGAAGTCCGCCATCCTCCCCACAACAGGAAAGTCCATCAGTGAGAAACTGTTACCCATTCCCCCTCCTGCAGGACAACTGAAGCCGCCAGCGACCTACAGGCAGCGAGTCTCAGAGGCAGAGCTGTGAGCCTCCCGCTTTACCTTGCTGCCCTTTGTAAGAAAAGAGACGGTGCCTAGCTTCTCCAAACTCCACGTCCTGCTGCAGAGGCTTCCCTCGAAATGCATTCAGCCTGCGATAACTGGGATACAGTTCTGGAAACCACTCCAGCCCCCTGGCACCTTCCAGCCTGCTACTGCCAGATACCTGGGACAGGTGGAGCGGTTGGTGTTGGGAGTTGGAGAGCAAATACTGTTTCAAAGCCAGCTTCGTGTCTTTTGGTGTATTTGGAGGAGAGTTAGAGACGCGGGCAGGCTGCTGCTTATCCTTCGCAAGCTGCGCTATGCAGGAGAGGTAGTTCTTGGCCGTTTCTCCCCTGTGACTTGGGAAAGTACCTGTGACTGATGGACGTGACTTACTGATGTGGACCTTTGGATCCACATCACCGAGCAAATCGACCCACCTCACTCTTGTCAGATGTTCATCTCCGCTCTGCTGAACAAGCTCACCAAGATGGCCCTGGGGCGCAGACGCTACGGGTACATCCAGCACGGGCGTTTCAAGTGCAGTGAACCCATCGCCTTTTCTTCTCCTCTTTTTTCTCAGTGCGCCTTTCTCTGCAGCCTCAGGAATGAAAGTCTTAGTGTTTGGGGTTTCCAGAATGAACTCTCTGTGGCTGGCTAAGCAGTCTGGCTCCAGCAAGTCCATGTACCAGCTCTCCATCTCATGCTCCCCCTCAAGGCTGCTTTTTGCTTTAATGTCCTTTGGCTTGGATTTCTTCTGGTCTTTGGGCACTCTGACCTGGTGCTTCTCAATCACTACATTCAATGCATCTACATCCTTAGAGCCTGCAGCCAGCGATGAGGCTGGGGCTGCCTCGGCTCTTCTTTGTGGTGCAAGGGCTTCAACTGGCTCGGTAGGAAATCCCAAAGCAGATTTTCCATCCTGGCTCCTCGGAGCAAGTTCCAAACCTTTGCCAGGTGCTGAACTTGTGAAACCAGATGCTTTTTTACTTCTGCTTTTCTGTGGCAGGAGTAACTCCTGTGCAGCCTGTGCCTTAACAGGTACCTTCCCTGCTGCCTTCATGTGTGCTTTGTCTTTGTTTTGGAGAGTCCCCTTTCCCTTTTCTTTCTGAGTCATCTTTAAAGTCCGTTTAATTAGCTGCTCCGTATTGTTATCTGGTTTTTCTGTGTGCAAGACATTGGTTTTTCTCCCTTCAGCAGCACTTAGGGGCTTTTGTTTGCTGTGTGCTTTGTTCTTTGCTGCACCAAGCTTCTTTTTCTGACTTTCTGGTTTTGAGTCAGTCTCTGCAGCTGTTACCTGGCCTTTGCTTTGTCCCATATTTTGCTTGATGGACAGAAGCTGAGCTGGCTTTGAATGCCCCTTTTCCAGGTCAGCAGACAGTGCTTTTCTGGAGTCTAAAGGAGCTCTCTTATCTCCTGCCATCTTGCAGCGTGACAGGTGCATCTTCAGCCACTTATAAGCCTTTCCACAGTATGGGCACAGCTCTTTTTCTCGGGGGACCTTTGCCATCTTTTTACCTGGAAAGGCAAATTTAACACAGGGATGTTACTTAATGGCATGGGGTGTAGCAAAAATGCATGCTGTGCCGGGAACTACGAGGAAGGCAAACTCTCTTCCAACCAGAAACTGATTGGCAGGACACAGCAGACAAGGGAAAAATTACTAGATAGCAAAGGGAAGTCAACACATTTTGGGAGGGGTGGGGGACAGGGACATCAACATAAAGATATAAAACGGGGTGAGAGGGATGGAGGCTCAGAAGGCAGAGATAGCTTGCCTATACTGCCAAAAGTTAATTACATAGGGAATCTGCAAAAAGCAAAGGTTATTAATGAAACATACCTTTAGTTAAGCATGTTGCCCAGAGAGCCCTGTGCAAAGCCTGGGAGTCTCCTCCCTAGCTTACTCTGAGGGCCTTAGGGCTAAGGGGAAGGAAAACTTGGGGGCATCCCAACCCCAAGCCTCTGGGCTTTGTTCTGCAAGTGCCCACCACAGGATTTAGAAACATCTGGAGCCCCACGTGGGGATGGAAGATGTTTGCTGGTAGCAGGGCCACCTATGGTCCTGGACTGCCTCGCGGATTTGGAACTGGGTTTGGCTTAGAATATGGATATATTTAATTAAAAACCAAAACAACCCCTGTGCATGGCCCTCAAGTCACCGCCAGCCCTGCTGTGACGGCTGCAGGGTTGCGGGCTGTCCAAAAGCGAGATCACTCGCTCTGTGCTGCTCTTTGCTTTGCAGGGAACTCCCAAGGACAGGCGGCCAGGAGCAAATCAGTGGCGTGCTGGTGCCCCAGCTGCAGGGGTACCAGCTGGTTCTGGATGCACGAAAGCAGGAGAGAGAAGTCCCTTGGATAAAGGGAAAGAAAAAACCCTCCCCCCACCTCCCGCAAGCCAACCGGGTGCCTGGTCCCTCTGCTCCCACTGCTGCAGGGTCGCGAGGGGAAGCGGATCCCCCCACTCCCCCGTGCAAGCAGGAAGCAGCCCCGGCAGCTCCCACCCCTACCTGCATGCAGCCGTGGGGGAGGGCCCCGTGGGCACCACAAGCTCTGACCTCACTTCCCAGAGGCGGTGCAAACCCTGCCTGCACCGTGTGGCCGCAGCTGTGGTTGAAGGCTGAGCCTGTCACATGATCCGAGCCAGGACCCGAGCAGAAGCTAATCAAAGCCCAGGCATAAACCCCCTATGAGCTTTTGCAAAGCAAAGAGGGCAAGTGTAATATTTTGGTGCGAACAAGGCATTTGGGGCGGGGTTTTGACTGGTCCTTTTCCAGCCCTTTTTTTTGCCTGCTTTTCTCTGCAGCGGTGTCATGCAGAGGGATTTGAGTTTCTCAGAGAAAATGGGGATGTTGGTTATAGCCATGTCGGTCTAAGGACATAGGGAGGTAAGGCTCTTTGAGTAAATGTGCAAGTAGGATGCCCACCAAAGGTTTTGAGAACATCTGGAGCCCCATATGGGGGTGGAGGATGTTTGCTGGTAGTAGGGTCACTTATGGTTCTGGACTTTTGGATTAGTTTTGGCTAACTTGGTCTGGGACTCATACAATTTAAAAAAAGAAAGCGATATCTTTTATTAAACCAACCAAATAGCTGGGACAATTGTTCTTTGGACAAATGGCACAAACACGTTTCTTCAGGCACAGGGAGAGCCTGCTGCAGTTTCATAGTTGGGTTGGAAGGGACCTGAGCAGATCATCATGGCAGGAAAGAGTACTGGGGTCAAACAACCCTGGCAAGGTGTTCATCCAGCCTCCTCTTAAAGACCCCCAGGGTAGGGGCCTGCACCACTTCTCTTGGAAGTCAGTTCCAGATCCTAGCCGCCCTGATGGTGAAGTAGCGCCTCCTGATATCTAGCCCGAGTTCTTCTGCATGGAAAAGAAGCCAAAATGCAACGTGCAAAACGCAAACAGGCAAAATGCAGGTCAGGGAAAGCAGAGATGGGTGGGGAGTCGCCAGGGGCAGGATGTTCACTATTTAACACGTGGCTTGTGCACTGGTGGCTCTGAGAGCAGCCCCTGCACTGTTGCCTTCTGCTGTAGTGCTGGACTCTTGGGTCCAGAGAAGGGCCACAGTTATGATGAAGGGCCTGGAGGACCAACCTTACGGGGAAAGACTAAGGGATCTGCTCAGCCTGGGGAAGAGAAGACCGAGGGGGGACATAGTGGCTGTCTAGAAGCATCTAAGGGATGAATATCAGGAGCGGGGAGAAAAGCTGTTCACTAGGGCACCCCAGGGGAGGGAGGACCAGGAGTAATGGCCATAAACTATGCAGCAGTTCCCAAACTCTGGCGGATTGCGCACCGTCACTTTAAAATGATACAACCTTAAGTACCACCAGCAAATTTTTGTCATATGATCATTGATGATCATTCAAGGTCCCTTCCAGCGAGGGTTGACAACCCTCCTGGATTGGCCGGGAGTCCACCAGAACTGTTATCAATTTCCCGGTGACTATTGAAGCAATCCAGGAGATGGATATGGTGAACGGGTTGAACAGTACAATTAATGACATCTTGGGACAAAAAATCTCCTGGAATAGCTTCAGTCACTGTTGGCAACCCTATCTGCAGCCATCTGATGGGTCTAGGGAAGGAACTGTACCCGATCTACACATCAAAGAGCTACTCAGCACAGCTGCAAAGACGCTCCTGTGGACCATAAGGGACAGCCTTCCCCCTTCAGCTTCCTCTGCGCAAAAAATGAAGTTTATTTCCTACCCACGGGGACTTTTTACCATCTATACTTTTCCTCAGAGCCTAACGAAGGGACTTGGATCCTGAAAGTTTGCAGAAAAGGACCATTTTCTTGGACTATCCCAATTGGTTTAATAAAAGGTATCACTTTGGAACCAAGGGTTGTTTTTTTTTTTGTATTTATACTATTTCTGGCCCTTCGTTCCTAGGATTCTCAATGCCAAAAAGCAGGAGAGGGTTGGCGGGGGCGGACAGGAAATATCCCCCCCCAGCTGCTCTTCCTGTTTGCAAGGAGGAGCTGGGTGCTGGATGGAAGAGGGCGCAGCCTGCTCTACAAGCCCAGAGCCTGCTTGGGTGTGAGTGCAGGGAACTGTCTGGAAAGGGGTGGAAGCCTCTGAGAGAGGCACAATCCTGCTCTGGCACAAGGTTGACCCTGGCTGGGATGCAAGGGGCTTGTGCGTGCTGGGGGGGTGTTGTTTGCAGTGAGGGGTGGCAATAAAGCTGTTGTTGCAGGACTGTCTTTGAGAGCGTGTGTTTATAAAGCTGTTGTTGAAGGGTGGCCCTTTAAGAGTCCCTAGGGGACCTTCTTAACAGCAGGGTGACTCCAGCACTGCCTGCTAGGGAAACGCCACTATTGATGCCGCGGCACAGTAACCAGGCTGGCTAGCGGGCTGCGAGGATACCTCGAGTCCCCACCTCCCTACAAACAGCATTTTTCAAACAGGCGAAGCTGCGGGCACCTACAGGAGGGGCTTCAGGTCACAAGAGGCTATTGTCACGATTGGGCGCATGCGCCCCGAGCCCCAGATCCCTGCCCCTCGGGAAGGAACGACGCACCGTGCCTCCTGCGCGCGCGCACATGGGCCGAGCGCCTCCGTCCTCCGTCCCGTCGGGGGGCGGGGCCGGCCTATGCGCCTGCGCAGGAAGGAGCGCGCAGCGCGGCTCGCTTAGTGCGCCTGCGCGGT